>NC_084821.1:13673037-14009287 GCF_958449725.1 Rosa rugosa | reverse complement strand
TTTGGATTTCAAGAATTTAGCAGTTTCCTTTAACTCATCTAGAGTTCCAATTAGGTTCATGTCATCGACATAAACTGCTACGATTGCAAATCCGGAACTAGTTCTTTTAATGAACACGCATGGGCATATTTCATTGTTAATATATCCCTTCCCAATCAAGTAGTCACTTAGACGGTTATACCACATCCGTCTGGATTGTTTTAATCCATATAGTGAGCGTTTTAATCTTATTGAAAACGAGCTCCGTGGTTTAGAGCCACTTGATTTGGGTAATTAAAGTCCATCTGGGACCTTCATATATATCTCTGAATCTAGATCCCCATAGAGATATGCTGTAACGACATCCATAAGCTGCATGTCAAGTTTTTCGGAAACTACCAAACTGACAAGGTAGCGGAATGTTATAATGTCCATTACGGGAGAATATGTCTCCTCGTAGTTGATTCCAGGACGTTGTGAGAAACCTTGCGCCACAAGGCGGGCTTTATATCTTACCACCTCATTTTTCTCATTACGCTTTCTAACAAAGACCCATTTATGGCCAACAGGTTTTACATTAGGGGGTGTCTGCGTTATAGGCCCAAATACATGTCTCTTTGTTAGTGAATCCAATTCAGCTTGGATCGCATCTTTCCATTTAGGCCAATCCGCTCTTCGTTGACATTCTTCGACAAAGCGAGGTTCGATATCATCGTATTCTATAATTCCTTTTGCAATATGATATGCAAATGCATCATCAATAGCCATAGAATTTCTATCCATCATCTCATGTACACTAGTGTAATTCATGGAGATCTCTATATTCTCTGGAGTTGGTTCTGACATTGGAGCGTCCCCCAATGATGTCTCTTGGACATAACCATAATCCGGAATATTCTCATGAGATGGATTATTTACATTGATGATTAATGGATTATTTTGTGCCAAACTCACTTTCTTTCTTGGGCGAGAATCCATCAAACATATGGGCCTCCCGCGCTTCTTAGCAGGAGCCGTGGGCCTAGCCCCAACGTCACCAAGGGTGGGGACGTTGGCGCCATACTCATGAACTCTTGAGGTGGCGTCATGTCCTCTAATTTTAGGGACATCAATCCTTACAGGCACGTTTGCAGCAGGTATATGTGATCTCGTCACTTTAGCGATATCAGAAAACGCATCAGGCATTGATTGAAGTTCTGAAGATCGAGAATTTCCCGCACTTCAATTTCGGACTGTACGGTTCGGGGATCAAGATTGTGGTGACCCGAGAAGGGGGTCCCACAGCGCCGCGACTTCGAGCCAATGAGGAACCGACATGTCACGAATGACATCCCGATAACTCATCAACCCGAAATCGCAAGGCCTTTTGGGTTCAGACTGTTGGTTTACAAAACACTTTCTTGAACAAATCACTATAGCAACCAAACAACATATTTTTAAAGGCGGAATTTAAAGTGGGATAAAGGATTTGGGCCTACAATAGGAGCCCAATTTGGGAAATAACAAATCACTAAGTAAATACAAGTATGGGAGACGCGCCCCAGGGTTAAGGGTCTCCAGGAATTTTTGTAAATAAGCGAATAGGAAACAAAAAAATAAATAAAAAGTAAATAAATAAGTTACTTTAAAATCCGATAAAGGACCAAAACCTTCTTTTAACAAAGTTAAAGAGGAATACGCCAAGCCGGGTCATGTGCCTCCCCTGTACGGTTCCCGACCACATGCTCGAAACCTGCACACTATTGTAGGGGTGAGCTTTCGTCCTCGCATGCCCAGTAAGGGCCGACCCAACCATGCTAGGTTTGAAAAATAATATACTTGAAAATATTTACTACATAATATTGTGCACGTTTATCGAAAATACTTTAGAAAGAGGCAACCACAAACATTTATCTCTTTTATAAAACATATGCAGTATGTTTCACACAATTTGGAGCTCCGAGATATTTACCTGCCGGCTAAACTCAAATAAATCGGTGACCGACCGGTTCGTCATCCTTCGAGAACTGGCCAACTACTCTATAGTCCTTATGACTACAAGTAGCGAAAGTGTCCATTTCTTGGCCCTGAGTCTCCTATGGCTGGTTCACTGTCTGTACTCACTCTTTCTCGACAAACATAGGAGCACGGCCCCCTCCGGAGGTTCACGGTTATCGACACCGTGGGATCCCTAGGAATCTACGCGTCTAGGTCCCATTCACTTTCAGGTCACAAGTACAAACATACAAGGGTACAGTATCTCAACATGCAAGTCTAGCCTCGGTTTTCGCAATTAGCAATTATCAGTTCTGAAAACACATGTATCACCAGGCATCGACTAATGAACAGCCAAAATCGTACTTGCAGGCAACATACTATCTTAATATAGCATTCCACATATACAGAAAAGCCTCTAACAAGGAAGGGACAGCTCACCCTACCTGGATATGGAGTGCTCGCCCAAACTTAGCTTCGTTTCCAACTTTCGATACTTCTTCCAATTTCATGTGCACACGCTCGAGTCATTTAACAGAAATTATACCGGTAAGTAATTAATTCATAACTCACTTTAAAATTCACCAAATAACCCATGATCGATAATTATTAAAAAACCATTCCCGAACAATTCACTTAGAATAGTAAGTTCATTCGGGATATGGTGATCATATTTCTTTTGATAATAACATTCGGGTTAAATAGTTTATGTCATTGCCTAGTATTCCTTTCTTAAGCAACAACCACCCCCTTACCATTCTCAAATAATCCAAATGAAATGGCAGTTGAACCATTTGAGATATGGCGATTATACTTATTTCCTTAATCTACTTCAAGTCAACCAGTTTGACCATTTTTAACTTAACCATTAAATATTAGCAAACAAATAGTATTTACCATTCCCGAATGATCACTTTCTTATGATAACTTTGGGATATGGCAACACTAGAATACTCCGATTTTTAACCTTATTTCATGAATGTTAATCCAATATCCTAGTTAAACTCAAACAAATAAAATCCACCATTTTCATTTCCGAACCCCACTCGACATCGGTGATTACTCACTTTCTTTAACATTGGTCACAACATTAACTCATTTTCCAAAATGGTCCTTTCTCATTAATCAATTTCCTTCTATGCCAAACATAGCCATTCACACACACATAACCTCATTCACACCAACTCATTCACATTCAGCTGAGTACTATAAAAAAAATAAGTAACTATCCATTTCCACTCATTCCTTTCGATTTCAAGTGATACAATACAACCATAGCACATAGAAACTCATTTCTTTCATCATGCCATTACCTTTTTCATACCCATTGCAACTTCTCCCTCGTAGGTGGTAGCCTCGGCTAATTAACCTTGACCCAAACTCCATGGGTTTATCTCCACCACAGAATAACAGATTTAGTTAATCTCAATATCCCACAAAATTTAAATTCACAACTCAAAGGCTTGGATTTCTTACCCTATATCTGTTCTGCCAAGACCAAAATCTCCATAACGTGTTGCTCCTTGCAGTCCTCCTTTGTCCCTCATCATCCCACTAAAAACTCAAATCAAAACCAAGACCAGAAGCTCCCCTTTTCATTTGGATTTCCATCGTCTCCTCCAAGTCCAGGATTTCCAGAATATGAACCCAAACAACTCAACATCAATAACCTACTATTTCAACACTGTAACTCAACCAAAAAATTAAAGGGGGCTTCAAAAAGGGCTTACCGGAACGATAGGACTACGCCGGCAAGGTTCACGGCGGCGTCAAGGTTTCTCACGTGCCAGCGGCGGCTCTGGTCGGAATCGGAGGTCCAGGTTAGGGGCTATTCTAGACCTTGAGGTGCTGACTCCGTGCATGGTGGTCGTGTAATTCAGAAACGGCTAGGAATTGAAAAACGACGACATGCAGAGTCTCGGGTTCCGGCGAGCTCGTACGTCGTTTTCCGGCGTCGGAGTTTGAGGCTATGGTTTGGGTTTTTCTCTCTAGGGCTTGCTGAGTCTGACGGTGGTGTCGCTGTGGCGAGGGGATGGTAGGAAACCGGCGAGGCCCGAGGAACAGTGGCGTCACAGTCAAGAGTTGTCGAGTGTGGAGGCTGCCGGCGGTGCATGGCTGTGATTTCTCTTGGGTTTTGGTCGGATTCAGGTGCTGAGTTGATTGGTGGTGGCGGTGACAAGAGGTGGTGGCCGGAGATGGCGTTTTCCAGTGGTTGCAGAGTGAAGAAGAAGAGAGAGGGAACGAGAGGTCGGGAGAGAGAGAGGAGAGGACGCGGCTGGGAGAGGAGAAAGGGAGAGAATGATATTTTAGGGTTTTCTATTCCTATTTATACTAGCATGTGAGAAATGTTGAATTTGCCCTCGCGTCAAATTACGTAATACTCCCTGTTGATCGCTTTCGGGTTTTCGGGCTCGTAACTTTTATTCGTTTTTCACCAACAATTTCTCTAACAGACTCAATGTTCAAATTCGCTACAACCCAAATCGTATCCTATTCCAATTTACTTCGACAATTTGTCTCGATAAATTCTAGTAACAATTTAGGCCCAAATAAAAGAACATTGGCCCAAATTAAAGAATCTTGTCACCAAAGAAATCTTCGAACTCAACTCCTTCACTTGAGTGACCTTGTGAAAAATCTTATTGGCGAAAATTTACTTTCAAAAATTAAACAAAATTTTCGGGGGCTCACAAAGATGAGACAGAGTGGGGACAGACCATGACAATTCCTGTCGTTCCTGTTGAACATTTATGTTCTTATCTCCCCCTAACTACCGGAAGACTGTCTCATCAAAGTGACAATCCACAAATCTAGCGATAAAGAGATCGCCTGTCAAGGGTTCTACGTAGCGGACAATCGATGGAGAATCATATCCAACATAAATGCCTAATAGTCTTTAAGGACCCATTTTGGTGCGTTGTGGCGGCGCAATTGGCACATAAACTGCACACCCAAATATGCGTAAGTGTGAGACATCAGGCTCATACCCAGTCACCATCTGGGACGCAGAAAATGGTTGAGTGGCAGTGGGCCTCAGACGAATAAGCACAGTTGCATGCAATATTGCATAGCCCCAAGTAGAAATAGAGAGATTGGTGCGCATAACCAATGCTCGAGCGACCATTTGTAGTCGTTTAGTGGTGGCTTCTGCGAGACCATTTTGGGTGTGAACATGAGGAGCAGGATGTTCAACATCAATCCCAATGGACATGCAATAATCATCAAAAGTCTTTGATGTAAACTCCTCAGCATTGTCTAGTCTGATAGACTTAATAGGATGATTAGAGTAGTGAGCCCTTAACTTAATAATTTGTGCTAGGAGTTTAGCAAATGCAGCGTTCCTTGTGGACAACAGCATGACATGTGACCAGTGTGTCGATGCATCAACCAACACCATAAAATATCTAAATGGTCCGCATGGTGGTTGAATAGGTCCACAAATATCACCTTGGATTCTTTGTAAGAATGGTATATTTTCTCTAGTGTCCTTTGCATAGGATGGTCTCGATCCTAATTTTGCTAAAGAGCAGGCTTTGCAGAACGAATGATGGGCTTTAGAAACAACCAATGAGGATTTTGGTTTAGCCACGAAGTCACAATTGAATTTAGAATTAGGATTTGTAGACAAAAGAGCTGTGGTGGCGTCAAAGCCACCTTTGGGCCGCAGGGGGACGGCGGCGCAAGCCAGTGAAGGCCGGTTTTGGGGGTGAACGGCTCCGTGAGGCGCAGGGGCTCTTTCGGGGTCCAAAATCCGATTTTTACTTCTTTTCGTTCTGAATAATGGATGTCCGTGTGAAGTCTTTAATATATGGATCATCATATCACGACCTGGGTGTCCCAGACGATCATGCCAAAGCCTATATGTGTCAGAATCCCATAAATCATCTCTCATAACATGATTGGATTCAATTATTCGAATAGTGGTTGCATACAACCCACTAGATCGACACATAAGTTTCTCTAATACTCGTTTATGTCCGTAGTCATTAGAGGTGATGCAAAAGAACTCTTGTCCATTCTCACAATGTTTTTCCACATGAAAACCATTGGCTCTTATATCTTTGAAGCTCAATAGGGTTCTTCCTGCCCTAGGAGCGTAGAGAGCTTCAGTGACATTAATGATTGTGCCATGTGGCAACAAGAATTGAGCTGGTCCTTGACCATGAATCAATTTAGATGACACTGCCATCGTAGTCACTGAAGATCGAGTAGGCGTCATCTCAAGAAATAACTGCCTATTTCGAAGTATGGTGTGCGTAGTAGCACTATCCACGAGGCATTCTAGCTCTCCGGGAAACATACTTGAATGAATAAAGTTCGAATTAAAAACGACACTTTATTTCAATGAAAGCCAATGATTACGTCAAAGTTTCTAAATTTAATCCAAAAGGATAATCAAGTTTAGACAAGTAGTAGTTACTCAATCTGTTTGGTAATTCCAATTTGGTTGTGACCAGGTAAGGTAAGGCGAGATTTTGGTGGAGTGTTGCTCACTTTTAAAACTGTTCTCTCAGTTCAAACCTTTCCTAGACATCACAATTACTCTTGAGTACGCCTAGTGAGAAAAAGTTATAACCACTGTCTATGTTGATAGTTTCCAAATTTTTGGATCTGGATTGAAACCAATGACGTTTATATGGTCAAATTTTTATGCTTACGAACGCTCTTAGTCCGTAGCCTACGAACGCTCTTAGTTCGTAAAAATCAATGTTCACGGACGCTCTTAGTCCAAAGATCACGAACGCTCTTGGTTCGTATATAGCGTGAATCCCCACGATTCCGCTTTTAGAAAATCAAACCCACGTTACAGAAATGTGGGATGTAGAAGAAGGGATTTTGTAAGTCCCCGATGAAAAATAAATTTAAATTTCAGAAACGGGAACAACTTACATGTGAGAACTTACTCATGAATTTCGGAACTTGAAATTCTCAATACACGCGCGTGTTGATGCAGGCGTGTAGGATTGCAGGTGTGCTATTGATCCTAGGTCGGGGATTGCAAACGATGGCCGAGGTAAGCTGAGGAGCTGGCCGACAGATGTGTGTGCAGGGGCGCGTAGGCGCTGCAGGGGCAGGCACACATATGAGGCTAGCGTGGGCTAGGAGCTGCTGCAGTGATGCTTGAAGGTGGCAGCGGCGGTTTTCAAGGATTTTTTTTTCGTTGAAATTCAAAGCAGATTTGCCTCTGAACAGCTTTCACTTCGATTAGTGTACAAGTCTCAAAACAACTCTGATATGGCTGAAATTCGGAGGTCAAATAGAAGAGACAGAGATGAACAACTTTGATGAAGGAAGGATTTTGATCTGAGGTCCCGATCAAGATGTTTCGGGGCTTTCAAGTAGGCTGATCTGCACAGGAACGAGCGTCCTGCTGTGCTGCAGGGGCAGTAGGCGTGCGGCAATGCTGCAGGGGCAGTAGGTTGCACACGGGTGCGTAAGGGCTGCAGGGACAGCGTGCAGCGCAGGGGCGAGCAAGTGGGTAGCAGCGGCTAGTCTAGCACGGGCTAGGTGTAACGGTGAAAAAGGTGATGTTGAAGAATTTTCGGTTTTGGATTTTTGATCTCAAGATTAGGGCTCGTGCTGATAACGTGTTTAAGTAAAATAGAATTGAGAGAGATTGATGAGAGAATTGTGTATATCATTATTGAGAATAGGAGCCCTATATATAGGGATTACAAAGTACATGTTCTAATGTTACAAGGAAAACTAATCCGAGTATGACTAGGAATTCTAGAACATTCTCTCCTATTACAACCATGAAACTAATCCTAGTTTGATAAGGCACACTAAGTCGATTTTCCTTCAACATACAACTCAAAATTCTAAATTATCTCTTTCTCGCAATGGATCTTGAGTGAAAAATGTTGCTAAATTTATACCATCCACAAGTGGCCACGGGTCCATGGAAGACAAACCAAGAAAGTAAAATGCTACCTTGAGACTATATGAAGAGAGACTTCTTAGACATGGGAGAGGATCCTCTCCTGAGCTCATTATTGACCTGAGCTTCCTGAGCTTTGAAGCAGATGCCGACACGTGGATTTATCAAATCTAATGGCCTATGATTCTTCTTTTCCTTCAGTCACTTCATTCTTTCCTTCCTCTCTCTTCTGTTTTCCCTTTCCTTCTCTACTCCTCCGATTACCACCAATTGAATCCCAAACCCAAATTGAAGTCACCTTCCTCAAAACACCATTCTCCGGCCAATTCAAGTACTTGGGCATCAACACAGTCCTAATAGCTGAGCAGACTTTGAGTCCTAGTTTATGACCAGTCGATATCCCTAACCCGGATATTTTCGAAACGAGCCGGAGCGGGTCTCTGGTAGCTAACCTCCACAAACAGACGGTGACTCTCTGCCGGACCGAAATTGCATTCCGGAGAGTGGTGTCCTATTTCGCTATAGCTGAATTGAGCTCGTCGCAGATCAAATCGAACGTGGCCTTCCCCATCCGGAAGGCTTTTTTGAATTCGTCTTCCGGGAAATCGGTTAGTACTTGACGTCCGAGTAGTAGCCCTACAAATCGGAGTAGTACTCCACCATCGCTTGGACTCTTAAACCCAAATTCTACCCATCAATTGAATCCCAACCCAACTCATCCATGAAAGATTGTTGGACCTTAAATTGATAGGAAATAAGAGGAAGAAGAAATAACTGTTTAGAGCGGGAGATGATAGCTTAGATGTGGCAAAATAGAGAGAGGTTTTGTCATAAGATCAGATGAAATCTGATAAGGAGTGAAGAAGAACAGGAGAGAGAAAGGAAGGAAAAGAAGAACGTGCAGTGAAGGAAAGGGAAAACAGAAGAGAGAGGAAGGAAAGAATAAAGTGACTGAAGGAAAAGAAGAATCAGACCGTTAGATTTGATAAATCCACGTGTCGTCATCTGCTTCAAAACTCAGGAAGCTCAGGTCAATAATGAGCTCAGGAGAGGATCCTCTCCCCTTAGACATATCACCCTTTGATGAATATTATTTTGGATGTGTGTAAATTTTCTATGGTTTCTATAACAATCAAGAACGAATTTTCTTTTGTCTTTGGAAACCTAGTATCTTCTATGAACACGGCAGTTGTGTGCGGTTGAGTTTGAAAGTAATGATACACCAAGGTTGGGTCTCCAGTTTCCCGCGCTTTCACAAACCCTACGTAGAACAGGTGGCACGAGCTCGTAGAGTAAAGCTCATCAGATTGACGACACGTGAACGTCAAACCCGCTTAGCTGTCCCCATCGCAACCACAAAATGAATAAAGCCCTCCCCCAAGCAAGTGGCTCCTTCCAGAAGACGCTTTATTTACCTAAAAAAGCAACTTCCAGAGTAAGCCAAAGCCACTAGTACTTCTTCATAAAAGGACCCTTTTCCTGTCTTCTAGCTTGTGCCGATCGTTCTTCTTAAACTCGGAGCTTCACAGTTCACAGCAGTAGAGGCAAAATGGTGGTGATGATGATAGAGATGGAAGAGGAAGTGGGTTATTCTACACCCAAGCGCATGAGGAAAGAAGAGGCGGGTTACTCCACGCCCAAACGCCGTGAGTGTCGGATTCCAGAGCGGTCGCTGCCGCCTCCACCGCCGAAGAAGAAGCCGTACTTTTTGGGGGAGAAGAAGCCGGAGCCCCCGAAGGATGGTTATTTCAACTCTCCGGATATCGAAGTTTTCTTCGCAGCAATGACTCCGAGAAGCCAAACTAGCTTGGCTTAGTTAAGAAGCTAATCCCACTGCTTTTTTGGTAGTTTTTAGGAGGGTTTTTTTTTTTTTTTTTTTTTTTTGTTGAATATCTATGTATATATGGTGGTCTCGCTGATTGACTTGTTTTGTTTGGGTCATGTAAACTTGATTACCATAAAGTAAAAGGCTTGTAGTTTGGAATCAAGATATATGACATATGAAATTTTTATTTTAGTTATTTTTCTTTGATAAATTATTTTACATTTCTTGAAAAAATATAGTAGCTGTTTTACATAAGGAAATTTTATGACATGGAGTGGTCTGGGCTTTTTGTTAATTTGGTATTCAATAATTTGTAGGCCTGTGATAGGTGTTGGATTTTGTAACGAATATGATGTTCGGGTGGTTCTTGCATTCTGGATCACCCACCCACAGCAATTAACCGGGCCTGGGCTTGGATTAGCAAGAGGCCTGACTAGCAGTACGGGGATTAATACTTTTGATTGTTTTAGTCCTTATGCCATTCTAAGTTTCTAACCAGTAAGTTACAACCTTCTTTTTAAACATTAAAAAACATGTTTCGACCTTGCAGAGCTCTGCTAGGGTTGGGAGAGCGCCGCCCTCGAGCCTGGCTTCTCTGCACCTCTATCCGTCTTGTATGGAGTATAACTACGGCGTCTTCTTTGGCTATCACCGTGTCTCCTCTGTCGCAAACTCTTTCTGTGCCATCGTTGCTGGCAAGCGTGGTGGCCTGTGTCCTACCAGATTTTCTACCTCTTGATGTTGGTGGCTCAGTTAGGCCAAGGCGAGCAAGGCAAGGCTTAAAGGTCAAGGTGCGCTACCAAAGACGCGGGCAGCTCCGATTCGATCATGGCGGCGGGGCTTGGAGTGTTTTATTGGGTCGGGTCAGACTCTATCTGAGTCTTCTCTCCACGGATGGTAGCACACTGGTGGTGGACGGGCTAATCGGCCTCCGTGGGTTGTCTGGCGGCAAACGGAGAGATGCAGGGTTGTTGCTAATCTGCTGATTGATTGGTCCGACTTCCAAGATGTCGATGCTGGTTTGGCTAAATCGACTGGTTCGTATCCTCAATGTCGGCAGGTTGAAGGCACGGTGGATGTCGGCGTCCTTTCCCTGCACGAGTCGTCTGGTGGAATGGGAATCAGTAGTTTTCTTGGTCTGTGGTGCAGTTCGACCAGAGACATGGTCGCAGTTTGGTGCGACCGCGGTGGCAAGACCAGAGGATCTATTGCAGTGGCTGCAAGGGCAAACCCTAATTGGGTTTGAGCTTTGCCTTTGTTTCCTGATTTGGACTTGGGCCCTATTGGGTTGACTAAGGTTGCAGAGTGTGTGCTTATTTTGTTCTGGATTCGAATTTGGGATCCTGGTGGATTTCTTATAAAGATTTGGGATCCATAACGACATCTCCAATTGTTATAGATCTTATTTGTTAGAAATTTTAGGTCGAGAGAAGTGAAAGTTTGTTATTTTGAGGATTAATAACATTTTATCTCTTAAATTATAAGGTCATTTTTAATTTTATATTCTAGTGTGAAATTTTTTATTTGGATATCCGACCTAGGGTTAGATACTCCATTAAAAAAATCTGTGGTGACATGGCTGTTAAATGCTGAGTTGTCACTGCCACAGAGTAATTAGATTAAAGGGGAAAAAATAAATCTCAAAACTTCAAAGAATAAAATTCGTTGAGCACCCACTACCTATGTACGAAGTCATGGGTTCGAGTCACCATGAGGGCAGGAGTGAAACCCTTTGATCCTCTTTTTCATAATAAAAATAAAAATAAAAAATCTCAAAACTTCAAAGAATAAAATTCGTTTTCAGAGGTTAGCCTTGCTTTCTAGTTTCTCCAGGCCTTGAGTTGTTCTCAACCTCTCTTAATGAATGTATGATGTGTTAGGGAATTTAATCTCTGCGCCACACAAGTACTAGAAATAGAGATAGAAATAAGAAATAACCAAGCCAAGAAGACAACAAGATTTAACGAGGTTCGGCCAATATCCTTGCTTACATCATCGGAGAGTTTCACCTTCACTAATGAGAGAATTACAAAAGTACAAGATTACATCGCTGAAGTTTATGCCCAACCCAAGCCCTTGTATCCAATAGAATACCCCTTGTACATCCTCTCTCAACCTAGAAGATCACTTTACCCCAACAGCTATTCACACTCTTGAACACAACTCACTTTGCTTCTATACACGAAGACCCTTAGAGTTGCTCTTTTCCTTTCCTTGCTTGCCTCCACACAAGCTTCATCTATTTATACCATTGATAGAAGTCTCTAGACTTACTTCATCAATGCTCATACATGAATCAACCACCAATCTCCCACATTAACTCCCTAGGAAGACTAAAAAGGTCAAAACATGAATTTAACTATGCATTTCTTCCCAATGCATCTACTTGACCATGCATTTATACCTGATGCATGCACTTGACCATGCACCAATTTTCTATGCATAAATTGTCACCTTGAATACACAAACAATTAATATCATGCATTCATGCCATGCAAAATATCTCCACCAAGGAGGGATAGGCACCAAACCCAACATGATGATCCAACCCCAGTTCCTCTTCTCCTCCAGTCCTCCTTCACCTAAACATTCCTAACTTTACAATTCGAATGACTGTTTACCTCGAATGCAGTGACAGGGAACAACACCAAGCCTATCTGCGAGTTGGAGCTCTGCCGCTCGATTGCCCAATAATCAATGGCTTCAAAAACGACGATTGTCACTGTCATGATCTGCAATAAGAAAGGTAGCAGAGTTGTTGGTTAGATGTTGGGCTATATATGGACTCGAGCTTAGTGCCAGATCCAGAGTCGATCCGGTATTGCTTAGATCTAGACATAATTCAATTTGATCAAATGATCTCATTATCTCCTCCAAGATTTTTTTTTGGTGCATTATTTTTTGTGTTGAAGAGTTTTGGATCTGGGGTTTTAAATTTCAAATTGGAAGATGAATTTTGGTATAGAGTCATGCCGGAAGTAAAGGTTGCAGCGGCGGCAACAGCGGTGGTGAGGTTGTTGATGGTCGAATTGGTTTCTTGGTCTAGTCAAAACCCTGTTGAAGCGCCTCTCTAGTTGTTCATCCAAGCTCTTGAGATCCATCTGATCTGCCCTCACAGCAGTAATGGGCTTCTCCATTGTTTCTAAACTCAATTTAATTGAAACAGATTAGAGAGACTCAGAAGCAGAGAGTCTGATTGGTGGTTATTATTGATAAAGTAATCTAGGGTTCAAACCCTTATAAACCCATAGGCAAGGTCCAATTTTTCTCATGTGGGATGTATATATTCTCAACACACCCCGCATGTGTGGCGAATTTTCAAGCCATACACGTGGACAACTTTGGGTGATGTAAAGTAATTTGGGGTTTACATCCAAAACTAATTGGCAATAGATGGAGTGGCCCAAACCCTTATAAATCCATAAGCAAAGTTATATTTTTCCAATGTGGGAGTTATATTTATACACATTGTCAACACGCCCCCGCATGTGTGGCGATTTCTCAAGCCATACACGTGGACAAGTTATATTGGGTGACGGTGAGCACGTGTGACCATTGCTGAAACCAAACACGTGGGTAACCCGCTCTGATACCATGATAAAGTAATCTGGGGTTCACATTCAAAACCAATTGACAATGGATGGAGTGGCCCAAACCCTTTATAAACCCATAAGCAAAGTTATATTTTTCTAATGTGGGAGTTATATTTATACACATTCTCAACAATTATTGTCTGGCCATGTTTTGCTTCTAAAATCTGACTTTGTAGTTGTTATGTTGTGTTTGGGGATAGGGGAGTAAGCTTCTGTTGTTGCTATGTATTCATGTTGTAGGTAACATGTACGTTGGCAAATCAGAAGATGGATTTGGGTATATTTAGGTGAAGGAGGAGAAGAGGAAACAGGTTAGGTGAGGAGTAAAACCAGGCCCTGGCCCAGGGCAGGTAGGGCGATAGCCCAGGGCCCAAGTTTTGAAGGGTGACGGTCTAGGGCCCAAATTGAAGCAGTGGATGGGTAAAAAAAAAAAAAATGTATTTCTGTTAGGAATATGAGAAAAGGAACAGCAAGAGTGCAATTTTTGGGCCCCAAAGTATGCATTGATGGGCAATTGTTTACAATATATAAAAGTTGAAGCAGCTAGTGCTAGACAAAAGGGAATGCAAGAGTGCGATTAAATCATATTTTGCATTGATGGGCAATTGTTTACAATATATAGAAGAAATCATTTTAGATGAGATTTGATTGATATAAAGTGATGTAATGTTTATTTTTCGGGGTATTGGTTTTTTGTCCCCCCCCCCCCCCCCCCCGGTTGTATCATATTTTTTTATCAATATAAAATATTTTTGATTTTTTTTTTATATAAAGGGCCCAATTTTATTTTTCGCCCAGGGCCTGGCCTGAGTAAAACGAGGAGCTGCAAGTTTTGAAGATTTTGGTTTATTTATATTTTTTTTTTCCAATCTGTTTGATCTAAGTGGCAGTGCCACATCATCAGATAACAGCTAAATCAGCAATTAACTGCCACATCATAGACTAATATATTTTTTTAACAAAGTATTTTAATCGGGGTATGAAAATGTCTAATGGAGCACAGTTCGGGTATTCAAATGATAAAATTTTATACTTGGATATGAAATTGAAAACGACCTCATAGTTCAAAGGGTAAAATATAATTAATCCTTATTTTGAGGTCTGGATTTTAGTGAGTATAATCGTTTGATAGTGAGTTTTGTATATTTTTTCAATACGATATTTTTTTCTAAAAAGAGTAAAATAAATTCAAATGAAAATAATTTAATTAACTAACGTGTTTTGGGCTTTTGGCTTCTGTTTTGTACGCTCGACTCAAGGGAAGGTTTACGATACAAACTGCATTCGTGCATATATAAAATTGATCCCTCTTTAGCGTGAACAATGTGAGAGTTCCAAATTAATCTCTCTACAGATTGTTTATTCATTAGTACTTCATACACATATCCACACAAGAACGAACAAAGTCAATCAAAGTATATGTTCCTTAATTCTTAATTTTTGGTGTCATTGGCACTGAGTGCTTTCTTCTTGAAACTGGTTGGTGCTGACCTTAACCAAGCATTGGCATCAATCATGTCCTTAGTCAAGAAGGGTTCGACTTCTTCGCTCGTAAGGTCGCGTGCCCATTCTACTCGTTTCGATGTAGTTGCTCCC
This sequence comes from Rosa rugosa, assembly GCF_958449725.1. Classification (NCBI taxonomy): domain Eukaryota; kingdom Viridiplantae; phylum Streptophyta; class Magnoliopsida; order Rosales; family Rosaceae; genus Rosa; species Rosa rugosa. The sequence goes on along the minus strand of NC_084821.1, from coordinate 13,994,439 downwards.
CGTCCAGAACATTTATACTGCCCATAGTATACGGTTCTACAAAACCAAGAACAAGAGAGATGAGATTTTTAGATTCATCCTTGTTAGAATGAAATTTTATGAGTTTCTGTTTTTTGATCGAGCAATAAAATTGTCTACTACGGCTTCGTACATCTACTAATTAAGTACCTTAATTGGTCGGCTGAGTTTCCCCAATCGTCCCAACCTTGTGGCAGTATGGCGCTAGTCATGTAAGTGAAGGCAAAGACCACTCTTGAATATGTACCCCAAGGCCTTCCCAACACTGCTGTTTTGACACCGGTGATCTTGCACCCGAAGAACATGAACCCAGTGTCCTCAGCCGGGGACATTCTCCGTTGGGCCGTTATGGCCCCGGTTCCTACCGAAAGAGAATGCAAATGGCACTTCTCAAAGAAAGAAGCAGCATTTCCACATATGAAGTCTACATCTCCTTCAATGTAACAGTTGTTGTAGTAGTGCCTCCCAGTATCATCAAGGAGGGTGTCTTGATGAGACAAAATTCTGCACCCATAGAATGCTGCTCTATCTCCAGACACCCGTAATGCCACCGCTTTCACACCAGCTCCATATGTATTCTGTTGAATGACGATGAATAAAAAACAGAACCGAACGTAAGTTTTTTGATAAAATGAGAGAATGAATATGAACATATATACCTGAATTGTGAGGTAACGCCCTATGAAATCAGAGGCCAGGACAGAGAAAGTTGGAGACTCGAATATGCCCCCACTATCGTTCCATGTTATAACCGTGTCAGCTGCCTTTGTGCCACTTATTGTTATAAACGGCTTGTCCGCCGGAACCATAACTTTTTCTTCATATACTCCGGGCTTAACCCTAATAAACACGAGCTCTGCGTTGTTGGACGCCACTGAATCAATGGCTTCTTGTATTTTCTTGTAATCACCTTTGCCCGATTGGTCAACTGTTATGAGAATCGCTGAAGTACTCGTGTTTGTTCCTTCGGCTTGAGAATTTGAAATAGCCATGAAAGCATACAAAGCTATGAATACCAAGTTCATCATAAAAGTACCACGAACCCTCTTGGACAATTGTAATCTAGTAGCTAGAGATAGAGTAAGTAGTCTCAAATGAATCAATGAATCAAGAATCAAAGAATAAATGAAGAATGTTTTGCAGTTCTGAATGACAATGATGAGTGTTGTTAGAGAATTATATAGTCGTCTCAGGTGAATGTCAAAGAAAAATTGGCCGCTTTCTTGCCGATAAAGCTTTCACAAATTTTTGAACCAGTTTCGACGTAAGTGAGTGGAGGCCAGGGCAAAAGGAAGAAGATAATGACTTAGAGAGAACGGATTTCCATAGGTAGACGTAGCCGGCAGCAAGATTTGTGCTTGAGGCTGAAGAAACAAATTAACGTTTGAAAAAAGAGCCAGGTTTGGAATAGTTTAGTATGAAAAATCTTATAAGAGAGGCGGCGGTAGTGAATTATTGATGTTACACAAGTCTTGAGGTAGCTTAAGAACCAGGTTTGGAATGTCATTTGTGTGCGATTTATTGTTGCTCACCCATTAAGTTACATATTGAGCGGGCTGCGCCTACGTTCCTTGGATCGATTGGGTGCCGCCGTGGACAATATGTATGACTTTGCTGTCAACAAATATTTTTTTTCTTTTTAAAAGAAAAATACCATGTAATGGACTCATCTCGGTGAATATGGTATAATTTTGGTGGAAATGGCATGTAAATATATATATATATATAGACACACACACACACATATCCTATCCAAAGGGAGTCCTCGCTCTGAAATTAAAGTGCGTTTTTAGAGTTTAGGGTCACTTTTCGATCGCATATCCACATCTTGACCGTTCAGTTTTTGGGTACTAATGTATAGATCAGCTCTACAAAATTTCAGTCAAATTGATGGTCGTTAAGGTATTGATTACTGCCTTCAAGCTAGTACGGTTCAGGTTGGACAGATTAAGTTCATCCATTGGTTTAGGTGAGTTAGATACCTTAAAGATCATCAATTTGGCTGAAATTTTGCAGAGATGATCTAAACATTAGTACCTAAAAAAACTGAATGGTCAAGATGTGGATATGCGACCGAAAAGTGACCCTAAACTCTAACCTCGCACTTTAATTTCAGAGCGAGAACTCGCTCTGGATAATATATATATATGAGGGCCCTTTCCACTAAGGGATCCTTTTTTTTTTGTCTTTTCTAGGGATAGGGCATTAGACCAACTTTTTGATCACATTTCGGCATCTCAACCGTTCATTTTTTAGGTCCTAATGTGTAGATCATTTCTGCACATTTTCAGCCAAATCAGTGATCGTTAAGGTATCAAACTAGATTAAATCAATGGATGAACTAAATCTGTCAAACTTGAACTGTTCATACTTATAATCTTAAGTCGCTGTTTTGAATGCCTTAACGATAATCAATTTGGCTAAAAATTTGCAGAAGTTATTTACACATTAGGACCTAAAAATTAAATGGTTAAGATGCCAAAATATGATTGAAAATTTAGTCTAATGCCATTTCCCTAGAAAAGACAAAAAAAAGGGACCCCTCACTAGAAGGGCTATATATATATATATATATATATATAGAGGATCAAGAGAGGACCTCCTTAAATTTGAAAAGTGAGGATGTTTTTATTTTTAGGATGTGTTTTAATTCTCTAGTTATCTACACACATATGAATTCTATAAAAAATTAGTCAAATCAGAAAACGTTTAACCATTTGATTAGCACAAAGTTCGTTTTAATTTTATCTAACGGATTACATTTGTTTACACAATTTTAAATGACCAAATGATTATGGATTTGGTTGATTTTCTGTATACATCATTGCATAGGAACCTAAAGGATCAATGGTTGAGATCATTGAATTAGGTCACATACTTGTGTAAAATAACCCCATAACAAAAATCCTCAAATTCTTAAAGTAAGGAGGGTCCTCTCTAGAACGGGCCTATGTACACACACGTGTCTTATATTGGATTAGTGTGATTCTAGATAGTGCGATGACAAAGTAATTTAAAACAATGTATAACTTGACATGCAGAAAGTTTACAAATGTGAACTTAATTAACTAGAGTAGGGAAGAGACATTTATAACTTGACAAAGCATTTCATTTGCTCAACCGCTTTAACTGCTCAAATTCTATAAATTTGATATTCTAAGTAAGAAAAACGAAGAAAAGTAAGGAAGTATAAATGTGTAATTGACTCAATATTCTCACTTGCATACTCTGCATTAAATCAATGCAAGATCTTGTTGCCTATATATGTGTTGGTAGTCATTAAAGTACATGTATAGCTCTATCTTGAATCTTGTTAATCGTCCAATTAATCTATTGATCGATGACATGCATGTGTCAAAGAGCACTTGCTCTAAGTTACAAAATAAAAATGTAAGGAAGAAGAAATGTAACTGATCGAATCTAGCTATTTTCTCAATTACATATTTTGTGTTAAATCAATATAAGATTTGCTTTCCTATATATGTATAGTTACTGATTAAGGTATATGTTGTTGCGGTGATCAACTCAATAGATTCTTTGTTGATCGACCAATTTATTGATGACATGTATGTGTTTTTTATTTTTGTTGAAAGAATGCATATGTGTTTATGCTCACTTAAATTCTACCAAAATTAACGTTCCGATTGGTATTGTTATTAATTTTCCCAAATATCTTATGTTCATGGATTTGAGGAGGGGCGGCGAGGCTAGATGGCTCGAGGAAGGTGGCGGTGGCGTTGCTTCCGGGGTTGGGACGGCATGGGAGGAGCTGGCAGGATGGAGGACCCATTTTCGATTTGGGCCTATTGGACTTTGGGTCTGGGCTTTGACCCTTAACCCGGTTCTATTTTATGTTTTGTCTTATTTTCATTTAATTTTATTCAGCTATGGCTCAATGCCAGCAATAATTCCCTATCTCTTTTGGGTAGGGCGATGTGGGCTTTGTCCCGGTATGCACACTTAGTGTGCCTTGTTTGGCCTAGCGAGGCGGCGAGTTATTTGTTTAATCAAATGGACGCAACCTCCTAGTGGCATAATGAAACTAAGTGTCTCCAGATTTGTTTCCGTGCGGCAACATAGTGGGAAACCTGTGCTATTTGTATTAATGCTTCTTAGTCATAGAGTTATCTTTCCGGTATGTCACCGTTATGTCAAAGCAAATAGAGTAACCATTCGTGCACTATTTGCTAGTTGATGCATGTTAGAATACATAGATTTTATAGAGACTCTTGGTATTATTTCAGGAGGTTTTCTTTATGCTTATTGTAATATGGGGTTCAGGCTCTATGTCCCCCCCTTATAGTATGCAGTTTCATTAATCAAGGCTTGAGGACAGCCGCACCACCTCTATTTCAAAAAAATAAATCTACCATTTCCAAATTATTTGAAGCATTGGTGAAACGTTGTAACTCAACTCATTGTTGAAAAACGAAATATTCACATATATGCTCTCAACTCTAACTCAACCACTTATCTTCATTCCAAAGATATGTACGTTAATTACTCATCTTATTGTTACTTTCATGCAATCCTCATATAAAATGTGACAAAATCATATCATGCATTGGTGATAAGCACGAATAACACTCCAACTCGGCATGACTGTTATAAAACTATTGACAGGATTAATTGTAATCATTCCGATGTGTTGTGTCTTTACACGTAGACCACACACTTGCTCTAATTACCTACTTTCTGTATACAATATTACTATTTTACATATGTCCTGGTCTGTTTGGATATGAGGGCAACTTCAACGACTTCAACCCTAAAGTCAAAAGCCAAAATGGCTAGGGTAGCCCAAATGCCCAATTTCATTATCTCTAACTCAAACCAAAGTGGAGTCAAAATGGCTTATCATTCATTAAAAGTTAAGTCAAAATGACTAAGAAACAAAGGTAAAAAGGTAAAATGGCTTCAGTGGGACACGACTGGGCCTCACCTTCCACTTTTCAATCTTTAACCGCAAGCCTTTACGCGCCAGAGGAAGTGTTGAAGAGAGACTCGCGCAAAACAACAAAATAATGGGGCCTGAAGGAGAAACGACGCTTGACACACAGCTGAAGGATGGTCGACATTGGGGCCCGCGTGCACCAGAAGCCGTTGTGGGCATCCAACTGTTATGAAATGGGTGGCCCTGATTCACTCTTCATTAATTCGATTCAAAATGGAAGGTCCAGATTAATTGGTACTAGGGCTGCTATTTGGTTTGGTAATTACCAAACCGACCGAATACCAACTGATGTTTTAGGTTCGGTAAACCGACTTTTTGATAACCGAGACCGATAAAACCGAAATCGAAAATTACCGAAAAAGTTGGTTTGGTTTTGGTAAATACCGAATCTACCGATTATCTAAATATTATATTTATATGCTACAGTTTTCAATACACATACATGTATATTAAGAAATAAACATAAAAACTTTTATAATAGTATGAACATTACTACATATACTACATTAATAGTACATGTATTTTAAGTAACTTAGTCAAAGATGGTTAAATAACCTAGTTTTATTGAAAATTGCTAAAATTTGATGTCATATATACAAAAGAAAGCTATAATTAGCAGATGAATACAAAGTTTATGACTATAAATTTCAAAAACCTAGTTTTGTTCATTCTAATTTATATTATAAAGAATTAGTTGTTCTAAAGTTGGTAATACCGAAAACCGAAATACCGAATTTGGTAGATATAATTAAAAACCGAAAATTTTGGTTGGTAATTGGTAGCTCAGTTTTAAAACCGAAAGCTTTGGTTTTGAAGTTGGTAATACCTATAACTGATTCGAACCGACCGAGTGACAGCCCTAATTGGTACAGAAAACAAAAATGTAAATATATAATTTCTTAATTTCTAATCTGACGGTCAGAAAAATACGGTGGATTAAATTCAGCGGCTAATAAAAAAGTAAAGGAGTTTTAAACGAAAAAAAAAAAACTGAAAAAATAAAAGAAAAATTTATGAAAAATCAGTTAATGACGATATATTATATAAAGTAATTAAATATGATATATAAAATTCATATTGTAGTTAAATAATTGTCTAAAATGATTAAAATTCTAAAATGACTATGACTTTTGACTAAGGGCTAGTTTGGGATTGCTGTGACTTAAAAAAAAAACTGTTGCTGCTGTGTTGTGAGAATAATCAGCTGTGAATTAAAATAGTTTTGTGTTTGGTAAATAATATTTTTAAAAGTGCTGTCAGTACATAAAACAACTGCAGAGTGTGTTTTGATCCACAGCAGCTTCTAAAAGCAACCTCTGGGCTGCTTCTAAAATCTGCTGCCAGTGACCTATAACTTTCAATTAAAGCTGCTTTTTATTTATTTACCAAACACGATAAAATCTAAAATTTTGAACAAAAGCTGATTTTTTTAAAAGCGAAGCAATCCCAAACGGGGCCTAAAAGGGGTTGGAGATGCAAAATCTGAATGAATAGTAATGACATTAGGGGTGTCAAATTTTGAAATGGCTATGGCTTTTGACTAAAGGGTTGGAGATGTCTTGATGTTTCATGTTTTGCATATCAAGTTTTTTACTTTAATATGGAGAATCACATTTTCAATATAGGAGATCAAAAGCTAGTAAAGCAGGAACTATAAAGAATTTGTCCTAAACTATATATGGAGTTCGAGGTATAGAACTTTATTACTTTAGTCGTTAAATTTAAAATTTATTTGTACATTGTGATTGGATTGTGCTGCCAGGATGTTGGATGGACTATTCCTGGTGGCGAACTCAGCCGCCGGAGACCCGGTCTCCATCAGTCTGGAGACCCCAATAAGGTGGCCAAGGGGACTCTCGGCGTCAATTTGGTGTGGACCTGGATTTTGCGCCTTTACCAGATGGCCAATTCTTAGGTGCGGGTAGCCGCACCACGTGTACGGTGCGGCTGCCCAATCAAATCTCAGAATTTTTTTTCTTTGTTCCGAAATTGTCCCTGATTTTTAAATGTGAAATACCCAAAATACCCCCCTGCTAGGGGAATGATTGGCCTGCCGCACCACGTGGCGGTGCGGCTGCCCCACGCAAGAATCACTCTTACCAGATCCGTGCTACCTGGACCAGATTAGGTGGCCATGAAAGGGTTTTTGGGCCAAGCCTTTGCTTCATTTCCTTAGTTACTTTGGTTTGGCTTATAGACCACAATTACAAGCGAGTTTCTTTGGGTGAATAAGTGTATAACCAACTGTGTAATAGGTTTTACTTTCTAATAATTTTCTTGCCACTTAGGTAGGCATGGCAGTATTTTGTTTTCGGGGTTTAGGCTACTCAGTGAAGTCATGCGAATATATTCATTTTCCCATAGTTATTCACCTAAAAGATTTACAGTTTTTTATTTTTCAGCATAATTAAAGCCGGAAAGTATAAAGTCGGCCTGGTTCTAACCAGTCCTAAATTATACATCTTGTAAAAGTTGGAAAGCTTGTGCGATCTGGGTCATTAGGCCGTAGATCGTACATTACTCCCACGTGTAAAAAGCCAGATCCTCAGGCTTTATATAGAAAAGCTTGCGCACACCACTATGAAGTGGCACTGTGTATATACCCTCTCTTTATATAAACTACAATCCCTAGCTTTGGTCTTGAGTCTTTCACTTAGATTTCGATCCGCATCAAATCTATTGCTTCTGCTTTTGTTTGATCCATTAGAATTTCATTCAGGTGGATCTTGCTTCTGTAGTTCCGTAGTAATGATTCATAGAATAGCTTTTGTCTGCTTTACCCATTTCTTTTAAACTTTTTTCTACTTTTACTTGGTGGATTAATTTGTCTTCTTTTTAGGGTTAGGGTTTCTGCTTTTCATGTGAAGTAATTTGCATGGGGGCGATGATCTGCTCCCCTCGGTCACAGTGATAGTCAGTTCTCGGTGGTGCGGCATCATCAAGATTCACATACTTTTAACCGGAAGTTCATGCCTACGAAGTACTGGGAATCTTGATGATGCTGCATCAGCTAGTACATGACTCTATAAGATTGAATAATTCCCAATCTTTCTCCAATTTGAAACAGGACCAGATCAGATTGAGAAGAACATATATGGTAAGGGTTCCAGCCCGATCATAAAGAGTTTTCCTGTAATTTCAGTTGATTTGAAGAGTATTGTCTAGTGAGGATAGATGTGTTATCTTGGTATATAGCCTATGGCATATCTAGCTGTTTGATTGCTTCCTTCGATTGAATTGCCTTACAGACGAGTCAAATCAGTATGAAAATCAATTATATTCTCTTTCTTCTCTTTTGGCCAATGAATCAATGATCTTACTTGACTCGAGTTTTCTATATTTTTGATCTATGCATATATTGTCCAGTTAGCTCTTAATTAAGATGAATATTGGTGCATACTCGTATAGTATGTCCAATAACTATACCTTTGCTTGATTATTTGGTTTATATTGAATTCTATGCGTTTTTAGTATTTTTACACAAATTGCACGAGGGCAGGGTAATATTGCTTCGATCATATCATATATTTTGATTTTCACTCTGGTGCAGTCGATGCAATCTATTCGACTTTTTACCTTAACGCATGATTTAGTTAATAATTTGAAGATATAATGCAGATTTCTTAACCAATCCATTGCCAGGTTTGTTTTATATTATAATATTATTTTATCTGATTGAGGCTTATTCTTTTGTTGTTATCAGATTTTTATGTAGCTTGGAGTTGGAGCTCAGATGTTTGTTTGACTCCTTGCTTCAAAGCCCTCTATTGGTGTCTAATTTATGGTTTATCCAAAAATGTCAGGAATCTGATGTTTTGTGTTTCAGAGATTTGGGGTTTCCGGTACAAAATATTGTTCTATGCAAATTGCAGGACACTTTTACACACGAACATCTTTATTATCTATATGTTTATCTTTGTGATGGATTATAAAGCTTCTATCATAAACTAGTTACTGTGGAAGTTAGAGTGGTTTAAGTTGCATAGATAACGAGAGAGAGTTGAGAATAATACAATATATAACATTTTAACATCTAGTACAAGAAAATAGGCTCCGAATTTGGTGATGATTTCTGAATAGCAATAATAATTTGGTAAAACCAATCTTTTTGTTAATGCATGAAGGACATTGAATATATTCTCTGGTTTGATGCCTGCGGCATGTGTTTTCTAAGCTAGGCAACAGGTATTGCATCTATTTTCTCCGGTTGACAGCGTGCAGCTTAAGGATCAAACAAAGTTTCGGATTCTCTTAAGAGGGCATTTGCTTGCCGCAGACTTCATTCTTCATTGCAACTTCTATTCAGAGTAGGTAGCTAGCTTCTTCAGCACTAGAGGTCAGTGCTACCCACTTTGATAACTTTGATGTTACGTTAGAGTTTATGCAGAGCATATTGCGTTATTGAACTTACTCTATAGCTAAGTTCTTTGACACCGCTTTAAGAACTTACAAGTCATGCATGGGAATAACTTAATGCCTTATTAGTCCTGACTTGCTTTGTATTCCTTGGCCTGTGTTCCACAAAGAGAATAACTGACAGTGCTAACAGGGACAACATTATATATAGATATTTATACTTTCCTGGTGATGTTTGAATATAGGCTATAGCATATACCGATGGATTTAACGTGTCAGTCATCTTTCTTCTCAAATCCAACTAGTGTTAATAGGCTATAGCACATCCATGATTGGTCTATTTCCTTATAGCTTGAATTATTCATTGCCTAATTAACATGATATCTGAGCTTGATTCACACAATTTCTTAGGTACAAAACCTCCAATCTCTGTTTGTTTTGGAGGCCGCTTTCTAAGGCTACACCCTTTGATCTTTTGTTGTATTTCTCTTTGCCTCTGCACGTGAGGGAGAGAGTAAGCAACATCGATCTATTGGTTGTCTTCCAATCGTTACCGGCCCGCGCTATTGCATTTCAAGCTCTTTTCTGGTTAGGTCTCACTTATGTAGCCAGATAGTCTATTTGTTTCTGAGTTCCTTGTTACTTCTGCAGTTACTTGAATATTACCTTTACCTTCAAAACGGAGTGAAATGGTAGTTGTGGTGGAGGAAAGTGGATGATGGATTATTGTTCCAATATTTCTACCCCATTGCCAACAAGAAGGACAACATCCATGAGGGATTGGGTCCCTTTGTGTGGGGGAGGGTCCTTCCTCATTTGATCAGTTTCTGCCTACAGAGAACTAGTCAAATACCCAGAGCCAGCAAGCACATCTTTAGTGGGTTTTTTATTGGGTCCATTTGCAGATCTGGGAGTGACATCAAAGTAATAATGGACCCAAGCAACTGGTGCTATTATCAGTTTTGATATCTAACCTCTGCTGCAGTAATCTGAGAGTATGATCGTGGCCACAAGAATACCCACATTACATGTGTTTGGGGAAATGTGATGAGGAGCCAATGAGAGTTGGTTCAGTTGGCAAGGGCGAATTTGAGGTGTAAACTCGCACAAGTTTGATCTCTGCTACCAACAATCTCTCATTTGGTGGGCAATCTAGAAAATGTTTTGCATAATTCCATACCAATGGGCTAGGCTGGGACACTGGTCAGTTTCGTAAGTCCTGTTGGGTTGAGGTCGTAGGTTTGCCCTGACCCTGGTAGTGTAGGGAAGCCTCCCTCTTACCTAAACTTTTTGTAACCAAAAAAAAAAAAAATGTGATGAGGAGCGGATATCAATCGCCAATGATTATATGGAGTTAAGAGATTCCTTTAATGGATGATGATATTCTAGAAAGAGCTCAAGGAGGTAACTGAAGGCAAGAGAGGTAAAATGGGACGGCATGAGGAGGTTACAGATCAGTGACCTAACTGGTCGCCCACCCCTAACGAAATTGGTTTTTGAGGTTCCACAGCAAGCGCCGGGACTGATACAGATCGCTTCCTCGGCTTGATCGTAATACTTTTCTGCATCAGATTATTGCTTGTTTCATTTTCGTTCTCGACATAAGGTTTCATTAAACTTTTAAGCTCGTGTTTTCACATTTCAACTATTTTTAAGTAGGTAGTCATCCAGGTTTTTTTTTTTTTTTTTTTCCCTCTAGGGTTTAAACTTAGCAATATAAACTTCTGTTAAGCATTAATTCAGCAGCTTTGATTGACCAGAGAACATTGTGAGTAAATTTATCTACAACTAAACTTAAATAAAATTTTGATACGAAGACTTTATAATATTTTATTTTCACACAATGAGATTTTTAAATGTAGTGGTTAAAATTTTATAATTTAAAATGTTTAAACAGAAGTTTTAAGTGAAAATATTTCGAATGTGAGTACAAATCAACCATCATTATTATGTGCATGCAAATTAATAACATTACTTAAGGATCTATGTATAATCAGTCAATAAACATATGATACTTGTTAAGTAAGGCACTGTTAGTCGGTCATGTTATGGGTGCTTGAGCAAAGTGTGCACCCTTTGAAGTTATGAAACCAAGTCCAGCAATGCTTACAGAAATCGGAATAAAATCAAACCCCGAAACCCCCCAGCATAATATACAGCCCGATCGATCGGTTTCAAACGTCAGACTGACATTGTTGTCTCTGGGAACCAAAATATTTTTCTGGGCTATATATGAAGGCCAACAATTTGTAACGTGAAGACCCTATTGTTTGCGCTTTTTAAATTTAATTGAACGAAGCTGCATAGACAAAATCATAGAGGGTGGGGTTTGACCAGTTTCTTTTGAGTTTTAGGGGTAGTAGAAAGGGTCCACGCCCTTCTAGGGTACCCATCTCATGCTGCTCACATGTGTGCATGTGGGTCACTCCCCAACTGCCAAATGCTCATATTCTCAATCCCACATGATTTTTGAACCGACTATAATAACTTGGTTTGACACAAAAATTTGAAACACCCTTCTTTGCTAGCTAGAAAAGTTAAAAGGGATCGATGCATTGTATACCGACCTCAACATAGCATGTGATGTTTATTTGACCCATCACAAAAATTTCTTTGACCAGGTACTCAATTTTTTTTTTTGTCATTGATTAATCTGGAGATTAAGAGGTCCCATCTTGCTAATTTTGTATCAAGTGGGAAACTGGTGGCTTTGTCATCAAAAGAGAGCAAGGGGAAAGTTGGGATTGTTCTGATCATTTCAATTTTTCATATAACCCAAACGGTAAGAAATGATTGAGAAATGAGTTGGTATGAAAATACATAAAGAGAATTCAACACCTTCCAATATAGGGGTGACTTTGTAGCAGTTTTTACGTGTTGGTTTTTTTCGTCGACTCTATAAAGATCGATCGTTATTGTACTGCTTGTTGAATTGCATAATGAATGACATTTTTAACTAAAAAAAAAAAAAAAAATCTTCCAATATAATAACTAAAAACTTTACACCACAACACCATATACTGACAATTAACATAATTATGATTTGAACTGGCCACATATATGACTTAGAACCATTCTAGCAAGCTTTTCTACTTTATTAGCTAGTTAATTTCAAAATGCATCTCCATCGATTCTCTGTATTTTATATATCTTTAAATTTACATCATTTTTCGATCTCATTATTTAAAGGCTCCTCTAAGGCCCTCAGCCTCTCATCATAGAGCCAGCAGGTCGCTCCTCTAGTTGAAATATCAGGCTTTTTTTATCATTGCCTTGATACGTATTCATATTTCAAATTTACTTTTATTTTCTGATTGAGAGTGTTGGAAAGAAAGCCAGCACTCCTAGCCCCATGCATTTTGAAGATTTATTTGAATGGCCAAAGAAAAAAAAAATAAATCTGTTTAGAACTTTAACTAAAGTAACTAAACAAGCATTTTTAAATTAGCAAAAATACTAGAAAGTCATTCTCGCTTTCTATATTTATGAGTCATAAGCGAAACAATCATTTGACTGGTTTCACTGATTTTAATTAATTTTTGAAAATGATGATATAGATTAAGCATCGGCTCCAAATCATTTTTATACCGCTATATAGAGAGTCATCTAGAAATTGATTTTCCCCGTGATAACCAAAGAACCTTAATAAAGAGTCATTTAGAGTAACATTTACTACTATTGATTAAACAAGTAGCTAAACACATATAGTACTTTGACTACTTTCATTCTTGAAGAAAATTTTGGAGTACAACTAAATGCCATAAGCCAGTGACCATACAAAGGCGCGGCCTGTGTCTAAACCATGTGCTCCTGTTTGTTTACCTTACAGAGACTTGTTAGGGTTAACTTGCACTTTTCACTAATTTAATCAAGTTGAAATTTATTGAGAAATGAGAACCCCTCTTATGGTCAAATATTCCCTTAACAATGATTCAAAGCTTCAGTTAGGGTCACATGGGAATATTATTTCCCTCACACAGATTGATTTTGATTGGTAATATGTTCACATTTAGTTTACAATAATTTTTTTTTGAGGAGATTTAGTTTATAATAATTATTTTACATTAAGTCTAGTACTTTCCCTTATTTGGGAAAATAAATTGAAACTACTGTTAAAATAGTGGAAATTTGACCAGTCAAATCCTCGGGCAAACAAAAATAAATATCTGATCACAAGAAGAAAACTCTATGGTATCTAAAATTTTGGAGATCCAAGTTGAGAGCCTGAGCAGCTGTAGCAGGAATGCAGTTGACCAGCAATTGAAGCCTCTAGCCATTTTCTTCTTTTCTCGGTTTCTTTCGTTTCTATTTGGGTTATTTTACAAATTAACTAGAAGAGAGTGTCCTAATTTTCACAGTTTTGCGTTTCTCGATCTCTAGGGTTAAGGTTTGCATGTAACTAGGGAACAAGGAGATTTTAGGATTTCGGCGTAGTATATATGAAGCTGATTTCTTGAATTTTTAGTTATTCTTAGCTAGATGATTTTCTTCTTCTTCTTCTTCTTCTTGATCGCATCTCCTTTTGAAGTTTTGTAGTACAACGATGTCAAGAATTTTAGCGGCGTTGATTTTGGACTTGGTTTTCGCTGGTGTGCACCATCTTGTACACTCTTTTCAGCATATGCTCCTCCTTAGCGGTATCTTAAGATTGATTATTGGCAGAAACAACATAAGAGATGTGCACCTAGACCTTTTGATGATGATAGTGGTTGTCTAGTGGAATGGATGAAATTTCTTTGAGGATTACATTGGTGGAGTTCCGTTTGAAGTTAGTTGCAAATGATGTTTAGAATTTGTTTTGTGAATTCGAGAAGATGCTGGATGCTTGTGGAACATGGCTGAAACTGCTAGGATTTTTTGTGGTTTGTGGGCACTAGTTGGTCCTCCGATGGTGGCCGTTGTTGATCAAGGTTAACGTACTGTTAGCTTTTTGCTACAAGTCTTCTTGACAACGAAGACTAAGTTGAGAGAATTCCTAATGGTGGCGGTTGTTTGGCGTGCACGACACACCATGTTAGAATTTTCTTTAGATTAGGTCCGGAAGATCTATGTTTGGGTGGCCTTTTGGGTCCAAAATCACTTGGGTTTGTGTTTGGGATCCATGTGGTTATTGTATAAAAGTTTAGGATCCAGGTTGTATTTAAAATTTTGAATATTAAGAGTTTTATGTTCATTTCACAGAAGTTCATGAGTTGTAACTTATAAGTGATTCAGATTAAAATAATAAATTTTAGTTCTAAAATCATTGTTTTCTATGTCATACACTTACAAAGGCCACATCAACAAATCCACCAAAATAGTAGTCCCAACTCAGTCGCACAGCCTGAAAACCAAGACATGCACGAAATAGAGATCCATAAATGGAAGGCACAAGAGATTGCCAAACCACTAGATCTACTCTCAGAGCTCTCCAATAGCTTCTCTATAAAGTATATATTACTCAAAAGTAAAAAAAACACTATAATTTTTCTACCATATCTCCAACAATTTCTTTGTTGTAGTCTCTATAAGTTATTATCTACATTTAAATATGGTATTATTGTTTAAATTAAAAAATCTAATCAAATAAATTATGATGAAGGTAAAAGAGAGTTAAAATATTCAGGATGAAACTTTCTCTCTCTTCTCGATTTCTAAATTAGGAAAAGATTTAGCGAAGTTATTGAAGGAAAATAATGATGACTTTTTCTTGTATTAACAAAAAAAAAAACTTATAAGGAAGCTGCTAGAGTTTTTTGTAAACTAGCTCAAAGTTCTTCGACTACAAGCTAGGATAAAACAAACCTCTTAACCAAACCTCTTTATGCTTATGCTTATTGTAATCAGGTGTTCAGGCTCTACGTTCCCCCCTTATATTCTGCAGTTTCATCAATCAAGGCTTGAGAGCAGCTGCACCAGCCCTCCTTTCAAAAAAAAAAAAAAAAAAAATCATTGTCCGCAATAATCGACGATAAACATAAAATAGAATTGACAGATACTGATCGATCGAGAGGAGAATTTGAATGAAGGACCAAGATGATATTAGATGACGTGAAGACTAGAGAAAAACCTTCAAGAATTGTTGGAGAGGAAATATCTCACATTAGAAAAGTGACAAAAGAAAATATAGCTTATCACTGGCCAAGTGGGTGGCTCACACCCAATTGTATCGATCTCTTTTGAGTTAAAACTCAACACCTAATATGTTGTTAAGTTGGGACAATATGGGTACAATGGTAGGCAACAGATCATGTTTGTCGTTGTTTAACATGGTATCATAACGGGTCCCTCTCCAATGACGTCTTTAATTGTCATGGGCTCAATTTGAGTTCCTTAAATTGGCCATTGAAAATATTCTGATTATATTGTTATTTAATTGGCCAAGTCTCCAATATGAGACTTGTGTCCTAATTTCCGATGTGAGAATTAAATTTATCAATTGATTTATCAAGTCTCCAATTTGGAACTTGTGCCCCAATTTTTAATGTGGGAATTCGATTTGTATATATGATTGCACATGCGAATCTAGAGCTAGGTTGCACGTGAGAGGACGTGTTGGAAAGGAAACATCCCACATTAGAAAAGTGACAAAAGATAACTTATAAGTGAATGACTCATACCCAATTATATCAAGGCCTTTTGTGATTAAAACTCAACACCTAATAGATGGTTAAGTTGAAACAATATCAGTAGAATGATGATTCACGAGTCATATCACGACAGAAGAAAAGTGAGAAAAGAGAATGAAGAAAAAGACATGGCTAGGACGTGTAGGGTTTATATTTATCACTCCATTTTATATTCATCATTGTTCTATGTCCCCCTGGAGGGGGGTGGGGATATTAACATTTTCGAGAGAATTCGTAGCATTTTTGTTTCTTGGTATATAAGATGAATGAGAGCATCTTTAACAATGCTATTCATTTTTTAGTCAAAATAGCTAAAAAGTCATTTTGATTAGCCACTTTTAAAATACATCTGCATCAATACACTCTATTTTAATTAGCTAGTTTTGAATTTATATTATTTATAGAATAGATAAAAAATAGTTCAAATATATAAATTACATAGAATAACTTAAACTTGTTATTCCAATGCTATTGATTCAAATTGTGCTTTTTGCAATTCTAGGGCAGATAATATTAACCACCTCTTCTTCTCCTGCCTCTTTACTGTGAACGTTTAGCATTTAGCTAGGATAATATTAATGATTACCATTCTTTAAATGATTGGTTTCTTTCCTGATTCGGGATGGAAACTCAAAAAGACCATTACAGAAAACCACTTTATTCTTTGCTGGAAAATTTGGGAGGCAAGAAACAATCTCTTCTTCAGACTTATTTAGGGTTTCAGTGGAGTACGAGGGAGTCGGGAATCAGTTGAGGGGTTGACAATTGGGGATATGAGGGATGCAGGTTTCAGTGGAGAGAAGGTGAAATCCATTGAGCGCTTCGATTGGATGAGAGATTTGCTTTTGAGTTGAACGAAGGTTGACTGTTGATGAAGAAGACAGTACTTGTGTTTCGGGGAGAGAAGAATACTGATGAAGAAATTGCGTTTTCATTGTGTTTTGAAGTGCTGAAAATAAATGAAGTGGGAGACAAAGTTGCTAGTCCTTACTTTAAGTTGTCAAAGATCGGGCAGTCTGCTCTTTTTATTTTGTATTCATGAATTAAACAACACATTATTACAGTTATGTCGTTTGATTCTACACACATTAAATTTGAGCTAGGCAGCAAGGAGGGGAAGCACCTGCTATGTGCAATCAAAATTTCAGTTTTGGGTGGGAAATGAGTGGCATTTGGAGGCAGATCCAAACCTCCCAATATATCTTCCTTGATCATACAACACCAAAAACAAAAACTGTTGTATGGTATTTTGCAAGCTACACTCATACAACAGATATAACTATTCTGTTGTACAATGTAGTGCAAATTTAGAGCTAAATTTGAATCCAGGTAGGAGGAAAATCTGCCTCTAATTTTTTTTTTTTCATTCACACAACGAACCATTCTTATAAGTCTTATACAATGACATTCTAGCTAAAAAATTATGAATTTTAACAGCCTTAGACGACGTAAGTTTTTTTAAACCTGTTGTATGATTCACTTTCCTTCATCACACAACAAATATATTTTTTTTATTGTGCAAAAAGTGTTGTGTGCTGAGGCTATTGGTGTAGTGTTTATCCCCTCCTAAATTCGGTTGTCCATGCTGCTGCCTCAATTGGTGACAACTACAGAAGTCACAATCCAATCAACCTTGTGCGCCCTTCTGCTTATTCAGTTCGTTCAGACCACCTAACTGTTATAAGGTGGCTCCCTCCTCCCTGCTAGTTTGCCAAGCTGAATTTTAATGGATCAGTTATCAACAACAAGAAGGATGCTGTAACTTTGTCATCAAAGATGTAATACCCCAGAAATTCATAATTATTTTTTGAGGATTTTTCAGAAATAATTCAGTAGTTGTTGGTACGAGTATGCAGTTCGAGGATGAGGTGGAAGTATTTCGGACGAATAATTACTCGAAACGTTTTATTTTTGATGGGTCAATGAGGTTGAATTTTTATTTGTTGAGTTTCTCTGAAAACTTCCTTCACGAAAGTCGTAGAGCACGTCGATACGAGTTCGTGGATATGTAGAACGTGAAAATCGGAGTTCGTATGAGAATGTTATGGTCAGCGGAAAAACCTACTAATTTCAGAAATTTTACTATAAATAAATGATTTGCTCAAATGGAAACCACTTTCCATTTCCGTCACTTTTCCAGAAATTTCCAGAACCTATTCTCTCTCTACAATCCGGCCGACCCGACCCTAACCCAGCAGTCCAACCTGACTGCATCTTTCGACTTCGGCCACCTCCAGTGACGAGACCGGCCCTATTCACTCAAATAGAAGTTTCCGTCGTCCCCGTGCCCTTCTTTTCCTCCGGCAACCACCTTAGATGGCGGATTGAAGCAGAGAAAGCTTGGAGCTTCGGGATCCAACCGGAATTTCCAACTTTGGTGACGGCTGGGCTTCAAACTAGTCTTGTTCTTTTCGTAGGAGATCCTTCCTTCGACCCTTGGTGGTGGTTTTGGACAATTCACATCGAAGCAAAGGCAACGTACGGTGAACAGTGTGTTTGAACTTGTGGCGGCGATAGGCGGCGATCTAGCCCGAGTTGGTTCAAAACCCAGGTACTTGACAGAGTTGTGTTAAGCGGATTGTGACGATTCTACTTATCTTGGTTAGCGTGTGAAGACGCAGCGGGATTTAGAGGTGAGTAAATCTCACAATATTCGCTATGAATAAGTTACCATATTGTCATGGAGTTATTTGTTTAACCATGACTATAGTTGGTATTAGTGGCATTCCTGAGTGGATGACTACGTATGTGCATATATATATTTACGTGAAATATATATGTATCAGTGCATTGTTGTGATATGAGCAATATATGATGTATTGAGTTCATCATCGTTTGGAAATAGTGAAATTGTGTATTGAGTTGTGATTATAGAATATCATTTGTTGAGGTTGCAAACAAAGATTGGAATTGAGTTCACTATTGTTTGAGAATAGTGAAATTGTGTATTGAGTGGTGATTGTAGAATTTCATTTGTTGAGATACCATGGGTCTACTATGACCATCTTAATTGGGATTTAAGATATGGTAGCTTGTGTAGGAATATCTGTGTAATGATCGGTGAAATCAGTGTGATGATTGCCATGAAAAACTTGTGTAGGAATATCTGTGTAATGATCGGTGGAATCAGTGTGATGAATCTTTGTGATGATTGCCATGTAAAGCTTGTGTAGGAATATCTGTGTAATGATCGGTGAAATCAATGTGATGATCTTTGTGATGATTTTCATGTAAAGCTTGTGTAGGAATATATGGTAATGAATCAGTGACATCAGTGTGATGATCTTTGTAATGATTGTTGTGTAAAGCATCTGAGAATATATGTGTGATGATCGGTGAAATCTGTGTGATGATCAGTAGGATGATTTCTATCTGTGTGATGATCGGTGACATCTATGTGATGATCAGTGTGATGATTGTTCTGTAAAGGAGTTGAATTGTTATTAAGTTAACAACGATCGAGAGGATTGCTGAGATGGTCAAAGCTACCTATAGATGTTAGAGCATGGAGTGGTGATGATTTCTATGACTTAAATTAGTTGTTTTAATGTAACCTCCCGAACTAAACTATACGCAGGGGCTACTATGAATTGTTTTACCTTTGTTTGATTTCTGATTTCCTTGCTACCTTCTTGGTTTTACTGTTGAGGCTTTGAATGTTTTGAAGGGCCATAGTGGTGAGGATTGTTCCCTATGGGGAGGATAGGAAGGTGATTTTATTGATTTTCATCTTTGATGACACGTTGATGACAAAGGCTTCCGGTGGGAAGGAAAGGAGTGTGATTTTTGTGACTCGTCGTTGTGTGTTTAAAAGATTTCAAACATTACTTGAGGAGGTTTTGTTTGATTGGAATTTGTGTAATTGGATGCTAGGTTGAGAATCTGAGCATGTGGTTTTAGTCACGAGTTGGCTCACGTAAGCATGATATGGGAGGATATGAAATTGATGGTTGTAGTTGTGAGTTATGTGTTTATCGTTGTTTAGATTGAGGTGACTTAAGAATGTGTTTTTGCTTTGTGGTTTTGAGTTTACTCATACAAGCTTTCATAAGCTTACCGGGTTTGTTGTATGGCAACCTTGTGCATTATTCAATGGTGTAGGGGTTAAACCTGCAGGTCAGAGAAATCGTGGCTAAAGCTGAGACCTTGTAGCAGCTGACCGGGTAGGGAGCTAATTTTGTGGTTTTACTATTGTTAAGACTTTCGCTGTGTAGTAAGCTCTGAGGAGTGGTTACTTATTATTTTGTTAACGAAATTTTATTTGAAAACTCTGTGTGATGTAATATGTGACTCTAAAGAACGAGTCTGTATTCACATTGTGGGTTCTAACATAGTTGGTTGCCTTCGTTTAGAGGAAAATTTTCTCAACTATTTTGTTGATGTCCGAACCATCACGCCCAGAGTTCATGTGTTGATTGAAATTGTATTTTTATTTGTGTTTGAAATTCAGGGCGTGACAAAAGATCACGAAGGCTCGCCTATCATTGTTGGAACTCGGAATGTTGGTTACTATCTACTATTCCAGTTGCAGAATGCAATGCTATCAAAGATGGCCTCTACCATGCTCTATGCAACAACTGCGGGAAAATTTGTGTCAAAGGAGACTTCAAGCTAATCATAGATTTAATTAATCAAGTCTGTGGCCCTCCTTGGAGAAATTGATCCCTTATCAAAGACATTCAAATCTTGGCGTCCAATTTTGAATAAATAAATTTCAAGCATGTCCCTCGTGAAGCCAATTTGTGCGGACGCAATGACGAGTTTAGGACATAGTGTTCCTAATCCAATTGTCTGGATCAAGAAGCTGCCCATGCCTGCGCTCACTGCCTTTAATTTTGATTAATTTAGTTTTGGTTGTTGCAGAGGTTTTCAGTTGTAATTTTCATTTTCTTCTAAAAAAAAAAAAAACTTAAAAGAAATATTTTAAATTAACAAAAATAATGGAGAGCCTCATCTCACTCTCTATATTTATGACTAAGATATCTAAAAGTTAAAATTGAGAGCCACTTAAGAGTCTAGTGCATGCGGCTGCTAAAATTTATAAAATATTAAACATTCTATTCAAAATAATTATGGAGCCTAAATAGAGAGCTTAATAAAGATGCTCTGAAACCGTATAAAAGAAAATAAAAAATTATCATTTAACTAAGCATAGTACAATTCAATTTCGTCGTGCACACGCATGAATCAGCACCAATGACCACTACAGAAATTGAGTTCTTTCAAATTGTATACCGGAGGCCAGCCACACACAATAATTATACTTATATATATTGCCTAAGATTTCAAACTTTCTGACTGCATGCTGATCCAAATGGGTAATGCATGTGCATGAGAATCCTAACCTCTTACATGCTACAGCTTTTATTATACGATAAAAACCCGTTTATACAGTAGTAGCCTTTGATTCAGTGGTATAGTTAAGTCGTTAAGATTATCTTAGTACGAGTTTTTAAAAATTACACAGAGCAGGTATCTGTGACTAATTGAATAATTATTATTAGTGACCTAGCTTGTTAGATGCTTGTTTCAATATTGGAAGAAGAACAAATAGGAAACGGCTAAGATTTTTTGTTTTATTTTGAATTCAATCTGCAGGCATATATGAACATGAAGCATGGGTCAAACAGTAACAAAAAGCTAGAGCACACTCCTTACAAGATTGACTGCACTATTCCAATATCAACTTGCAACCCTAAATTTAAAAAGAAAAAAATTAAAATTCCAAGATTATTTTTAACATACTTTTTATCTTGACTCATTGACTATTTTGAAGAGCATATTTATTTTTTTTTTATTTATCAATTTTAGCAGTCACACCAGATTTTTAAGTGACTCTCTATTTTAACTTTTATCTATCTTGCTCCTAAATATAAAGAGCAAGATGAGACTCTCTATTATTTTTGTAAATTTAAAACATTCTTTTTAAATTATTCTATGTAATTTATAAAAACATTTAAACTATTCTTTATTTATTTAAATAAATAATATAAATTCAAAACTAGCTAAAATAAAGAGAACTGATGCAAACATATTTTAAAAGTGGCTAATCAAAATAACTTTTTAGCTACCTTGATTAAAATTTGACTACAAAATGGCTAAAGTTGCTCTAATAATATCCACAGAGTTAGTTAAAAATCAATTATTTTTTATGAGACAAGCTAGTGTACTGGTGGGTATGAGATATCCTCATTTACAACTATTTGAACAAAAATTTACAAGTATTTGAACCAAAATTACAACATTGAGAACAAAAGTTACCATATTCATTTACACTATTTACATATAGTTAAACAAAAATTACAACATTGACAACGAATTTGTTCAAAAGCTTGTAAAAATGTCGTAAGAGGTGTAATTACCATTATTAGAACTAAGATTACAACATTGACAACGAATTTGTTCAAAAACTTGTAAAATGTCGTAAGAGGTGTAATTATCATTATTAGAACTAAAATTACACAAAGTAGGACTCAAATTACAATTTTGACAACAAAATTTGTTCTCACTTTTGTAAATGTGGGTATGAGATACCCACCAGTACACTAGAATTTCCCATTTTTTATAATAATATCCAATTAAAAATCTTGAACTAATTTTACCTCATAAATTACTAGCAATATGGCACTGTAAATATAAGAGGTAGCGTATACTGTTATGGTCACATGAAAAGAAGGCAGAGTAATAATATTGTTCCATAACTAATACCATTTTTTCAACTTTCATTGGTCGTTTACTTTCACTTTTTAGTTTTTCATGAGGTTTTATTTACATATTTTGCATCGGATTATGATGTTTGTTATATTTTGAATTAAAGATATGGTAAATGGCAAAATTAATCATGGTGTACCAAACGTAAAAATGGGGGACACAGAGATAGACAGGAAATAGGCTACGGGACAATCCGTATATTTTACCTAAAAGGAATGCTTAAAGTAAATTTGGAGCAAAAGAAAAAAATTTTGAATTTTCAAAAATGAGAGCACTCTCTGTATTATGCAGGAAGAATAATAATTGTTACAATTCTTTCACATGAGAACGAACGATTGGAGACCAGGGTCCCCCGGCAGCTGTCCTCTATTTTCTCAGAACTTGTGTGGTGTGTATAATTTCTATGGACATGGATTTTAACATGGAGCGGTACATTTGTGCCTCAGCATCGTACTTGAACAGTACGTGTTTCAAAAGCGAAATTTAGAAAGAGTGAATCTCCTCCTCAAGAATAAGGTACGTACAGAACGTTGATAACTTGATATACAAGTGGGGAAAAAAAAAAAAAAGATCGAAGATCCCAGAAAAACTAGCGAATCAGTCAATGACAGTGAGCCATGTATATGACTGTAATATCAATAAATGATCACATGTCTATATCAACCACCAATAAGAACTACCAGCTTGCATTAATTCTGACAAGTAAAAATGAAAAATTACGTTGCATGCTCATGCGTCGTCTGAAATTAGGGTTAAGTGGATTTGTAGTAGATCTGAGGTTGTGGAAGTAGGGGTTTCTCTGTTCATTTTTACTGTCTTCAAGTTATTTCTTCAAAATTTCAATTTTCATAAATTTCAATCTCGCTTGTAATATGCAAAACACTAATCGATGTTGAACTTTTTATTGATATAGAAGTCACTATTTTTGCTGTACTTATATTGCAACTTGGGTATGTTTTACAATAGAACAATTCTTAGGTTCACCCCTAGGGTGAATGAGCATATTCACCCCTATTGTCGATTAACATACTTTTATTTCATAAATTTATAATCCAACGGTCCATATCTTAAATTAGCCTTTAAAGATCAGCTCTGTAAAAAATCAATCGAATCAGAAATCGTTTAATTATCTAATTGAAACAAACAAATGGGTGGTTCTAACAACACTTACTACTATTATGATGAACCGTCCATGTATTTCATAGAAATGAATAACTGAAAGGTCTTCAATTTGATTGATTTTTTACAAAACTAATCTTTGCATTACGTTATACAACATGAATGGTTGGATTAGAAAATTATAAATTTATTATGCGGTAATCGACAATGAGGGTGAATATGCTCATTCACCTTAGGGGTAAACCTAAGAATTGTTCTTTACGAACAATTCTAATAACGGTTAGTTTCAATCATTAGTAATATTGAAAGATAATTCGATCAAAAGTATAAAGAGTTTTTTACCACTAAGGTTGAGCAACAAATTTACTATTAAATTGTGTAATTTTTGAACAAATTAAGATCAGCATATAGTAAAGAACAACAGAGATCCAAACTCGATATCATTAGTTCGTAATCACCCATACATTTGGTCAGACTTATGTTTTAAGAATCACTTAAACAAATAGCTCATTCTCTAAACAACACTATATATAATAACACCATTACCCCTCACTGTTAACCACCGACCCCATACTCTCTCACACTTCTCTCTCTCTGGCTAAGTGGCTATCAGTCTTCTTCCTCTCTTCTATCTCTGTCTCCATTTCAGACCTACATTCACATAAAGCAACCAAAGCTAGCTAGCTAGCTAGATCAAGATCAACCTCTCAGGCTTTGGAGCATTCTACATTATTCTCACATATGGATGAGAAATGGAAGCTATCGAAGAAGGAAAGCAGTTCTTCTTCCAAGTTTGCTTTCACGAGAAGCTCTTCCACAAGAAGCACATCCTCCAACGCTCCACTTCTTTCAAGAAGCTATTCCCAGAAAAGCAGCGTCTCTTCCAGTTCCAACTCCAAGTGCCCTCCTCTTCCCCGGAGCTTCTCGCAAAAGAACTCTTCCATAAGCCGAAAGTGCAGCAGCCTCGCCAAGGAACACAAGGCCAGATTTTACATCATGAGGAGATGTGTGGCTATGCTTGTTTGTTGGCACAAGCATGGAAGTGATTCTTGAAAAAGCGACTTTGATTTTGTGAGATGGGTCGGGTTTGTTAATTTTGAGATGGGTCGGGTTTGTTAATTTTGAACTCATATCAAATTTTTCTCCCATCAGATCAAGAGGAGATTGATTGCACAAACTTTCTCGTGTAGTGTATTTTTTTTCTTAAGTACTTGGTTTAATTAGATTTTCCAGTTGTAATTACTATTGAGATGGGCTATACACTGTAAGAAGAGATTACCATATATCAAATTAATACGAGTCTTATTAGCATATACCAATATGTTTGATTAGTTCATATTGGGTTCTAAACTGCTAATCCAATGACTCATAATGCTTTCAACATAAGTATTAAGAACATCCATAGAATTTCAGATTCAGTACATGTTCAATTATCAAGTCCCCAGAATCCCAAGATTCGATAGAAATCAAATCTCATCACTGACCCAATTTTAATTTCTCAGTTTTTTTTCTTCCCTTAATTAATTAATTATTATTTTTTTTGAAGAGGAAAAGATTCTCTTTGGCTGTTGGGGAGCCTCCAAATATTATAAGACAGTGGAGTAACTTCTATCTCTGCCTTGGTAATGCAAGTCATGCACCTTTTCTTGCTTTGGGAAAATTTGAGTGAAAAATTCTCTTAGAAGTGACATCAAACTTAAGTTTGATCTAATCTAATCTAGGAATGTAACTTTTTCTAACATTTATGATCTCTATGCACTTATCTCAATGTAACTTCTAATTGTTCCATGCTGGTGCTGAAAGTTAGATCTTCTTTATATAATATGCTTTGCTAGTTTCTTTCATGTCGAGTCACGAAGCCAAATGATCATATAACAATCCTTCGGATCTTCTAATTCTTCTTTCAAAGGAAACAAAGCATTAAAGCGTCAAGGAAAATACATTTGTTCTTGTAAAAGATCGGCTTGAATATACATTTTGATCCAAATCTTCTAATGAATAATAATGATGATGATGAAGATGTCACCACTTCCATTTAGTTTTTTTTTTCCATGTTTAGCCACTCACATTATTAGTAAATGATCACATCCCACTCTTTTGGTTTTCTAATTCGTTCTTCATCACTTCCATTTAACTTTTTTTTTCCATGTTTAGCCACTCCATTATTAGTAAATTATTACATCCCACTCTTTTGATTTTCTAATTCGTTCTTTTCTAACTTCTTTGATGTTTAACAAATAAATCAGTGAGTGATCTTATTGCTCATTTTATTTAAAATAAACTATACATTAAAGAATTGCACAAAATACTTTCTTTTTCTAAGAGAGTGTCCAACATATGCGATTAGGTAATCGTGAGTGAAATTGGTGTTATTAATTGGTGCTTATGAAACAATCATAAGCACAAAAGAATGAGCAAATTTTTCTCCATGCATCAAGTCTTGAAGGGAAATATTCAAAATCATGTTTTTAATGTTCACCCGTGTTAGAAATATTTTTATGGAAAGTCTTGAAATTGGTGTTATAAAACGGTAAGATGCATGCAATCCACGAAGCAAATCTTGAGGGCTGTGACATGATGCTATCGATAATTCAAAGTATAAACTTTAGGGAACCAGTCTTGGAAAACATGTCAACTATTGGTATGAGAAGAGTATTAAGTGAGTGAGATCAATTTGTAACACGTGGCAGCTGATAGTAGCTGCATGCTTAGCTAGTTAATTAGCTCTTCTTAATTAGTTAGTTTGGTTAATTAGCGTGGTTAGTAAGCTAATAGTCTGATCAATTTCTGTAGTATAAATAGCTGTACGATTGTTGTGATTAGTATGCAGAGTAAAGCAAGCTTGAACAACTTTTTGTTGGTATTTTCTCTCTAATTCTCTCTGTACCTTCGTCTTCTTCTTCTTCGTTTTCCCTTCTGCAAAACCCTAGGTCATCTTGACTGCCATGTCTATCATGGTATCAAAGCCAATATGATGCTCGATTTTCTCAAAACTATGCTCAGAACAATGATCCTTTGGAAACAATATCAAGATTTCTCACACACAGGTACTTAATCTGATATGATGCTCGATTTTCTCATAACAACACTCAGAGTTTGTTCATATTGACAAAGATCAACACTTTGGAGCCTAATTTTACTCAAATCTTCACTTTATCATACTCACAGCTTCAATTGATATACTTGTTTTGCTTAAGAAAGATGTTTACTCCAGGACACAGCTAGTTCATATTTTGTGGCTCAAGAATACAAAGGCAAGAACGCAGATCTGACAAATTGTGAGGCAAAAACAAGTGCGATTCACCTGTACCAGAGGTTGAGGCTCCAGGACTTGGATGAAAACCACCAGGAAAATGAGATGTAGAAGCATCATTAGACACCAAGTATCCCATATGAGGCTGCTGAAACACCCCACTATGATTTCCATTATTCTGTGCAACCAATGCTGAAAGAGATGCAGGAGGATCCGAGCCTTGATAAGCAAAGTTAGTCCTGTGAGAACAGTTCAAAGCAACATGACCCTGAATAGGTGTAACACTAGCTTGTTCATGTGCAGCAGAAGATGTGAGAACTTGGCCAGCATTAGCTCTCGCCTCCAATCCAGTGTTTCATTCTAAAATCAAACACTTGGACAATGATTTCCACTTTGTTCGTGAACGAGTTCAGCGCAACGATCTGTGCCTTGCCTATGTTCCTACAACTGATCAAACTGCAGACATATTGACCAAAGGGCTATCTTCTCCTCTCTTTCGCACACATTGCACCAATCTCAGGCTAGTCACCCTAGCTGAGCTTGAGGAGGGCTGTTAAGTGAGTGAGATCAATTTGTAACACGTGGCAGCTGATAGCAGCTGCATGCTTAGCTAGTTAATTAGCTCTTCTTAATTAGTTAGTTTGGTTAATTAGCGTGGTTAGTAAGCTAATAGTCTGATCAATTTCTGTAGTATAAATAGCTGTACGATTGTTGTGATTAGTATGCAGAGTAAAGCAAGCTTGAACAACTTTTTGTTGGTATTTTCTCTCTAATTCTCTCTGTACCTTCATCTTCTTCTTCTTCGTTTTCCCTTCTGCAAAACCCTAGGTCATCTTGACTGCCATGTCTATCAAAGAGTTGAAATTTTGATTTTCAACTAGTCTATCCTGGCCTATATTTTGAGCACGCGTTTATTAATTTGGCCATGAAATTAGCATATGATATTTTTAGAACATGTTTGGTACGTCTTGGAACATTCTGAATTGAGAATCAAGAATTCATGAAAAACATTAATTGATTATCCGAATTTTTATTTTTTTTACAAATTGATGATTAGAATTGACCACAACCAATAATATGATGAAACAGGTTGAAATTGCAAGGACAAATTTTAAATTGCCTTCCTGAATCGGACGGCATTGCTTAATTTCCAACGAAAGCTTCCATATTCGAACCTCCACAATTTCCTTCCATTTTCGATGGATGTTGCCAATAGTGCAAAAAAGAGTCAGGGTCAACACTTGGGGAGATCAGACGGTGGAGGAGGCAGCTTCTGATTAGGGAGTTTTCCATCTTGGACTATCCAGGCCATCCTTAGTCCCCAGCTCAAATGAATATCAAAGTGGCAGTGCATGAGCCAAACCCCTGCAGTTTCAGCCATGTCAAAGTAATTGTCTAGTTAGTATATACATAAACGTTTAATTAATTTGCATGAAGTGGTTTATGTAGAAATAAAACTTAAAAGTTAATATTCTCTTATCCGATAATTGAAATGTTATGTGAGATTAATTATCTTAAATTTCTGATAACATAATATATCAGACTAATAATAAAGTATTTCTCTACAAATTTTTTTTACCTGGATTGTCCGCTAGAAATCGAATTGCCACCCAACCCCCGGAGGGCACTCCAACTGTGTTTCTTTCAACGGGATTGACAATGTTAAAGCTAGAAGGGTCTCTATTGGCATCAAAGTTCCCAAAACCTTGTCCAACAACAAAAAAATTGAAGCCATGGAGATGGAGAGGATGGCTTTCACACCCCAAAATGCTAGTGTCTTGCATCACTAGTTCCACACTAGTATTGAAGGGCAGAACCACAACCTTTGTGCCATTCCTCACATTGGTGTTGTTTGGTGGAGTGCCAGTGTAGTTAAATGGATGGAGAGGAAAGGTAGGAAAGTCAGTGGAGTAAACTTCACTATATTGGCCAAAGAAATGGGTTTGGAGTAGTGCTATAGAAGGAAGAACAAAGGAAATGTTATTAAAAGAAGCTGCAAACTTGGTTCGGTTATTCGGCCCTTGGCATGTTTGGTTTTTGGGGCATGGGATGGTTCCTTGGCCCACTGTGAAAAAGAACTGTTTTTCAACAGATTGGGGCACCTTTGCTGGAAATTTAGCACTCGCCAGACTCCGGAATTTACTATTAAAATTTGCGACAAACAAAGTATCTCCTATTCGGGGAAGGACAGGCCTAAAAAGTGGACGGTTTCTTACTGGAATTGAAGAAGAGGGACTTGAGAGGGCTGTAGAGTATTCGAGAATTCCAGCCACGGTGGAGTTGTCGAAAGTGGCCATGCCGGTGAAATAGGGTCTGGCTAACATGAGGAAAGTGGCATTGGGGTAGTGTGGTTTTGTCTTGAGAAGCACACTGGTGGTTTGTCCAGGTGCAATGAGTAAAACATTGGTCTTGAATGGTTTTACATAGACGGCATCGGCTTCAACTGTGGTAAGGGTATGATTTGCTATGCTGAAAAAGAGTTCATCATTGACCGCAGCATTGATTAAACGCAAGAGGTATGTCTTTCCTGGTTCAACCTTTAACCTGAAAGTGTCTGAAAGCGTAACAACAACAGAAACATATCTAAAAAATCAGAACCTACTTGATGTGGAGAGTTCCATAGCCAATAGTCGTCTTATGATCAATCAACATATATACATACCTTTTCTGGAACAATTGTACAATGGCCCTGGAAGGCCATTAATCGTGTACGCATCAGAAACATTTGGACCATTTCCAGTTCGAAGAGCCTCGCTAATTACAGCCTCAGGATCAACATTCCACCACTCGCCTGTAACGAATTAGTCACAAGTAATCAACATCCGGGAGTTTTTTTGTTGCTCAACAATATATATGTTATAATGTCAGACTGTAAAACCAAATTAATCATCAGTTCTCAATTTTTCATTTAAATGTGTAATACCAAATTAACTATACGACAGCATAACGAATATAGCCAAATATATGACAAGAGATCATTCACTGCCCTAAAATCTAGATAGAAAAATTGTTTGCATTACCAAACATGATAGGAACTTCTTCATGGGGTTTGGCAAAAGGATAGGAATCATTGTGCTTAGGGAGGATGATGAGGGGTCCATAGAGAGTAGCTCTTAGCCATGAGATATGAGCATGCCAGAACAAAGTTCCTCTCTGGCCAGTGATGGTAAAGTTGTAGACATAACTCTGGTTAGTTTGAATAGGGCACTGAGTTATATATGATGGCCCATCTGCCCATCCACTTTGGAGTTGTCTTATGCCATGCCTGTATTCATATTTTACGATCACCAGAAAATGTTAATGAAAGAACATAGAAAGTTTAATGTGGAATTGTGGATGAGTAGGCCAAACTAAAGTGGAATTAAACTTGTGCAACTGTTAAGTTGAATAAAATAGAGGGACGATTGTGTTTTCCTTAAATTATAATTTTGGTCCATATATGTTTTGAATTTTACAATTTCAATCATCTCTCTATTAACATTTTTGCTCTTATGTATCATAATTTATCAATTTGACGTTTAAAAGTCATTATGTTAGTCACAAGCAATTAGTATATTTTGACATTGGCATTCTTAAGAAGAAAATGAGAATTTTTCCTTATACCCAAGAAGTTTGTTAATCTTTTATGGTGAGAATAATGTAACGACATAAATTAGTGACATATTTAGACATGTTAAAATTATAGAACTTAAACCAATGAGACAAAAACAAAGAAATCATCCCTAATAAAATGAGTCGTATCTATTTCATACCAATGTAGACTGATGTTGTTCGGAACATGATTGACCACCGTCAACAAAACCCTGTCTCCCTCCCTAGCAACAATGCGAGGCCCTGGGAACTTTCCATTCACTGTCACAATGCTTTTTGTATGGCACAACCGAGTCACATTTTTTAAAATTATCTGCATTCAAACAAAGATAAATTTATAAACTACACAAATATTCGATATGTATGTTATGTTGTCAGAAGGTCGAGTAATCTTAATAGATACATGTAGATTCTCAACATACTATAAAGATTTAGATAATATAGTAAATTCAACTATAACATACCAAAAATCTGGAAATAATAGAACGTTAATTAATTACCCCAAGACTACCCCCATCATCACATTCATTTAAAAATGAACTACCGAGATACCATATTAAGCTGAAAGGCCATTTATACTTACATCAAATTTGTAGTGCCTTGTAACAGGACCATTTCCTGTAGAAACACGAGGGAAATCGACCCAGAGAGAGCTCAGAGCAAGGAGAAAAGCCACTACAAATGTTGGTGAATAAAAAAGAAAACCAGCTGCCCCCATTTTTTGGTGTTCAAGAGATAGCTTTGGTCTTGTTTGAGCAGATCTGCAGAACTGCTCCAAGAAATTGAGGCTATGCCGACAGTTGGTTTATATACAAATGAGAAAGCCTGTGTTTTGTCAATGAGGCCAATCGGCTGTAACAGAGGTTTGACAAAGAAGACTAGAATTACCAGCTGAGCTAGCTAATGTGTCATCAAAGTTAATCTCATAGCTCTATCTGTCAATTCTATATATGCTGATCTCTCAATTTTTGTTATCCCAGATTTTTCCCATCGATCGTTATCCTCAATTGAAGCTAGACGGTTCTGTTCTCATAAATTCCTTATCCCAAAAGTTGTTTGGTGTGCATGGCTAAGCATTACTTCTGTAATTACAAGTGTGGAAATTTTTATGGGGAAAACATAATAGACACGTTGTGTTTCCTCAATTTAAAGTAGATCTGGTTTTAGTTGGCACTACTAGCAAAACAAGTAACTCACACAAATTTAAATCACACAAATCATTCAATAGCCACGGATATCCATGTGAACTAAGTAGAATTAATTGAGCCCACATTAGTTTATGCAGTACCAATAATAACAAAAAACTGAGTGAAATAACAATTCATACAGATTTCAGTGTGAAAGCTAAGATACTTTCTCATCTATTCACATGGTTGTACGTGTGTAAGCCAGTTCAGACAGATTTGAGTGTGAATAAAATATTTTATTATTTAGAAATCGTTGTTTTTTTTGTTATACGTATTATACAACGACAGTCTTCCGTAGCTAATTTTGATACAAATGTCTGTATGAAATGAACATCACACATATATCGGTGTGTTTGGCTCTAGTTTTGTTGCAGCTGGTCAACGGTCTCTTTTCTACGCGGGCGTACTAGTACCGTTTGGGTGCGGTCGTCGGGGGTGTCCCTTGACCTGACTTCTTTTGAGCGATTGTGGACGAGGAGAGCACCAACCACGTCGCAGGATTCTTTGTGCCTCGTGGTGAGGACTTTTGCTAAACTTCTTCAAAATCACACAATCGATACTCGACATTGTAGATCGAGCAGAGCCAAAATCACTAGGGTGGGGAGAACTTGCTAAAGCGTGACTTTAGCTTGGCTGGTTTGCGAGGGCGTTACCCTTGCTTGGCTGGTTCCGTAACCGTTGTGGTCGCGGTACTACAATCGGCTCCAGAGGAGACTAGGACTGAAGCACGTTGACAGAGGGTTTGGTGGCACTGACAGTCGGCTCCTGAGGATTCTGGGAATGGAGTGTGGTCACCAGTAAGAGAAGGAGAGGGGTTGCTCCGAAAAGGCTTGGATGATCATAGAGATGAATTGACGAGTTGTGTGTGTTCTGTTACTTCGTCGTAGCCTCTATATATAGGCTGCCAGGCCAAAATGGTTGGCCTTAAACAAATCATGATGGAACACTAATGGAATTATGGAGCACTAATGGAATCATGATGGTTAGATTGAATGCTTCCCCACGTTCATGCTTTTAGATTCAAACATTGCCCCCCAGACCTCGAAGTCAAAGGTCTTTGTCTTGACTGAAGAGGTCTTGAATCAGCGCTGTTCTTATAATGTCGTTGCTCCAAAGCCACTTTTATTAGCTTGATTGAAATTTCTTGACTGATTCCATATAGGCCTCTAAATAGGCCATAAAGCTTGAATGCACTAGGCCAAAAAACGAAACAGACAACAGACATTTTTCGTTGTGGGATATGGACAATGTCCGTTGTGTATCGACGCGTTGTGTGATGAAAAATGGCACAACGGTTCTGCACCGTTGTATGACGTACAAACACACAACATTTTTTTGTTATCAGCGTTGTGCCTTCCCTCGGCAGATGCCAGGCACAGCTGCCATGCAGCCATGCTGCGCATGGCAGGTGCATGCTTCATACAACAGAACTTGTTTCCAAACTATTGTTGGAAAGCCTAGTCAGACAACATTTTTTTGAATTTTACTGTCGTCTGATTTCTACTCACACTTCAGTTGTAGAGTATGGTCGTTGTGTGACTTAGTTTTGGACAACGTAGTTCAATTTTTACAGTTGTGTGATTGTAAATGAGAAGACATAATTTTTGTAAAACCATTGTGTGATATATAAAAATGCGTTCTGTAGATACCCAAATTGTGTGTATTGAGACAACGTTGGATTGCCATTTATTAAAATCGGTTGTATGATCATTTTCATTTCCTGAAATTTGTGCATTATTAATGCTCAGTTTTACCTAATGAACAATGATCAATTGAAAAAAAAAACTGATTGCAAACATCAAATGATTAATCGAACTCATACTATAAACTTCAAATGTAAAAAGAGAGCATTTCCCAATCATCCAAACCAACATTTAAAGAACAAAAGCATTCTAACCAAATGAGTATTCACAATTGATTTTGCATTCAACTTTTTGAGGTGTGTAGCACTGCCCACGCCCAACAAACATGACCGGAGCTCCAAATATGTAAACCATGGAAAATGCAGCTCCAACCTACACAATACATTGATTCAGTTATTCACCATTCAATTATATATAATCCAAGCAATAAAAGAAGGCATAAACTAATATCCAAAACTATTTACAGTTTACTTACCTCATCGTCTATAGTATGAAACAGTAACTAAGAAAAGTAAATCTTATTATTTTCTTCAATGCTATATTTAATCTGCCACCAAACCTGCACTTAAGATAAGATCTGTAATTAAGCCTGAATGTGCTTTCAAATTGACAAGAAAATTAGTAATTATGCCTCAACTTTTACAAAGCAGTATCAATGATCAAAAACAATTCTTATTTGATTCTTAGAGGAGAACACTGATGTGGCAAGAAATAGCCCTTTGTTTCTACAGAAATTCAGAGGAGACCATGTTTCCCTGTCATTGAATCTACCAATTTTTTTGGTTCTGCACATAAACTCAAGTAATAAGAAAATACATATATGTTTTTACCAATTCTTTATATATTTCATTACGGTAGATTTCAAACCAATAAATATAGAAAGCCACAAACACCATAATACTTCAATGTGAGCAACTGCACAGGTACCCAAAAATGATAATAGCAGGATTAACTTCCTTATTTCATAATTGTTCACAAGAATAGAAGAAAAGCACAATATTTAAACCTCTAAATAGCATGCTTAGTTGTCTCACGAATGTCTATATAGTCCTGGAAAAAGTAGAACATAGTACAATGAAACACACATGTTCTTCAAGTTATCTCAATGATCAAAAACTAGTAGCCAGAATCAACTTTATCCTTTACATATATAATTGGTACAATGATTTAGCAGACATGTTAAAAATTAACAGAGTATGTAGAACAAATGAAGAAATACAAAAATAAACCTTTGCCCAAGTTAATGGCAGAGTTGAAAATGGTGACTGTCCAATCTCAATGTACAATTTTCAGTAGCAAAACATTTTCCACATTCCCTTATTTTGCCAGAAAACAAGTCTCACCTTGCTGCTCATATACATTATCTAGTTTCTGGCCCATAACTAAATTATAAACTATGTCTTCCAATGGCAGGTACAATACGAATAATAAACCATGAAAGTGGAATATGACAATCAATTAAGAGTTTTTATAGAATCAATTGAACAATTGACCAACTGAAAGACATCTGAACATGTCACCATATTCGAACCTGACAACATGCAAACCACGGATTTTACTAGCCCAATTATTACAACCAAAGACCACAATGATCCCTTGGAGTAATCTGGAACAAGTAACAAAGGGAAAACAGCCACACACACCTTTGACAATTGTGCGCACACACAAAATGCCTCTACCCAAATTCTATTACAAAAAGCTAGTTAGGCAATAATTCATAGAACTAATTAACCCAGAAACCAAGTTCCACATAAATCTAGGCTAAGCTCTCAATGAAATGGGAAAGTAACATAAACAAGAGTTCACATAGTTCATAAACCGATTTTTTGCCATACTACTACAAACATTTTAATTAGCCAAGGATGGTCCTTTTAAAAAACATCAGTAAGGGTGTGCCTTAACTTGCACATATCAAGTTCCACATCATTTGAATAAAGACTTTCACTAATTATATATATTGCAGTATTGCACTACTCCACAGGGAACTAAAAATGTACTCTAAATTGCAATTTGAAACTCCATTACTAGTCTACATAAACCTAAACACAAAATCAAATTTATTAAAAAAAAAAAAAAACACATACAAAATCAAACTGCATTTTATGCAGTGGAAGAAACTACTAAAGATCAACACAGCTAGCTAGTTTCCACTCTTAATAGAAGCTAGGAACCACCCATTTAAACATAAATAGATAGAAGCTTGCGGTTTATAACATATAGCAGGAAAAGAAAATCCTCAAATCTATAGAAACCAAAGTCCAAAGAGTGAAGCAGAATCTGATTCTTTCTCAAAACACCTCCACTACTGCCCATTTGTAATCTTCAAGATCGAGTCCTGCTATTTTATTCTAACCAAATAACCCCACCACCAACAGCGAGTTACAATCAACCCCATAGAGGTTTAGCTTTCTTTTCCCTACCAGAACCTTACGCTGTACTGATTAAGGAAACAAAAAAAAATAATCTTTCTATACAACCCAAATCGCATTAGGGACTTTACCCACAATCCTAGGCTAAGCTCTCAATGAAATGGGGAAGTAACATAAACAAGAGTTCACATAGTTAAGTACCATAGTTTTCAACGTTTAGGGCCATTGTAAGCTTGATTTATATATTTCAATAAACAAACATGAGTACAAACAGATACAAGCCAAAGCTATCAGGTACAATTGTAATCAAACTAAACAACTATAAGGGCCAAAGATAAGATATACTAGACTCTCTTCAGATCAGATGACACAGATCTAATTGTGCAAGAGGAGAATAGAATCCAGTGCTAGAATAAAATCGACACAGATCCAATTAAATAAGCATCAAAACTATGAACCATATCACTAAGCAAATAAGCATCAAAACTGTGAACCAGAAACTACACAAAAACGAAAACGAATAGAAATAATGCATACCGCCAAGATATGTATGAAATGAAGCCAAACAAGTATTGAAGGTATATTCATCAGCCATGCCGCGACCACTTTAGTTGAAATTTCCACAACAGAGTCAGTAACCTATCAAAATCACAGTAAAAAATGAAAAACGAATATCGAGAATGAAATTCATACTTTAAAGATACTAAAAACTCTCACAAGACTCAAAATCATACAAGAATCAATAGATGAAGAAATACTGCAGAGCCATTCAAACAGAAACTCACACACAGAAAAAAAAAAAAAAAAAATCTACAAAGAACAAACCCTAACCTCGAGTTGTGAAGACGAAGGCGACGAAGGTAATGGAGTCTAGGGTAGAAAAGCTCGGGTCTTGGATGAGGATCAAACTTGTAACGGAGTTGAATGGAGTCGCCGTCACTCAACTACAGGATCGCACTGGAGCCTTTGGCCAAGTACCTTTGGCGACACCGGAGACTTATCTGGCTAAGTCATGGGGAGAGGCAGCGCCGCCGTCGAGTTCCATCAAGGCTGATTTAGAAATCAAATTCACATAAAATCAAACACAGAATAAACCCCCTTTTCGAAAACCCCAAAACTTAATACAGATCTATAGATCCGAGAATGAACAGATGGAGAAGAAAGGTTCCTAGTGACGCCGAGAACCAAATGTTCTGCTTTCGTGGGTGTTACGGGTTTTCTCTTGGATTCTGGGTAGTCTCGGATTCGAGTGAAGAACTGGAATTGTAGTTTGGAGAGGGGTGGGCTTTTAAGAACTGGAGATGATGCCGAGATTGTGGGGTTTTGGCTACGGTTTTGATTGGATTTGGTGGAAGAAGGTGTCGGAGCCATTAAGTGGAGTTAGGGTTGATTTGCAGAGAGAAAAGTGAAATTAGGGACAATGAAAGCTTGAGAGAGAGAGAGAGAGAGAGAGAGATGTTGAAGAATGAAGAGGAGTCCAGGTTTCTGGAAAGAGAGTGAGACTTTGAGGAGAGGAGAGTCAAAACTAAAAAGGCTCGAAGAAAAACCCTATTTTGTCAAGGCGTGGAAACGGAGCTATTTTGTCCAGTACATATAAGTTAATAAAAATTTGTTCATGAGGGGGGGGGGGGGGGGAATGAGGGTGCGATCCAAATCATCCCAATATATCTTTCTCACTTGGACAACACAAAGTAACAAACTGTTGTATGATATTTTGCAAGTTACTCTCATACAACAGATTTAACTATTCTATTGTACTATGTAGTACCAATTTGGAGCCAAATTTGAGTCAAGTTAGGAGGGAAATCTGCCGCTATTTTTTTTTTCATTCACACAACAAACTATTCTTATTAGTGTTGTGCAATCACCTTTTACATAAAAACTTCAAAATTTTTATGGTCTTATACAACGTAAGGTTCTTAATCGTGTTGTATGATTGACTTTCCATCATCACACAACATCTTTTTTTTTTCGTTATGTAAAAAGTGTTGTACATTGAGGTTATTGGCCTAGTGATGCCACAATCTGAATTGCCTTTGTCATGAACTGACTTAGGGCTGGGCACGGTCCCAGACCGACACTGTTTTTAAAGGGACCGGGAGAGGAAGTTCGGGCCGGGCTTGGACATGTAGAACTCCGGGACCGACCTAAACCTGGACCGAGAATATTCGGGCCGGTTCCTCCGGGTTTTCGGTTCGTGACAGAGTCAGCAGAAGTACTGCATTTTGGCACCAAAACTGTCCAGTCTGTCTTGCTGCTGCCTGAAACTGTCCTGCATTTTGGCCTGCTGCCTGCTGCTGTTTAAACTTTAAAGCTGTTTAAAACATTCTTGGCATCAGAAGTTCAAAAATCCAAGAGTAACCTGTAAAGCTGTTTAAAACATGCTTGGCATCAAAAGTTCAAAAATCCAAAAGTAAACTGTAAACAAGTAAACATCAAGGATATACAACACAACTACACAAGTATAAAACTATAAATACTGCAAATCTGCAATGAGAAGTAAGAAGTTGAGAACACAATGAGAACAATCTCAATCCACATGTGCAGCAAGAAAACAATCAACAACAGTTACAACACAATAACTTATTAACTCAAATACTCAATAAGCCACGAACTTCAGGAGACACCAAGTTCACTCAAATGCTCAATAAGCAAATAACTGAAATAAGCAATGCAATTCTCCAACTCAGGAACTCTCATTGTCTCAACAAAGAAAAAAAATTAAAAATCCGATGATAAGTCAAGAAACAAATCAACAATTCCATGTTGAATGCTATGCAGCTGCTCTTCAGCCTCTTATTCTCCTTTCATTTTTTTTCCCTACAGAAAATCACAATTCACAAATACACAATTGACAATTCAGTGGAGGAAGATAATGACACAATGTATTACAACAATACAATTTATACTTGAATCCAATGAAACTTAGTAGGACTAAAAACAAAAAAGGCAGTAAGGCACACATTTTGAATTTTTTATATACCTTTAGATTTTCTTGATGGTAGCAGCACCTGTTTTGCAGACTTTGAGGTTCCAGCAGCTCCTGTTGAGGGAGTCGTAGCAGCACTTTTTTTGGAGACTTTTGCAAACCTGGAGGTTCCAGCTCCCATTGTTGGGTCATCTTCACTTTCGACAGCTACTTGTTTTCCCTTTGCTACATCTACAAAAAGTGAAACAGCATGTACAATAAGTGAAAGTCAAAGTCCATCTAAAAAAAAACTACACAACAATCAACAGCAAGCATACCTCTTTCCATTTTTTCATAAAACTCAAGCTCTTCTAGGCTTGGATAATATTCAATGTCGGATTGATCTCGTTTTTTGATCCAATTTTGCAAACAAATCAATGCTTCCACAGTTGTAGGAGTTAAAGAACTCCTAAAAGGGTCAATGACTCTCCCACCGGTACTGAATGAGGACTCAGATGCAACCGTACTCACTTGGATTGCAAGTACATCCCTTGCAACAAGAGCAAGGTTTGGATATTTGCAGCCGTTTATCTTCTACCAATCAAGCAGCTGCCATTCATCATCTTTGGGATTCTCCATAGGATCAAGTAGATACCTGTCAACTTCACTCTCAACAATGACTTCGTCCGATTCAGCTAGAGCTCTTTGCCAACTTTCTAACATCTCAACCATTTTCCCGGACATTTTCGTGGTCTTCTCCTTGGACTTGGACTTGGAAGATGTGGCTGTTGCTTTTGTGCTGTTAGAAACGATGCAGCTTGTTGTAGTGCTGCTCCTATAACTTCTAGACTTTGAAGAGGCATTGCTTGATGATCTATAAAGATCAATTAAGGATACCAACAACTCCTTCACTTCATTGGCCTTGGCCTTTGCTTCGGCAGCATCAAACTGGAGATGAGTTAAACATATGTGACTAATGTTTTTCAACTTGAACCTAGGATCCAACACAAAGGCAACTAACAGCAACTGATTCATATCTTCAATCGTTCCAAAATACTTCCTAAATTTTGCTCTCATCTTCACTGCCATCTCCATCATTAGCTCTTCAGTTTCACTTCCATCACTCATCTCTGGAGGCACAAAGAGTGCATCAATCTCTGCTTTGATTGCTACAATGTCATGAAAAGCTTTATGAGCAGTGGGGTGTTTGGTTACAATGATTCTCATTGTCACATCATAAAAAACCCTCAAGAACTTCACAAAGATTTCAGCTTTATCCGAATCTACTTTTACTGGTGGCCTAACTCTTTTTCTTGGTTGAACTGATTTTCTTGAACTTGTATTTCAGTCTCTTCTTCCTCCTCAACCTCTTCATCTTCATCAAAATAGTCTTTGTACTTATTTTCTTCCTCATCACTCATCCGATCAAAAGCTGGCTTCACCTCCAAAGCTATGTCAAGCATCAAAAACGTGGAATTCCATCGCGTTGGAACATCCA
Source organism: Rosa rugosa (assembly GCF_958449725.1). Lineage (NCBI taxonomy): Eukaryota > Viridiplantae > Streptophyta > Magnoliopsida > Rosales > Rosaceae > Rosa > Rosa rugosa. The sequence continues at coordinate 13,954,224 of NC_084821.1, read as the reverse complement.
AAGCTGGATTTTTTTTAGAATCTATGTGGCCTTCAAGCGTCTCCTTTTCAACACACACCTTGAAGTAATCCAATCTGTTAGAACTACTTCTAATATATTTGACGGCATTTCGGATTGCAGCACAGCTTCTATCCATAATTCTCAAACCAGCCCTAACTATAATGTTCAAGATGTGAGCCAAACACCTCACATGCATGAACTTGCCACCAAACATTGGGGGGTTCTTCCATCCAGCCATCTTCCTTTGTAGATACTCGATTGCCACCTTATTTGCACTAGCATTATCAACAGAGACTGTCAAAACCTTGTCTATCCTCCATTGCAGCAAACATGTCTCTAACAACTTTCCAATTGTGTTGCCCTTGTGATTAGGAATTACACAAAACTTCAAGATTCTTTCGTGCAAATTCCAACCACAATCTATGAAGTGTGCTGTTAACACCATATAGTTGATGTTCTGTACAGATGTCCAAGTATCTATTGTTAAGCACATTATATGGTTCCTTAAAACCATCCAAAGCTCTTCTTTCTTCTCCTCATACATCTCCAAGAAACACCTCACTATTTTTCTCCTAGAAGGCACCTCAAATCGAGGAATTGCTACCTTGCAAAACAACCTAACCCTTCATTCTCAATGTGACTAAATGACAGTTCATCAATAACTATCATTTGAGTCGCAGCTTTGACACAAGCTTCTTGTCGCCACCCTTTATTCACCTTCAAGCTAGGTTCAACTCCACCATCACTAATCAATAGTTGTTGTGTGTCTTCTAAATCCTCCCTTCCAGGATACTTTTAACACACCTTTTCGATATGTCTACGCAAAGTACTTGTACCATTAAACGAAGAATCAACAGCAAGGTCAGCGGCGAAACTTGCATTTTGCCCGTTTCTCAAATCCACATTCCTCTTTCTTCCCATCTTTTTCAATGTAGAGTGTTCTGTCATACTTCTCGTAATGATTCCATACATTTGACCTCGGGGCAGCCTTCTTCGTTTTATTTTCTCTTCTTCTCTTTTTCGGCTCACCTCAGGATGCCTGAGTTGGAGTTGGAGCTTCATGCTCTTTGGAAGCTGTAGCTTCTGGTTCCTTGTTCTCAGGTTGCTGACACATAGCTACTACATCATTCCCAACAGCTTCATCTTTCTCACCATCAGATTGAGAACTCAATGAGTGACTTGAATCACTTGAGGTTGCCATCAAGTTTGAAAGAATGAAATTGTAGCACAAAGTCAGGAAGAGGATAATCCCATCGGCCAAATACAAATGCTTTTAAGTTTCAACAAAATCGAAATACAAAGTTACAAACCAACTCAGAAGTGAGAACAGAGAGATCACAATTTACAAATTTACAATTTACAAACCAACTCATTCTCTGAACAGACAGATAACAAGCAAATTAGCAAAATTGTTAAACTGTTAACAAGCAATGCATTTTTGAGAAAACAGAGGTGAGATTCAGAGATTACAATCCAAGTGCAAAATAGAAAACAAAATCCAAGTGCAAAATCCAACAATCCAATTGCAAATCGAATAGACTGGTGGCCGAGAAGAGTACCTAGAGTCCTAGACTGGTGGCCGGAAGCCTGGGGTGTTTCGTTCTACAGCTCGAGGCAGAGGTGAGAGGCGGAGCTGAGAGCCGATCGATTTGGGTGAGACTGTCAGAGGCGGAGCTAAGACTCTGAGCGCCGATCGATTTGGGCGAGAGACTCAGAGGTGAGAGGCGGAGCTGAGAGCTGATCGATTTGGGTGAGAGGCGGAGCTGAGAGTCTATCGATTTGGACGAGAGACTCAGAGGTGAGAGGCGATCGATTTGGGACTGTCGTATATGGTTTACCACTTTACCGTTTTCGTACCAATCTGCTGTGGTCATGTCCATACTATTAGTATAGACTTCGAAAAATATCCTATAAATGGAAGACAAGTGTATTATTCGGGTTTTCTGGTCCACAAATTCAGCAAAAGTAAATGACCGGGACAAGACCGGGAATTATGAGTTCTGGGACCGAACCGGAAGTTTCACTCATTTTCAGTTTAAAACACGACCCGAACAGGCCGGTCCGGGTCGGTTCTGTTCGGTTTTTCTGGTTTTCAGTTAATTATGCCCACCCCTAGAACTGACGCTTTCTTTGCCAACTTTATTGCACCCCATGTATCTGATGTCTGGTATGCAGTGAATTGGTGAAACTTGGGCAGGTTGTAGGAGATCAGAACTTGAGCGTGCCCCCATGCGAAGGAGAATGTTTTTGATCGCAAATGAGGATCCTTCTCTTCCTTGGTGGTAGCTTCGCCATGTGTATAGTAGCAAGTATCTGCCTTGTTCGCTGGCTCTCTATTGATTTTCTCAAATGTAGGTGTTGGAGCCACTTCGCTGGCTAGATCAAGTTTGATCAAGGCCTACAGTACTTGGCGAAATAAGATGCAAAATAGCAAACAGTTTGCTGTCATTTAATCCTTCGCGAGTCTTATGCTGAAGAGGATGATTGAATCATGGCTATCGACATCGATCATGACATGTGACCAAGTGAAATCACCATACTTGCTGCAACTTTAGCATCTAAAACCCCATGGGTTTTAATCATGATACTAAAAAAACATCAGGCCACTATGCTGGTCCTGTGGTTGTAGGGAAATGTGCAATGCCATCTCTTCACCGCCGCCTCAGATGCAATTCTCAAGATGGAATAATGATTAATTAATTATCAACTAGAGCCACTCACTGTCCCAGCTAATAAATTAATCCCCAAAAATATCTTAGCCACAAATCAAGGTGTAGTGGAGAAGTGTTCCTTGCGAACAAATTTTCTGACTATTTCCTTTAAGGAAGATCTGAGTAAGGAGAAATCTTCTCAAGAGAGATCTGAGTGAGGAGAAATCTCTTTGAGTTTGGCGAAAATGTTCTTTGTGAACACTCACTGACTTTCTCCTTGAGCTTGATTTAATGAGGACCCAAGACCTTTAAAATGTTTCTCCAATATTTCTATGAGGAGAAATCTCCTCGAAGCAGATCTGAGTAAGGAGAAATCTCCTTGAGTTTGAGTCTCTGTTCCATCACTTCAGCTCCTCATCTTGAGTTTGAGCCACATGCATGATAATTGAGTTGACCATTTTGAGCATATTTTTGATCACTTTCATGACTGTGGTAGCGTCCAGTAGCAAGACCGCATCTCTCTTGGCCAGATTCTCTTGGAGGCTTTTCTTCTATCTTGCTTTTCCGGAGAAACCCAGAAGCAAACTGTTTCAAGTTCTCTCTTTCCTCCAAACTTCGTCTTCCATTTCCGAACAAACCCAGAAATGGCACCCAAGAAACCATTTGTTATCGATCAGGCAGATGGTGGAGGTGATAATCAAGCGAGTCTGGGTTCCATACCTCGCGATCGTTTGCCAGATGATGCTATGACCTATTATGGGCTTCCCATCCGCCGTCCCATAGTGGCTCTTCGGCAGGTGCCCTGTGATTTTAGTAGTTGGGGGCCAAGGAGGAAAGTATGTTTCTGGCCTACCATCACTCCCGAGGAAAATGTTTGGTATCAGGAGGTCCGAGCGAGAGATTCGGCCCATTGGGATGCAGTGGGTATCACCCAAACCATTGATCTATGCTTCTGTCTTTCCCATAATACCAGCCCTGCACCGCTAGCCGCCGCTCTTTGCTTCTGGAACACCTCCAGCAATACATTCGATTTCCTGTTCGGGCAGATGAGCATAACTCTGCTGGATGTTCTTACCATCATGGGGTTGCCTATTGACTTTGACCCCTATGTGCATGGTTAGTTTGATGGCATTCAATTTCCTTTGAGAATGGATATGGCTGGTCGGGGGCATCGCAGCAAATCCTACCCATTCTGGCGCGACTATTACTGCACCCAGTGTGACCATACTGGAGGTATCGCATTCCTGAAATTCTGGTTTTGCAAATTTATCTTTTGCACTTCTTCCAACAAACCTACTGAGCCCTGGAATTCTCTGGCCACTGCTCTCTACAATGGCATTTGCGTTGGCCTTGGGCAACTTGTATTGGGTGCGTTATATCGCTCCCTTCATAAAGCCATAATGTGCCCATTCGATACCGACATTAGTGGCCCTTTCTAGATCCTCGCCTTCTGGCTACAGATTTATTTCCCTCGCTTCTGTCGCGGTGATATTCCAAAGGATCCTCCAGTCGATTCCCTTATGGGGAATTGGCTTTGCCGCAACTTAAGGTATCGAGCTCTACCCTACTCCGAGTGTTTTATTTACTTGTACTTGCTGGAACAGATGCCGGACCCAAAAATAGTCCTTTCTAGGCGATTCCCTCCTCCCCTTGATGATGGCTTTCTGCTCAGTGGACGGGATCATAGCGAAAGAGCCCTCCTGGCCTTTCGTCGCACCATCTCCTGCTTGGATATTCGTCTTGCCACCGACCGCATAAGCTACGAGCTCTATGCCCCTAACCACTTTGCTCGCCAATTTGGGTTGGCCCAGTTGGTACCCTGGCCTCTGGTTGATTCTGCCAATTAGTACACCTCTTGGCGGAGATTAGCCCCGCTTGGGTCTGCCCCCTTTTAGAGTCAGTTTACTTTGATAGTGATTCCCCCTAGGGTCAGAGCGCTGTACCCCCTCAATGATGTTGACGATGATTATGCTGATTGGTGGAAAGAAGTGTTCGTGAACTGTTGGGACCTGCCTTATGACGAACTCTTCTCCCTGATCTTTCGTGGCATGGGTAGTCCTAGTCCGGAGGACAGCGAGATTCTTGAGCCCTTCTCCAACCATACAGCACAACCCCCGCGACTTATTCTACCTTCTTGCTCATCGCGTCCAGGGATACAAATCCACGAGCCTGGGGCAACAATAAGTTTTTGTCTTTCTTCACCATTCCTTTTCCTTGTCTTGATTTTTCCGCTCTTATTCCTGAGTGTGTTTTGCAGCAAACTTCCCGGAGCAGGACAGCCTCTGTTCAGGCAGGGAAACAAAAAGCAATAGCAGAGGAGACTCCTGAGGGAAAGTCTTCTCATGATGAAGATCCCGCTGAGGTAATTTGGTTAAGAATGATCCCAAACTTGTATATTTGGTGCTTCCCCCCTTTTTGAGTTGTGATTCTTTTCTCGTACAGGCCACTGCTGTCTTCACTAGCAAACGCGATCGAGCTTAATTCGTCGAAGAGAGTTTTGAAGATAACAAACCTTTGGGAATGCGATTGGTAAACTCTGGCCCCTGTAGAAGAGCCAATTCTCTTGCAAGTTCAAGCACCAACTAGCCCTGTGGCGCCTCTTCCCTCTCCCACATCTACATAGCATCCGCAAGGTCCTACCATTCTAATAACGATCTCCGATGACGACTCCCAGAGCATGAAAGCGTGGAAAGCCACTCTAAGGTTTCTGCCGCTTATGAGGAACTAATGATGACAGAGATTCCCACAGCACTAGAGGTCCAAGAGGTGAATGAAGTGAGGCCTCTTCCTCTTGGTGACCATGTACCAGATATCAACCCAACAGCTCGAGAGGTAAGCCATTGTGGCCAATGCTTTCCATTTCCCTTTAGATCCAAACCCGCTCTCTGACATTTCTGAACCTGACCAGGATTCTGTTTGTACCAAGGAGGTGGTCCTTGACGCCGAAGATCTAGCCGGCGGGACGTACATCCCAGGTTTGGGGAATGAGGCGAGTAGAGGTGGTCTCTTGATTTCGGAAATAGACGAGGCGAGCGTTGAGGCCGAAGGTTCTGCTCTCGGAGCTGCTAGTCTCCAACACTCTACTGATGAACCTCGCATTGAATTTCCAGAGTCTCCCGTGGCTGAGATGTCGGACCAAGCTCAGGGGGTCGTTGAGGGAAATTATGCTGAAGATGAAAGAATTGAGGAACAAATCGACCCTCTAGCATTGGTGACTTATGATCGTGCTGTGAATCCTCCGCCTCCTCCTCCCACTAGGCTTGAAAACCTAGCTCGAATCCTTGAGGAAACTCCTCCTACCACCGCTGAACTAGCGAGGACAGAGCTTCGAAACCTTTTGGGATAGCGGTGGCTGGGGTCTGAAGAGCATGTGGTCAATCCAACTCAGCTCGACACTATAGAGAAGCTGTTGAAAGACCTTGACGTGGCTCGCGCTCACCAATCTGCCGTGGAGGCTCGAGCTCGTGCGGCCTGTGTGGTACGGAATAACCTCGCTAGTCAGATGGAGACTCTTCGCAGCACCTTGAATGATCGGGCCACTCGTATGGGGGAGATAAGGCTCCAGAAGTTAGACTTAGAAGCCCAGATCCGACATTTTCAAGCTCGTTTAGCCCATGTGAACAACGAGCTCAGCGCGGAGGAAGCCCAACTGGACGTTCCCTTGGCTGCCTCCGAAGAATTGACTCGCCGCTTGGCCCAAGATGAAGAACGAGCCTTGTTGATTGAAAACGGGGCCCTTGCTGCAGGCCTCCAGGTTGAGGTGCTTTGTGTGAAGCTTGATTTTGCGGGCCGATCACTTTAGGCCTCTTATGACTTATAGTAGTCATTTACTTAGGCCCAATTGTAGTGCAAAATATATATATATATATATATATATATATATATATATATATATATATATATATATATATTCTTCTTGTATTACCGATAGCGTCTTTATTTTTTAACTAATATTTATCTTTTGGATCCACTTGCTGGTCCCAACTCAAAACTCTTTGTTTTATCTTCTTAATGAGTCTTTAACTTCACATTAACTAACTGTTGAAAACTCCACTGTGAGAAGATAATATTGAAAATGGAACAGTTACCTCCTCGAAAACCGTTCGGTTCCCCCACGCGCCAATAATCCATTCTTTTCCCAGATTTAGGGCAATTTAATCAAGATTTACTGATACTTAGTTTGACTCTTCGACTGTCTATCTAAGGATGGAGATTTGCATGCCCTGCTCCTATAAATAGGTGCATTATGGGGATGGGAACGTTCACACCAAAAACCTTCCTCTGAGTTTCAGATCCTCAACAATGGCCTTTCAATCTTTGCTTCTCTTTCTCCTTCTTCACAAATCTTCCCCTCAGGCCTTATGGCGTAATATCAATCCTGGGTTAGGCCTTATGGCGTAATCTCAGGCAACCCCTTGTTTCGGCCTTCTGGAAGTCTAGATGGAAAATGCCAGGCTTTAGATTGGTTTAGAAACGCGAGGGGGCTCCAAGTTTAGGATGTCTGGTCATGCGACATCATCTTTGTTAGAATCCCACACGCGGAGCGAAACATGGAAAGGGAGGAAGGCCACTTTGTGGTTCATCTTTTCTCCTCTGTTTCCTTCCTTCTGGACCCGGCCCGTGTTGTGCTTTCCAGATGGAAGGGACTTTGGTTTTCCCCTCATTCTCCCCCTCTCTCTTCTTGATAAAATCTTGGAGGGATGAGGAGGGATGGACTCTTTGAAGGAATGGGTTCAAGCTACAGAATGGCTGTTCCCATACTTTACGTCCAACTAATGGTGGTTACCAAGGCTAAAGGGGGTGCAAAGACTCAAGCCGATATTCGGTTCCTTCACTCTCTTCCCCTCTGGGAGATAATGGCGCAGCTCAAGACATTGGATTCCATAGCTGCTTCCAATTGAGGGGGCTTGGAGGCTCCATTTTCTTTTACAAGAGTCTCCCCTTCTCATGGATAATGGTGTTTGCCAAGCCTATGTTGGGTTCCTCTGCCGCTTCCATTTGAAGGTGGCGCGGGGGCTCCGTTCCTCTTCTTTTTCCTTCCCTGAAGTCTGCCCCTACTTGGGATAATGGCTTGGCTCAAACTGATGTTTGGTTCCTCAACTGCTTCCATTTGAAGAAAGATTTAGAAGATATCTGAAGATTCCTGTTTTGTATTTTAGCCACCTTTGGCTTTGTAATGAATGTACTGCTTTTGGCCGCAAAACCACTTTATGAATACAATAATATTTTCTTATCCTGATATTCAAATATCCGTGAGGAGACAATAATTGTGTCTCGCAAGGCCCCAAATATAGGCCCCCATAGTTGTATATTGAAAATATATGAACTTTTAAAATATGCTCCGCGTCAAAAAGAGCCTCGCGGCGAAGGTTTTGAGAAAATCCACACCTCGACCCTATTTTCCGTGAAGGTGTTTTCTCTGCGAGAGAAGAGACAAAGCTCAAAAAATTTTCCAGAGCTGCTGACTCGGCTTAGTATAGTGTAGTGTTGCCCCCTAGTGTTGCTAGGCGTAGTGAAGAAACGATTATGGGCCTAAAAAACAGGCCTTCATGAAAGGGCTTCGCGAGTGTAGGAACACTAGAATTGCCCCCATGTCTTATGCGAAGAAACTGTCTACGACTGCTCCGAGTCCCAGACATTGGGAAAGTATTTCTTCAAGTATCTGCCATTGATAGGGTTATGATGGACATCTCCATCCAGGTCCTTGAGATGAAAAGCTCCTTTCGCTAAGATTTTATAGATGATGTACGGGCCTTCCCATCTTAGAGTCTATTTGCCGCGACCATCTAACTTTTCGCCAAGCGGGAGAACTGCTTTCCAAACCAACTCTCCTTCGCTGTAACTTCTTCCCCGCATCCGCTTGTCATAGGCGTGAGCAACTCGTTGCTTTTCCATGACGAAACTATCTAAACCTCCAAGCGCTTTTCGCTAAGGTCTTCATGTTATTGCCACATAGCCTTAATGTAGTCTTCTCTAATGAGATGATGTTGCTCTTGAACTTGTAATGATTGGATGTTGACTTCCAAAGGCAGGACTGCATCATGGCCAAACATCAAAGCATAAGGTGTTGTCGCAGTGGGATTCCGCTTAGATGTGCGGTAGGCCCAAAGAGTCTCATAAAGTGTCTCATGCCATTGTCGCGGATTAGCTTCCAACATTTTCTTCAGCAAATTGATGATGATCTTGTTGCTAGCTTCCGCTTGACCGTTAGATTGAGCAAAATAAGGACTGGAATGGACTAACTGTATTCCCTATTCTCTTGCCAGTTTATCAATTTCACCACCCATGAAAGCTGCCCCCCGGTCCGAAATAAAAAATTCTGGGATACCAAATATGCAGATGATGTTTCTGAGCAAGAATTGTAGCAACGTTCTACCAGATGCTTCCTTCAAAAGTTCTGCTTCAACCCACTTTGTAAAGAAATCAGTCGCGACGATGATGAACTTGTGTTGAAGTGATGAACGTGGGTGAATCATCCTAATTAAATCCAGCACCTATCCTTGTTAACGTTAGTGATCCGTGGGATCTCTAGTTAGCTTTAGAGAGAGAGAGAGAGAGTGACACAAGATGTATAGTGGTTCGTCTCCCGCCTTAGCGGGAAACTACGTCCACTTGAATGTTACACTAGTATGTTGAGCCTTGCGACCCAAGGGGATTACAAAAGATGTAATGGAATGATGTTTAAGTGGGAGGAGCCATTCCTTTTATAGGTGAAGGAATGCTTCTCCTTTACATTTTCTTAGATGTGGGATGACTAAAATCACTATTCTAGTCTAGAAAGCATGTTTGTGAAGGCAACTTTGCAAGGCCGGGAAGGTGGCTTCCCGCGACGGTTTTGCCACTTCCGAATACCATGGTGTAGCTTGAACATAGGGCTACAAGATGCAAGTAGCGGTTGGGCCTCACCATGGCTTGTGGGTGTCCCAAAGAGGGTGTTACTTATGCTTGGTGAGATAGCAAACTAGCCTTGCTAGTAGAGGTATCTACAAGTCCCCGAAGTCCACAAGTAAGAGAAGCTTCTTGGTTGGGGAGTTATAACCACGAAGTCATCAAGCATAAGTAACCGGGCGGCATGGAGCCCTACAAGTCCCCGAACTCCGTAAGCAAGAAGGGACTCGTTAACCTGCACAACAAAGATAAAAAATAGTTATATGTAGAATGCTTGTTGCATTGGGCAACAAATGTGAGTTGCATTGATATGCGTTGGCATATACGAATGTATAAGGTGCGTGATACATGGTCGTGTGAGCATATGGATTGCATATGATAAATGTGTGACGCGCGCAAGGAGACGAACGAGGTCGAGTTTGACGGGGTTACGCTCGTGAGATGTAAGTTACATGAGTGCCGCGAAGGTATGCATTTGTAACTCATGAACGATGACCGCGCGTACGGTTGTGTCTGTTTGGTTTTCGCTCGTATTAATGGAACGCGAAAAGAATTTGATTTGCCACGGTCGGTAAACGACAAATGGTAGAAAAATTCAATGTTCCATTAACGTGTGTTGTGTCGAGTAGACATGAGCGTAAAGCTCGAGGATTGCCGGGAAGGCATGAGCGGAAAGCTCGTGAGCGGGAAACTCGGGGTTGCAGGGAAGGCATGAGCGGGGAGCTCGTGGGTTGCCGGGAAGGCATGAGAGAAAGCTCAAGGGTTGCCGGGAAGGCATGAGCGGGAAGCTCGTGGGAGGCATCCCGAGCTTTCGCTCATGCCTTCCCGGCAACCCTTGAGCGGAAGCTCGTGAGTTGCCGGGAAGGCATGTGCGGAAGCTCGTGGGTTGCCGGGAAGGCATGAGCGGAAGCTCGTGGGTTGCAGGGGAGGCATGAGCGGAAGCTCAAGGGTTGTCGGGGAGGCATGAGCGGAAGCTCGTGGGTTGCCGGGAAGGCATGAGCGGAAGCTCAAGGGTTGTCGGGAAGGCATGAGCAAAAGCTCGGGATGCCGGGGAGACATGAGCGGAAGCTCGTGGGTTGCCGGAGAGGCATGAGCGGAAGCTCAAGGGTTGCTGGGGAGGCATGAGCGGAAGCTCAAGGGTTGCCGGGGAGGCATGAGAGGGAAGCTCATGAGCGGAAGCTCAAGGGTGCCGCGAAGGCATGAGCGGTAAGCTCGTGAGGGGAAGCTCAAGGGTGCTGCGAAGGCATGAGCGGTAAGCTCATGAGCGGAAGCTCGGGGGTGTAGCGAAGGCATCAGCGGTAAGCTCATGAGCGGAAGCTCAAGGGGTAAGCTTGTGAGAGGAAGCTCGGGGGTGCCCCGAAGGCATGAGCGGTATGGTCGTGAGCGGAAACTCGTGGGTGCCGCGAAGGCATGAGCTGAGGCACGAGCGCGAAAAGCTCGGCGGTACCGCTGAGGCACGAGCGCCAAAGCTCGGCGGTGCCGCTGAGGCACGAGTGCCAAAGCTCGGTGGTGCCGCTGAGGCACGAGCGCGAAAAGCTCGGCGGTGCCGCTGAGGCACGAGCGCGAAAAGCTCGGCGGTGCCGCTGAGGCACTAGCGCGAAAAGCTCGGCAGTGCCACTGAGGCACGAGCGCGAAAAGCTCGGCGGTGCTGCTGAGGAACAAGCGCGAAAGCTCGGCGGTGCCACTGAGGCATTAACGGGTAGCTCGAGGTGATGTCCTGAGGCATGAGCGTGACCGTTGCTAATTATGTCGGGATGTATGTACAAGTCCCCGAAGTCCCCAGTCAAGGAAGGTGTTCTTGCGGGTTGATACCAAAGCGTAGCTTTGTGCCATATATCAAGCATAATTAATGCGAGTGCGTCGTGCATCTAGAATTGGTTGGAGCGAACGCTTTTGCCCTTTCGGGTGGGCCCTTGCTAGGCCCGCCAGGGAGTCCCCTACTCCCCAGCCACGACAGACCTCCGGATGGTCAGTAAATTGTTTGTTGAGGGGGAGCTGCACGGAGCAGAAGGTGTTGGGTAGCGAGCCCAATCTTTGGTACCCAAGCGTCGGGGTTAACTGTCGGATCAATGGCTGCAATGGGCTGTGTTAACTAGTCCCTTTACTATTTCTCGGAGGAGAAACTTGACTGCAATGTCGCGTAGCGGTCATTGTCATTATGAGGCGTTGCCTTACCGCTTAGCGGTGACCATAGACTCGTAAAGTTTGTACTTGTATGAAACATGACAAACAAATAGAGCAAGTAATAAAATTTTGTTTGAGTGTCCCATATTTATTTAATTTTGCAATTAAATAGAAGCATGGCATGTGCAGCATGTACTTGTAGTGTGGATGCTAATAACATTTTGTAGGCATGCTTAAGTGTCATGGAGACATGTATAGTCATGGCGAAGGCTCTAATTGCAAGAGCGTAAGAGATAAGATGTAATTACTTATCTTATGCCTATTTGGAGGCTAGCGGAGTTGGCCGAGCATGACGGTCCATTGCTTGTGGCGGATAAAGCACTCCGATAATGTCTGTCAACTCGTAGTTGCGGTTGAATGCTCAATAGAAATAGTTGAATTTCCTTGAAACAAAATAAATGATTAATATGTGGATTTGTGAAATCAACATAAATAATTTGCATATGTACTTTGATAAAATTGTAAGCAAAGTGTATAAATAAAGTAGTGGTAATGATAACGAATGGCATATTTGACGGTGTGCCGCTAATATGAATTTCAATTTGGCAAAGTAATAAGCTCCGGAGTCTTTATATGTCATATTGATGCCAAATACAAACAATGAACCACAATCAAGACATTGGGTTTAGACCAAAAGTCGTTGCTATTGTGGATGTGCAATTATAATGTTGAGTAGATTAAGGGTGAGCATGTTATACGTGTATCGTAGTTCATATAATTAACCTCCACGGTTAATTCATATGTGGGCATGTTCTGCTAACCAATTTGGATCGCAAGTATATATATATATATATAGCCATATGTATGCATAGCTCATACTATCACGTGCAATTGTGGTGCTATACAAGACAAGCACAGTCATGAGACTTGGACTAGTCACGTGCAATTATGACACTAGTTTGTCAAAGGGAAGCATATATGAATAGCTCATACTTGTGTAGGAGATGACTGACAGCAGTTAAAACATATAATTGTTCATTTTGACAACTAACCGAATAGGAAGTGTATGTGTCCACAGGTGATGGGAACGGCACAAGTGGCCCATACATAAAGAGATATATATGTATGTGTGTGGAGTGTACACATGCAGGTGTCTCCCAGATTATGCAAAAGCCAAAGAACATAGTGCTTGAATAGTAAGGAGGAAACCATAAATCGAAGGGAACTTAGCTTGTCAATGTACAGAGTAAACTGCTTGATGGCTGGGTGCGAAGAACACAGCCCAGATAGCACCGGACACATGCTTGAATGATCGGTGGCTGCTGCAATTGAGATTTATTGAAGTGATCGGTCAAACTCGGATCGAGTGAAGGAGTTGTTCAGCGCCTGATGCTTGCGGCTGGCGTACTGGCGGTTGTCGATACCAGGTACCGCCTGAGCTTTCTATCGCTGGTCAGTAGCCAATAGTCGGCGTACCGCTGGGTTGCTGCTGGAGCAGCTAAGGCTAGCTGGGTTGGTTACCGCTGGTGCTGGCGGAGCTGTACGTAGTGGTTGGTGAGTATTTGCTCTACGATGGTTGGAGCCTTGGCCGGCGATGAAGCTAGGCGGAGATTTTAACCAGCGGTGAAACTATGGGTGAAGTTCAACGGTTAAGTTCGGCGGAGGATCTCAGTGATGGATCCAGGCGGAGCAGAGCTAGATTTTGTCAGCGGAGCTTGTCCGCTAAGCTTTGGTCAGCGGTGCTCTGTCCATGGCCAGTGGAGGCAAGCTAACGGAGATAGTCCGGCGGAGCGGAGCTCGGTGCTCGGCGGAGACCACCTAACTGTGAAGCCCAGCGGAAGAGTTTGGCGGTGAAGCTCATCGGAGCTTTGGCTAGTGGGTGAAACTCAGCGGAGGAGGATGTCAGCGGGGGTTGCCCAGTGGTTAAGCACAGCGGGCAAGCTCGGCGGATGTGTGGGGCAGCGGATCTTTTGCCGGCGAAGGTGGCTGGCGGAGCTCTTGCCGGCGGAGGTGGCTTAGCGGAAGATCATGGCAGAAGCATTCAGCAGACTGTCGGCGCTGGAGCGTCAGCCATGGTGATTGTGGCACTTAGCGGTGTACGGTTTTGCCGCTGATGATGATTGAAAGAGTGCTGGTTTGACCGGAAGCTTTTCCGCTGATAGAGTTGAGCGGAAAAAGTGCCGCTGACTGGAGTTGGCGGTGGCTAGCCTTGCTGCCACTTCAACAAGCTGCGATTGATGGTTGGAGATGGTCAACGGTGCCCGGTGGTGTTGCTGGTTGGTGTTGTCGCCGGTGGTGGTGCCCAGCGGACAAGGCCTCACTGTTGGTGTTAATGATCGATCGAAAGAAGAAAGCAGAGTGTCCAAAGGAGCCTTGTGGGTGCCATGAGTAGATTGGCAGAATTTTTTTTTTTTTTTAGAGCAAGTCAGCGTTGACCTCTTGAGTTGGGCGTTGACCAATCATGTTCGGCGTTGACCGAGCATTGACTTCGTTTTTGACTTGAAACCTTGCAACCTAGCAAGCACTAGGAACAAATTTATGTTTGAAAATTTTTTTTGTTACCGCCAAGGATGGATAGCGGCGGATGTAAGGCTTGATTGAGAATACAAGGCAAGGAAAGTTGAGTCCTTCTAGCGCCAATGTTAACGTTAGTGATCCGTGAGATCTCTAGTTAGCTTTAGAGAGAGAGAGAGAGAGAGAGTGACACGAGATGTATAGTGGTTCGTCTCCCGCCTTAGCGGGAAACTACGTCCACTTGAATGTTACACTAGTGTGTTGAGCCTTGCGGCCCAAGGGGATTACAAAAGATGTAATGGAATGATGTTTAAGTGGGAGGAGGCATTCCTTTTATAGGTGAAGGAATGCTTCTCCTTTACATTTTCTTAGATGTGCGATGACTAAAATCACTATTCTAGTCTAGAAAGCATGTTTGTGATGGCAACTTTTCAAGGCCGGGAAGGTGGCTTCCCTGCGACGGTTTTGCCACTTCCGGATACCGTGGCGTAGCTTGAACATAGGGCTACAAGATGCAAGTAGCGGTTGGGCCTCACCATGGCTTGTGGGTGTCCCAAAGAGGGTATTACTTCTGCTTGGTGAGATAGCAAACTGGCCTTACTAGTAGAGGTATCTACAATCCTCTTGCGGGCCAAGGCTTTATAATGGCCTGCATTGGAATATTAGGGACATGCTGGACGTGCCCATGGGCTTGGCAGTCCAAACAACGTTTAGCGAACGTGATACAATCCTTCAAGATACTGGGCCAAAAATATCCATGTCGTCTGAGTAACCAACGCATCTTTGGACCTGCCTGGTGAGCGCCGCATATGCCGGAGTGAGTATCTAGCATGATCTGTTTCGCCTCGCTGCCACAAACACACCTGAAATCTATGCCATTTCCTCCTCTTCTACGCAGCTCATTATTTATGAGGAAATAGTTGCACTACCAGAAAACTGATCATTTACGACGCACATTTTACGGCGTGCATTTAATGTGCGCCGTAAATGAGTACCAATTACGGCGCACTTCTATGCGGGCTGTAAATGATGTATGAATTTGTTCTTTTACAGCATGCTTTTGGCGTACGCTGTAAATGTCTTTTTATAATTCACGGCTTGCACAATGTGCAGGCCTTAAATGAGTAATTTTGATTCTTTTACGACATGTTTATGAAACACTGTAAAAGAGGCGATATACTTTATGATTTTTTTTTTGGGCAATCTACTTTATGATTAGCACCAAAGTTTTTAGCTTTCCCTCCTTTCAGTTTTCCCAATTCTCTCAATTTCTAACACGATAAGAGAAACATGTTTCTAAAAAAGAAAAGAAAAAGAACTCAGATAAGAGCAAGAAAAGGCGAGAACGGCCGCCGGCGGAAGACGGTTTGCAAAAGATTGCTCAAGAACAGCGGTGAATCTAGGGTTTTGTAGAAGGATACCCGATATCCACTTCTAGTTCCAGGTGAACTCTTGGCGAGATTGCACAATTTCAAGAACTCCCACCTCTTATTTCTGGGTATGATTCTTTTTCATGTTCTTCCTAGCTGTAATTGGCAATTTTTGTTCTCGTGGCCTTTCTTTTCTATTCTGTCAAATCTCTTGGTTTGATAAGCCTTATAGATCTACTTTCTGTTTTACGAATCTCATCGATATAGATCAGGGTTGCAAATGGTCTAAGCTCAGCTCAATCATATTTCATATAGGAAGGTAGGTAGCATATGTTGTGATTATGATACAATACGCCTTGACCAAATCATGGCGCAAGTTGAATTTGTCTTTTTACTCACTGATGGCATGCAAGTTCCCGAGCTTGCACATGCATCTAGCATGTCTATCTGTATGCAATTACCCAGGCTAGTGAGACTAGAAACTTGTTTTATTTAGACTTTTTTGTATCATTAATTACATGCGAATTAGGCAACGGATATGTGATCTAACTGGTTATGTAGTCTGGGAAAATCATATATTGGGATTGTGATAATTGTACATTCAAATCATATATTGCTCAGTTGTAATTTTTCTTTCTTTCGATTTTTGTGTTCAAATGGGGATTGCAAAAACAAGTATTGGGTTACTATAATCCTTAAGAAATGGATCTTCATGTGGGTTATACAGGGTTTTCGTTCTTTTCTCAGTTTTATGTAGTTTCATACTAAGTTAACAGGGGAATTGAAAAGGGAAATTCGATGTAATTTTATTGTTATTTCAGTGTGTGCCGTATTATTTGTGAGCATATTGTTTTCGGTTGTCATATTCAAATTATCATGTAGTTTCTGTGATTAGTGCCTTGTCTTTCTATTATCGATGCAGCTATTATTTTTTCTTTTATTTTTCTAAACCATTGAGATGATCGTGGGTCTAATGCCTTGATTCCTAATTTGCTATACAGACAAAGAGAACCAAGAAGGCTGGTATTGTCGGGAAGTATGGTGAAGAAGGATTTTCTGTAACTTTGTGTTTGGGGACTGCAGATTGTATAGGAGTGCAGCCGAAAGACAATTTTGTAAATTGTTGCGAAAAGAATCTAGAACCCAGAATAAGATTCTCTATTTCATATCACTTGTGTTCAAGACTCGAAGCATATCGTGTCAGGCCGACAACAACAACAACAAGAGTGACCTGCATCCGCTGCTTTGGTAAGTCCCTCTTCCAATTTAATTCTCAAACGCTTAATTATATTGTTGAATCTGTATGAATATGTGGTGATTTATTTTGTATGGGAACAAAATTGTGTAACTGTATGAAAATTTGGTTGTGTAAGCTTCAGTTTTGTTTTTGGTTGTTATAATTTGTGATGTTTTGATTAGATGTGTTATGTATGAGGCTGAAGTTTGGGGATTTGGGTATCAATTTGGGGTTTCTTTGCTAATTGGAGATGGCTAAGCTTTTATCTGATGATTGCATGTCTTTAGATTGACAGAGAAACTAGGGCTATTGAAGTTATTGTTATGACTAAGTTTTGGTATGTTTGGATTTCTTGAATGAATTGCTATGTTGCATTTATCTTAGACTAGTCTGAGAAGTGAATATCTATGTGTGGATATATATATACATGCTTTCAAAGGCCAGATTTTGTGCCACCAGGTTGTTATAAGTTGTCTTTCTTTCCAAATACTCATTTGGCAACAGGTCACCTATTTGGTAGCTAGCTCTTTTATTTTCTGAGAAAGTTGCCGATCTGTTAACATTGAGCCTTGTGTTTCCCTACTTACTTATATCCAAATGTCGTGAAATTTTGATATGTTTTTGTCCTACTAGTTAACAAAGGATCTGGAAAGTTTCATCTTATTTCAATGTGTGCTGAATTTTTGGTGATTTTTCTTTTATGTCTGGTCTGTTTTTGGCAAAGTTCCAGAATTTTTAGTGTACCCTCTAACTTTCTGCTGAGATTTGAACTTCTATTTGAATCATTTAACCTCTGGTTTTTGTATATAGTGAAACTAGACATTCCAATAGTTGTTTCAAAATTGATGGATTTTCAATTGGTCTTAAAATGAATTTTTGGTGAATTTTCTAAGTTGACTTTGCTGCTGCTACATTTTTTTTAAAAACCTGACAGTTCAGTCTATTTACATCCATCTTTTCCCTTACTTCTCGAACTCCGATTAGCTTGAAATTTTAGTATGTTGTACATTGATATGTCAGCTTTCATTCTGGAGAATTTCAATTTCATGTTTGGGGTGTGACACGTGGAGTATATGGATGTCAATTTGGAAAAAGGAATTAGAGTGATTGATCTTGAAGCTTGCTAGTACTTTGAATTATTGTGGTGAATCTCACAATAAATTCCCTTTAGAACCAAACCTGAGACAAAACTGAGTTCATATTTAAAAGCTTTGTATAACTTTTAGAGAAAAATGAAGAAGACGGTACAGAGAGAGAAGACATGTTTTACTAATTTAGAAGTAGAAAATATGGGGGCTATTGTATTTGGTCCTTTAATTGAGAAGTATCAATTAATCAACCGTTATTTAAGGTACTAATCTTCTTTCTTTTCCATTTTTCCTTTCCTATCTAGAGAACTAGTCATAGCAATTGGTCAGCTTTTCCAAACCATAGGGAGGATCTAAGCAGGGAAGACGTCCAGACTTCAAATAGAGACAGTGAGGAGACTTTGTACTGTAAGTGACTTTACATTTTTCCTATATGTCTTGTTGTTTTAAATATTAGTGATAGCATTGATGTCTTTAGCACTAGTCCCAGCAATTGCATGTTCTATTTATATCCTTGACCTATAGTGATATTTTCTCCTTTACAGCATGTATAGAGTTTAATCTGTGGAATGTTTGTGTTCTGAAAACAATACAGAGGGGCTGTTTTACTGAAAACAATACATTATGGACAAAGAATGGGTCAAATTTGAAAGGTTAAATTTAAAATTCCCAATAAACTAAAATTTAGTTTAAAAAGCATGTTATACACAAGGTAACATTAATTAGTTTTTTTTTCTCTAGAAACACCATGGAGTATAGACATGGAGTACGTAAATTCGTTGATACTGTTCAGGTGAGTTTGGGGAATCCAGAAAGAATTAGGTGTCCTTGCATTGATTGCAGAAACGCAAAACGTCATAACTATAACATAGTTTACGACCACTTGATTGTACCGGGGATGAATCCTTTATACACTAAGTGGATATTTCATGGGGAAGGGACGACAATTGCAGGAACACATGATAACACTGAGATTCCAGAAACATATCGAATGTTTAGGGATGCATGTTTTGAAAATGATGATGTTAGGGAACCTACAAACAACGAATATGTGTTTGATTATGAAAATTTATTAGAGGAGGCAGAACTTCCCCTCTATGGAGGAAGTGGCTGGACAAAAATGTCTGCAATAGTAGCCTTGTATAAGTTCAAGGCAAGACATAGTCTATCAAACACTGGTTTTGATGAACTTCTTGAGATGCTTGGTGGGTTTTTAGCAAATGATCACATTCTTCCGAATTCTTTATATTCAACAAAAAAATTATTGAAAGCATTTGACCTTGGTTATGATAAGATACATGCTTGTGTGAATGATTGTTGCTTATTTCGGAAGGAACTAGAACAAGCAGTTCAGTGTCCAAAATGTTGCTCATCACGTTGGAAAGTTGATAAGCACACAAAGAAAATTAATGCAGGCATTCCTGCAAAGGTTTTGAGGTATTTTCCGATAATACCAAGATTTAGAAGAATGTTTTAAAATGCTGAAATAGCAGAACAGTTAACATGGCATGACACTAACAAGAGTCAAGATGGCATGATGCGCCATCCAGTTGACTCATTGGCTTGGAAGAGTATAGATAGGAATTGGCCTTCCTTTGCATCTGAGCCTCGTAATCTCAGACTTGGTCTTTCTTCTAATGGATTTAATCCTTTTGGTGATTTCAGTTCTCGTTATAGTTGTTGGCCTGTGATTTTGGTTACATATAACCTTTCCCCTGCTGTTTGCATGTCCAAGGAAAATTTAATGCTTACATTACTCATCCCTGGGCCGAAGCAACTAGGGAATGATATAGATGTATATTTAGAGCCACTTATAGATGATTTGAAAGAGTTATGGTTGAATGGGGTGAGTGTGCATGACGCATTTAGGGACGTCACATTTAACTTGAAAGCTGTGTTAATGTGGACCATAAATGATTTTCCTGCAAATGGAAATTTATCTGGCTATTCCACGAAGGGTAAAAAAGCATGTCCAGTTTGTGGTGTTCAGACTTGCTCAAAATGGCTAGTAAATGGAAAGAAACATGCATACATGGACCATAGGAGGTTTCTTCCCCATGATCACCCCTTCCGCTCAATGGCATCTTCCTTTGATGGAACCGAAGAACATCGATTGAAGCCTAAACAGTTAACCGGTTCTGAAATTTACCAAGTTGTCCAAAATATTAAAAATGATTGGGGAAAGAAAAAGAAAGGTGATAACAGAAAGATGATGAGAGGTAATCGAAAAAGAAAAAAAGGTGGATTAAATAGTTATGACGATGATGGTGATAATGATTGTGATGATGATGGTGATGATCCTATGAAGCTTACAAAGCGATGGAAGAAGAAATCAATCTTCTTTGAGTTGCCATATTGGCAGGTAATATTATTTTTTTTTCCACTTGTCCTCATCCAATTTAACTATATACTAGAGTTATTGGCTGAATTTAATATTTCATTCCCTTTTGTTTGAATTGCAGCATTTGCTATTGCGTCATAATCTTGACATGATGCACATAGAAAAGAATATTTGTGAGAGTATTACTGGCACTTTCTTGAATATGAAAGGAAAAACAAAGGACAACTTGAACTCTCGCAAAGATTTGAGAGAAATGGGAATTTCAAAAAAATTGCATCGGAGAAATGATGGATCTAGTTCTTCTAAAGGAACTACACCACTATTTGTGTTTTTAAAGGAGGAGAAGCAGATCTTCTGTAAGAGGGTATTTAGCTTGAGACCACCAAATGGATACAGTTCAAATATTTCCAGTCGGGTATCATTAGAAGAGCTTAAGATCTTTAATCTGAAGTCCCATGATTGTCATGTCCTAATACAACAAGTGTTGTCAGTAGCGTTAAGAGGTCTTTTACCAAAAGGGCCAAGAGTTGCTATCTTTCGGCTTTGTGATTGTCTGAATCAGCTGTGTCAACGAGTGATTGATATAAGCAAAGTAGAGCTGCTAGAAAATGAGATTGCTAAAACTTTATGCATGCTTGAGAGGTTTTTTCCTCCATCTTTCTTTGACGTTATGGTCCATCTACCAATTCATCTTGTACAAGAAGTTCTTATTGGCGGCCCCGTACACCTTCGTTGGATGTTTCCATTTGAAAGGTTAGTAACATACTTTTTTCCACTCTTAGTGAGATACAACTTAACCTGATAGCTATTGGTTTTAATCAATAATTTTTCCAATTTAGGTATGTGGGTGTCTTAAATCAGCATGTTAAAAATCGTTCTAACCCTGAAGGAAGTATAGCAGAAAATTATCTTGCTGGAGAGATTACACGCTTTTGTAGTGGGTACATTAAACAAGCTACTAATATAGGTCTTCAACAGAAGCGTAATGATATTTTTGAAGATGAAACCATATTAGAAGGGCAGCCTTTTGGTCGGAAAAGGAAAAGGCCTTTGACTTCTAGTATGTTAGAAATTGCTCATCGTTATGTGTTGGCAAATACTACAGAACTTAATCCATGGAAAGAGTAAGAGTATATACTACGAGTCTACTGAGTTTTGTTTCTTTTTATTCATATTATCCTCAATCTAAATTTATTATTTGCTGTTTCTTACCAGATTGCATAAAGATGAGCTTAGGCTTAATGATGGGCGTCTTGCTAAGAATGAACACCTTCTGGAAAAAAAACATCAGAACACTTTTAGTGATTGGTTGGCTAACATAGTTAGATCTGGTGACTGTGGTGATATGTCAAGTACAGTGAGGTGGATTGCATGTAAGCCTAAAAAAGATGTTTTGTCATGTTCAGGCTATAAGATCAATGGAAACAGATTTCACACTAGGGAGGCTGAGAAAGTGAGAAAGTGACACAAAATAGTGGTGTATCTATTGAGGCAGACACAATGTGTCAAGTAGGAGCAAGAGGCACTTTGCAAAGGCTGGATAGAGTGCAGTATTATGGTGTTATAAGAGAAATTATTTTGCTAGATTATCGTAATTTTAAAGTTCCTTTATTTGATTGTGAGTGG
The DNA here is from genome assembly GCF_958449725.1 of Rosa rugosa. Taxonomy (NCBI): domain Eukaryota; kingdom Viridiplantae; phylum Streptophyta; class Magnoliopsida; order Rosales; family Rosaceae; genus Rosa; species Rosa rugosa. The sequence goes on along the minus strand of NC_084821.1, from coordinate 13,932,385 downwards.
GCTAACTTAGGAACTGGTGTCAAAGTGGAAGATGGATTTACACTAGTAAATCTCCATCAACGCCAACGTCAATTTGACAGAGATCCATTTGTTTTTGCATCACAAGTAAATCAAGTCTTTTACTCAAGAGATAGTGATACATCGAATTGGTACGTAGTTCTAAGAGCACCGCCAAGAGGTTTCTATGAGAGTGACAATTTTGATATGAATGATTACATGCCAACTACGCCTTTAGATGTATCACAACTTGGCATAAATTTTGGTGATGGAGACTTTACAAGAGGTCAAGCTAATGCAATGCCAGATGCATCGGTAATGGATTCGGTCTGCATTGCTTAGTGTTTTAGTGATTTAGTGTCTGATTAACAATATCAATATGTTTCTTCAATGTATCCTCCTATTGTCTGATGATTTTTTTTTTTACCTTCTTTCAGTGATTTAATATGCCTGGTAACTATATTTATTTTTAACAGAGTGATAGTGAAGACAGTGAAGATTGATTGACATATATTGATACACAAAGCCTGCTGCTGCTGCTGCTGTAATGCAGACTTCATGAAATTCTCCAGGTTAAATTCTATCTTTGTGTTTGGAGCTAGTTTAGAATGTGGTCTTGCAGTTGATTTGAATAGACGTCTGTATATGCATTGTCATTGGTTTGAATTGGACCATATAAGTATATGATTCTAATGAGTTCAGTGTTGGACTCCAGTGGAGACTACATGTAAGGGAGACTATAATGATAGTGAATTGAAATCAGATGGTAAAGCTGGGCACAAGAGAAATAGGCCTTCATAGAATAATAATTGTCTTTATTATTTCTTTTTCATGGTTTGGAAAAAATTAAATAGATGGTGTATCTATTAGACTATGTAACTTCTTCTTTTTTGACTGTATTTGCGATCTCAAACCAGAAAACTTTTTATTTGCTAAGAAGCTGCCTTAAAAGCAATTTGCTTCTAATAGAGTGATAGCGAAGACAGTGAAGATTGATCGACATATATTGATACCATCACTATAATCGGATACGTCACCCTATGGAGCCGGAGGTAATGTTAATCTTATTTCCTTACTATTTCAAAAACACTCAATTTATGTATCACCTCAGAGTTGTTAATTTGTCATTAATCAATTATCATGTGTTTTATGTCAGACCTCAAAAAAAGGTGGTAAGAGAGGAAAAAAGCAACAACAACTTATACATGTTGCTGCTGTTGCTGTGAATAGGCAAGAAAGCAATCCACCAATAAGAATATCGGATGTAGATTCTAATTCTCCTGATATCATATCGCCTACTACGACACCTAATACTCCAAGGTGTGAAGATGAGACGGAACCTGCAAATTCTAAGAGGCCTCCTAGGGGCAAGGCAAAAGGAGATAAAGACTTTAAGAAAAAAGGTCGAGTTGAAGTTGAATTCAATGCTAGGGGTCAGCCTTATGGGGAATATGCAGCAGGTTTTTCGTCCTTCCTTGGAGTCACAGCAAGAGAGTTTGTTCCGATTACGGTTAAGAATTGGAAAGACCTCACAGATACTTATAGAGAACAAATCTGGCAACATATCACGGTAAGTTGGTTTCCATACACTTTTGTTTCGAAAAAATATAGCTCTCTGACCTTGTCTAGTTATAGTGTCATAGTTGGGAACATACCATGGCTAATAATCTTCCCTATAATCTTCTTTAACAGCAACATTATGTTGTTCATGAGTGGTGCAAGAAGCATATTTTTCGAAAAATGGTCAAGATTTGGAGAGATCATAGATCCCTTGTAATGAAAGAAGTGATGGAACAAGCTGAAGTGGTAGGCTTACCACGTGCTGCTGAACAACTCAAACCAGATATCGTAGATTCAATGGAGGAGTGGCAAACTTTCGTTAAATCTAGAAGCACCAAAGAATTCAGGGTAACTTTATTGATTTGTGAAGTAGTGCTTAAAGTTAGAATTTAAATACATGCTTAGCCTTACAAATGTTTCTACTTGGAATTTTGTAGGAAAAGTCAGAAAGATTCAAGTCAATGCGAGAAAAAAAAACTTTATTGCATAGAACAAGTAGGAAAAGCTTTGCCTGCCTTGAGGCAGAGTTGGTAAGAATAGTTTGATCAGTTTGTTGAGGTCATAATATCAAAATAACAGTCATAATTAATACGTGCTTCCTTATTCCATAGAAGCAACAAAGTGAAACGCCGGATGCAATATCAAGGTCTGATGTTTGGCTTTGTGGGTATGAAGCACTACTAGAAATCTGTTCATTTACATCAGTCCAGAACCGATGTAAAACTAAATTCTGACCGATCTCATAGTGGCTGATGTAAAAGATGCAGACATCAGTATAAGCGCGTTTTTACCCGATGTCCCAGACAACAACCAACATCGATTTTTAAATACAAATCGATATATAATCGTTATAATCATCATAATCTTATATGTTAACTATATTTAATTGTTCATATTTTCACATTTTATACTTAATAAAGTATATCCCGAACAATACCTAAGTGAACATTTAAATCGATTACAGTTTCAGAAATGATGTCTAATACTGTCGTAGACATCAGTCTCCAAAAAATTTTGTTTGTTCATGTCCAGTTTTAGGTGCATCTGGCCGCCTTATTCTCCTGAGAACGATGTATGTACCTTTAGGCAACATCAGTTAATATATTGAAAATGATGTGTTATGTTACTAGGAACATCCCTTTTCGTTAGTTGAAACGATGTCTATTAGTTTTGTAGACATCATTTATATTTTACAAAACTGATGTTCTGTATTTCATAGTAAATCAGTTTACTTTATAAAAGCTGATTTGTACGTTGATAGTAGATAACGGTTTGGTGTTTAGATATCGATGTGCATTGGTCTTGTGTACATCGATTTTTGGGTGCCATTTCGATATGTTCATACTCATGAGACATCAGTCCAGTTTTAGGTACTAATTTGTAATCACTGAATTGACATCGTTTTCTTTGACATTAGTGTTTTGTTTCCCATTTATATACATCAGTTCATATTATATAAGAATGCAAGAGCAAATAATCATCTACCTGCTGGTGGTTGGAAATATCTAGAAATACATGCATTTCTCATCATCCAAAAATTGGGGCTTTCCATTAATTTTGTCATCGATCTTCATTCATGATTCTACATATATAATTCACAAAATAAAACCCCAAAACCTACAAAGGCTAGCCCATAAACATAATAGCAACCAACTATATCAGTTCTACATGCCACAAGCAAAACTGATATGATTTGCGCGTACATATATACACCAACTTTCCTTCAAGCAAAAACTGGCTAGCCTTACTCAAAAATTTCTTCGTAGCCACAAGTCCTACACCCAAGTCTGTATATAATCAGCCACTTCAATACGCACCTCGTCAATTTGAGCTTGGCTATATGATTTGCGCGTCTTTACCGCCCACTTGAAATGTATTAAAGAACATATAAGTCACAATGGGGCTAAACAAGCTAATAGTGCTTAATTAAACCAAAATGTTCTTCATATATAATAATGCATATACGTACCTTGGTTGGAAATGAAAGTGTCTCATCCTCTATAATTTCCTTCATATATCGCATAACATAATAGCCACACTCAACCCCACCCGGTTGTTTAGGTACGCCCTATTTATTCAAAGTATTGAATTAAGGCATATATCGACATACTAGATGTAATGTATTATCTCAGCCAATTAAACACATGTATAAGCCTTACCGGAAGCGGTTTTACTTTAGCCAGTTTGTTGACCCTTCCAGTTTCAGCATTGAAGGTTTTGACCGCACTACACAACCATATTATCATTACCCAATTTAAACAAAACTTTGTCGGATATGTAAAAAAACAGCTCAATGTATATAATGTAATACTTACTTCATCACCGAGGTCTCCCATTCTTTGTAATGGATTGGTTTTGGCAACGGATCCAACATGTAGATTTCTCCTTCCCATAGGATAGTTAATATCCAATGCTTCCTGCAATAAAAATGAAGTGAACATGCATTATGCAAAATATAAAAGCAGTTTAATAATATACTAAAAATATTGCTGCATTACCCCGGATTGTAAGGCATAAAGAAAATACGATCAGATTTTCCCTCTTTTAACCGATCAACTAAGTACCGCACAAACTCCGGTCTTTGACAATTATATGTAGCTGCCGGATCAACAAAAGCAAAGGTGTCCAAAAGGTCCCTTTCAGCAATAAGTTCATGCAAGTACCTGTGTCAAAAGCTAAGATGTGAAATGCAGCAAAACCCCATAATCCATATCGATCACCTTTCCACACATAACCATTTGCTAGACTAGAATAAATATGTTCAAATCTTTCCACAAAAATCTAGGATCAAAGTCTTATATATAGTTGAAACTAGGCTGATATCACTTAATTTGAATAGTTGCATGAACAAAATATGAATTATTGCAGTAGAGAAAGTGAAGCTTACCCCTCATATGCTGCTATAACTCCTTGGCCAATCCACTGCATCTCCAACAGATTAATCACATTCTCAGACAAGATAAAGAGTTGCGTGGGTTCGCCAAACTGGACAGCATGAAAAAGTAAATTAATTTAACCAATCAAAACTGGACAGCAAACCAAAGATGAATTACAATTCGTTCAACACTTCATATACATATTCAAGATTGATTTTCAACTTGCCATACAGGTCATGCACAAATACAAAACTCATAATCATCACTTCAAAAACTTCATACACAAATCATCAACTGAAAATTAGCTAAACACTTCACACAGTTTATAAACAAACCAGAGCAGAAGAGTTGGGTTACTAACCTGAACAGTTGGATTTCACTACTCAACACTAGTTTCGCCTTGAAGACCCGCTCTTAACCTGCTGCTCCTTCCAACCAACTTGGCATATTACTATTTATTGAGATAACCAAGATCAGATTATTGCAATATTAAAATTGAATAGGACTTTGTTTCAGCGACATAAGATTATAAAAAAAAAAAAAAAAAAAAAAACTAACAGTCCAATGATAGTTCAGTTCATTCTTTGAAGTCATAGTGCACCTCTATAAACTACTCAACATATTTATTCATTATAGGATAGATATAAGTTCCACAACCGACCATGTCTAAACTGAACAAGAACCCAATAGAGCTAATATGATCCAAAAAACATAGATTTCATAACCATTATCTAGTTGTAAGTTTTAAAACAAAAACAAAGAGTTGAGACCAGCTCAAGTAAAACTAAATTTGTTTCATACTTTTGGTTCAACCTAATAAATGAGACATGTATTGGGTTACGGATTAAAAAAATATTAGAGAAAGAGTAAAGGCATGTGCACACAAAACAAATACAGCAACATTATTCTCTTTATAAGGCACCAAGAATCAACATTGAATGAACACTTACCATCAACACGTGCAATGGTTGCTTCTCATTTATGCAGGCCGGGCTTGACAAAGGGTTCAACCAAGTTGCCTAATGCATGCTGTTTCAATTCTTGCAACTGCATAATTTGAAACGGGTGAGTTAGATAAAAATATCCTCAGAACACAGCAATAGGATAAGAGGAATGCAAAGCATGTGAGTGAAGAACCTAAAAGAAATGCAAAGTACTGAGAAGGAAAGAGAAAAAGAAAAAACAATTAACTCCACAACAACAACAACAGATGAAGAAATCAAAAGCTGCAAAGGTAGGGTTGAGCTGTTAACAGCAATAACAACATTTAAACTATAACTCCATAACTCATCTTTTAGTCCTTCACTTTAAAATTACTCCCACATTCCTTCTTCACACTTAGAGACAGAAGATGCTATGGAAACAATGCAGGTACTAGCTACAGCTTTAGTTCCTTACTTTGAGATTGAAAACTAATAACTTTTAAGTGAAAATCCATTCAACTTCTTAATCTCCTAACCACTGTCCTTATATACAACCTATATTCGGATTCTACATCAACAACAATTAATCATCGTTTGATTTGATAAGAGAAAGAGGCTTAATCCAATATAAAAAGTAACATTCCTAGTCTCTAATAATGGTCATATACAAATGTATCAGAGGAAAGAGTAGGTTAACACTTGTACTATTTAGGAGGATAGTCACTCAATAGGACCAGACACACATTAAGCCTTCCTAAAGGTCCCACATATATGAAAGTAAATAAATGGAGAAAAAGGAGAGGCAGCTATAGCTTTACATTGCATCTCCCATTCACTAGGGCAATAATAAACTCTACCAACTTTTACCGAAAAATATAGCATTCGGACTACCAACAGACAAGGAGCATATATTCAGATTGGAGTAAATGCAGAGCTCAGGAAAACTCCTCACAATCTAAACCATTCCGTATGGGCTAATAGTTGTAGAGTTTCTACAAGTCACCACTAGCTCAAAACCTTTTAACATAGGCAATACTAGGAATTCATTACTAAAGTTAATTCAGGCAAAGCAAAAACATATCTATATTCAGATATTCAACAAACAAATAAGCTTGCAAGTCAACAAGTTCGTAGCCATTTTTAATTGCTAAGCAACCTATAACACAAAAGCTGAAAGTTTTGCAGCAATAAAATGCAGAGGCAAACAGAACACAATTCAGAAAACACACCAAAGAATCTGCAAACAAAGAGAAACAACACCTCATTCACCCCAAGGTAACATCGGGTTTGCCGAAATATCACAACAAAAACCCAGAAATCTATCTAAACTCTAAACTAGCTAACATCAACTACTTGCTCAAAATTCCAATACAAAACCCACATCGATTCAGTACCATTAAAATTTAATCTGAGCAGTACCTGAAGTGGTCGAGTTGAGAGAGAAATCCTCCAGGGAGCAACGACGTTTCGATACAGGAATCCGTTGGGCTTTTCTTCAAACTCGAGTTGAGGCCCTGCATGTATTACCAGTCGGTCAATTTGGTACCAAATTCATAAAAGTTGGCTGCTTTGTATCTGAAGAACTTGATAAAAGTTGTCCAAATATTTGATACTAAAACAATCATACTTACAAAGATTACTTCGTCTCCTTCAAGAGTCCAGATCTGCACCTTCGAGAGTCGCCTTGTATTACCCACTGGCCTCCCGGTCGTTCTTTGAAGCCACTAGCGCCGAATCGCTGCCGATTTCTTGCAGTCGCCGACCTTCAATTCGAGAGACTAAGACGGAACGGCACCGTTTAGAAAAGCCTGGATGATGTCCTCCTCCTCCTCGGAGCACAATGCTTGGTCGGCGTCGACATTCTTGGTTTGGCAGGAGGAGGGCAGCAGCGGACGTCGTGTTAGTGGAAGGCGCGTAAGATGAAGGACTGGATGAAGGAGGCGATCGACGAGGGTAACAATGGCCGCGAGTTCGACTGAGTCGAGTTTTGGGAGGAGATCGAGTATGGGTCCAGAATGGAGGTTAATTCAGAGTCGAGTTTTGGAGGAGCTCGATCGAGTATGGCCGCTTAGGGTTTTTGTTTTGGTTTTGGGGTCGGGCCTGGTGTTTTTTTTTTCTAAGTGTGAAAATTTTAAGTTTTCGTCCCCGCGCCTTTGAATTCATTAAAACACTTAGCGCTTTTTGCAAAAATAGGTTCCCGCAAATTTTCGAACTAAATTTTTAACACCGGTCATTTTAAGAACTGATGTTAATGACATACATTTAAATCAGTATTTTCGTAAAACGATGTTATATTTATTTTTTACATCGTGGGCCAGTATGACCGATTTAAATGATGTGATGTAAATGAACAGATTTCTAGTAGTGAAGCAAAGCAAAAGCAAGGGTCAACTGAGGAAGCTGTGGATTCAGAAATAGTGGTAACAAGCATCTATAGTTAAATATTTTTGTTCAAAATATATAATATATATACGTACTGTTCTAGCACATTATTACTTCCCGCTCAATTATGCCTTAGCCTTTGAATTACATAAATCTTCTAGCACTCTATGCTTATATATTTAGTTATGGATTCTTTATATATGTAGAAACAAGTGAAAAGTACAAGGAAGAAGAAGAAACAGTTTTTGAACCAACTTCTATAAAGAATGATGCTGTTGCGAAAGTACTTGGTCCAGATCCACGAAGACAAGTAAGAGGGTATGGGTTCGGTGCGCTACCTTCAAAAGTGATGCTCAATCACATGTAAGTAACAAGGTCACAATGTTAGAGAATGCTCTTGCTGCTCAAACACAAGTGGTAGACAAATTGCAAGAGATGGTGAGAGGCCTTTGTGCTCGGCTAGACCAAGGAGGAATTAACAATGTAAGTTTTCACTTACATTAGTTGATGCTAATACAGTACATATCTTACCTCTTTTTGATACATTTAGTTAGATTATTGACTGCTTTTTTTTTTTTTTTTTTGGATTTTCACTAAAGGAACACACTAGTGCACAACAATCTGCTACTGAGATTGGAAATAGAAAACGTAAAGAAAATCCAAGTGTTAGAAGTACTGGTAGTGATATAGCACAGAGCAAACAGAAAGATGCAAGTGTTAGAAGTTCTTATAATGAGACAAAAAATGGCAGCCCAATTCAGCAAAGTTTTAATGGAAAGAAGCAACTTTCTAGACAAGATAACCCAAAAAAGGTCCAGAAGACAGATTTGGAGAAACAAGTGCAGTTGTTAAGTTGGTTTGCTAAAGAAGAAGTAGTTGTTGCAAGTGCTAGTATTATATCAAAAGATCCACAAGTTGAGGTGCATCATGTGCCTCTTGGCCATGATTGTTGGAAAGTATCGGTGCATGAAGTTTTTCATGATATAGCCTTGTATCGCCCAACAAGCGAGTTTAGTAAATCCACAGGAAGTATGATTGCATGGCCTATCAAGTACATCAAAGTGAATTAGGCATTTTGGAGGTAATTGCTTCTATTTGCTTATGATACATTAATTGCTGAATTAGAACTTTAGCTGCATGTGTTTTCCTTGAATGAAAAACAAATATGACAGGCTACATTTCATTGCTCTTTTTGTGTTTGTTTTGGTTATGCAGGTAAAAATTGGCATCATGCATGGTATGAAGATGTTTAAAAGGCCAAACCATGGATCACTATAGATTTATCTTTTGCAATTAACAAAGATGATTCTAATCTAAGATGCTCTTTGGTAATCTAGAATGTTTTCTATTTTGGCATGCATTGTGATGATAAATTGTTGGTATTAAGTTGTTTCTATACAGTACTGAATTGCTATTGGCAAATTAATTTACATTTAGTAATTTCATACTTGCAGTTTATTATCTACATTCTTATCTCAAAAGCTTGTGTAGTTTTATTTAGATTTTGAAACGGTATTGCAAAATTTACAGGAAAAAAAATTCGGCTCAAATATTACCCGCCACAAATTTTCAAAAAAAATTCTGTAAACACGACCACATTTACGGCTTGCTTATTGAGCAATCACAACGTGCTTGCTAGTCAATCACGGCGTGCTTTTGAGATCAGTTACGGCGTGCTTCTGATGTCAATTACGGCGTACTTTTATATTTCAAAATCGAAATAAATAATTTATAGAACCCTTTTACGGCGCACCATTTTGTCTTTTACAGCGTGCTTCTGAGATCAGTTACGGCGTGCTTCTGATGTCAGTTACGGCGCGCTTTTATATTTCAAAATCGAAATTCAAAATCTCTAAAACTCTTTTACAGCGCTCTTATATGTCTTTCACGGCGTGCAGGTGGGGTCTTTTACGGCATTCTCTAAACACGCCGTAAAAGAGTTTTGTCTTTTACGGCATGCCCATTTACGGCGCGTTTTTGTGGGCTGTAATTTGTCTTTTACGGCGTTCTTTGTGGGCCGTAAAAGACCATTTTTCTGGTAGTGTTGAGGGCAAGGCAGCGAATCCTTCTATCTGCGGTCTGATCAGGATGTTTAATATAATTGATCAAAGGGATGTGCCAATCCACATCAATGGGCTCCAAAGTCTCTACATGTGCATATGCCTCTTTTTCGATCAAATATGAAGACAATCAATCATACAAAGAATGAAAGGCCGCTACCTCTTCCTCCATGAGGTCATGATCCATTAATTAAAACTTGGAGATGGCACCGCATGTCCAGGCCTTTCGAGGTCATTTTTTGCGACCGCGAGCCCCCATTGTGAGAATTCAGAGGCCGTCACCGCTGTAGGGCGGTCCTTATCATCAATACCAACGACCTGTAACGGAGAGATTGGTTCTAGGTAGTACCTTGCATCCACGTAGCTGGCGGACACCGAAAAAGGTCGCGGGTCTGCTTTGACAATTTCCGCCTTATCCGCGACTCTGTCCCATATGATCAGCTCCTGATGAAGGGTGGATGGGACACAATAACTCCGGTGGATCCAGATGCGGCCCAGAATTGCAATATATGCCGCATAACAATCTATAACAAAGAAAGCGTAAACCCCTTCTGCTGGACCCACCTTGACTTGTAGGAAAATCAAACCCAATGTTTTGGTTACAATCCCGGCAAAGTTCTTTAGCGTAAGGGACATGGATTGGATTTTCTCTTTCTTGATCCCTAACAGATGCATGGTTCTGGTGGTCAAGACGTTAACTGCAGCGCTTGTGTCTACCATGATCTTGCTAACCTTGATTCCGTTCACATCGGCGATGATATATAATGGCCTCATGTATTGTGCCATTGCTGGCGTTGGCTTGTTGAAACCCATGCCCTGGTCTCTCACATTGGTGTTTGTAGCCTCTGTTGCTTCGACTTCCTTCGGCGTGGGTTTCTTCAAGAGAGATGACGCTGCTGAGGTGATCTCGAACGTTCGTTTGTCCAATGATTTATCATCCTCTGCTTGGCATTCCTAAGCTGCCACTGGCAAGGCATATTTTGATGATAGGACATACACCATGTTACATGTAATGTCCAACATGTCTGCTTCTTCTTATTCCGCCGCGGGAGAGCTCAGGTCAACTTCTGCCGCAAACTTGCTTGCGTCGTAAGCGGCCAGCGATCCTTCTTGGATCATGGTCTGCTCTTGCTGATATCTGCTACGAAGGGATATTCCCTCTTCGGTGGCCCCTGCTTCGCTGATGAAGCCTCTTCGGATTTTGCAACCACTATGCTTTGAACTTTCTTAGGCCTCCACTGCACAGTAGCGGACCGATTGTCTTTGCCTCCCCCCCCCCCCAGCCTGTCAAAGATTGAAGGCTCGCTATTTCTTCCTTCGCGAGATATTCTTCTCCAAACATTGACTTTACGAGCTGGCGGAGGTTCTTGCCTCGCGAGAACTAGGGACTTCTCCTGAACGCTGCTCTTGGAGGCACGTGGCTTTTGCTCTTCGCGCGATACTTTGGGCTGCTGTTTCTGAACTCGCGGGGAAACGAATCTCTTGGAGGCCAATGCCTCCAATTGTCTCTGATACTCTTCTGGAGATTTCAGTAATTGCGATGGTTTGATCAGTCTTTGATCTAGCGCTTCCAAGGTTCGCTTTGCTTCTCTAAACCTCCGCTGGAGTTTTCTCTTCCTTGAAGAGCTCATCTCCACCTCCTTACCCTTCTTCTGTGTATACCATCTCCCTTCTCTGATGGAGGACGTCGACACCGGCGGAATGTAAGGTCTGGTTAAAATCCCTTGCCGCTTATCCGCCTGCCCTTCTTCCCTCGCGGCTTTCAACTTTTTGAATAAGTTTGAGTCCCTTGGAGAAGGAGTTTAGTATCACCTTAGGCTGCATGGTTGGAAGTTTCTAGAAGGTGATACTAACCTTATTGGCGGCAGAGATCCAAAGCGGACAGTCTGGGATGTTTCCTCATGCAGCGCTTGAGTGTCACATTCTTCCTTGCACCGCGAGCATAGGACGATGGGTAAACGATTCCTGCTTCGCAGCTTTGTCTCCAGCCCTTTTCAAATCCTTAGCCTCGTGGTCTGGACTTTGATTCTGCAGATCTTTTGCACCCCATGCTACGTCCACCATGTTGATGCCGGTATCTGGGAAGGGATCTAGGTCCACCAACGTTGCTGCTGTTGTCAGCGCCTCTACCGTTATTTAACCAGAAAGGGATCTGATCCTTCAGCTTAACACAATCGGCTGTATTATGATTCCACATATTATGGAGTTTACAGTATTTCTTCCCCCTTAGCTGCTCTGGTTTGGGAAATGAGCCGAAGTCGGTTTTCACCTTCTTCGCGGCGATCATTTCATCCAAGATTTCATGCGCTTTGTTCGCGTCGTAAGTATAACTCGCGAACTTTGGTTTGGTGAAAACCACCGATTTGAGCTTCACCGGCTCTTTGCACAACTTCAGTTGCTTTAGCGTTGAAGCCTTTTTCCCGGTGAGTTCCAGCGCAGCTATCTCGTCTTTTTCAGACTCGTCAGCCTCTGCTGTGCTAGATTCCTCACTCTTGTAGTAAGGATCAAAGGAAATGGATTGATGGCTGAGCGCAGCCACTGTTCGGTGTTTCCCTGGGATGTATGTCCCCTTCGAGGCATTTTTCATAGCGTCTATCTCCCTGTGCAAGTGCTCGAAACTTCCTACTTCTGTGATCAGTTCCCCCATGGAATTGAACATGCTTCCATGCTGTTTTTTGCGTTGGCGGGGCTCTAAGCCTTTGATTGCCAACTTCACCAGTTCTTTCTCCGGTAGAATCACGTTCAACTTTCCTTTCTGGATCTGAAAGCGCTGAAGGTACGTGACAGCGGATTCAGTTGGCTGCTGAGCCATTTGAGTGAGTGAAGCCAGATCTACTTTCGGCTCGATAGTCCCGAAGGTTTCCTTGAACAGCTTCTCCATCGTGGGCCAATTCGCAACTGATCCCGGTTGCAGCTTAGTGAACCAGGTGAAGGCAGACCCCGACAAAGAAGTAGTGAAGATGTTACACTTCAGATTGTCATCGTTCTGGTACTGGCCACACTGTACTCGAAACCTGACCAAATGGACTGCGGCACTTTCGACTTCCTCTCCCGAGAAAGTAGAGAACGTAATGTTTTTATATCCCCTAAAGATACGCCGCCTCCATGGGTCATTTTGTGTTGGGTCAACGTCTGTGAAATAAAACCCGCTGATGGCTGACCCTTTGCGGCTACGGTGATCATTGTTGGACTTCCAACCTGTTGGCTCACTGAAGGTTGGTCCTGGTGCACGTATTCAACTTCGTCGCTGTCGTATTGGGGAGACGGGCTATGGTCAACAAGGGCCCCCTCATTGATTTTCAAAGTCCTGGTTCCTTGCATACTGATGATGCGGCATTGTTCTTTCCACCCGTTGCCAGAGTAGTCTCTTTACCTCTGACTGATGCGGAAGTTGTAGTTAGAGGGGATGTGGCCGTACTGCCGCCGCTAGCTTTTTCTTGAGCATTTGGCAGTATGTACTTGCTTGACCCTGTGGGTTGGCCAAGCGAACCAAGGATGGCATTAGGATCTCCCAGAGCTTTATTCAGAACCTCTTTAGCCAGGTCTAAGTCAGCTCTTTGCATGGCAACCTGGGTCGCGAGATTGGATCCCTCATTTTTGATAGCCACAACGTCTGTGGCGATGTGTTTGCTTGCGGCCAACAGCTCTTCGTGGTTCTTCTGCATTTTTTGGTTTATACCATCCAATTGCCCTTGTGTTTGTTGTGCCCCTAGCTCAAGCTTCTTGACCGAGATCGTGAACTCATCAAGCCGTTGGCGGTCCTCCGCAAGGGCTTTTTCCAACTTCTCATGGTATGCGGCAGAATTCTGTTGAAGGATATTAAGCCGCTCTTCTATGGTCACATTCTCTGGAACGGGAATAGGCACAAAGTCAATAGTTGTAACCGCGCTCACGGCTACCTGGGTGATGCTAGACTCATCGCCAGCCTCATTAGGCTGGGCGACTGGAACTTTCTCGCCTTCAGTAGTAGGCTGTCGATTTCCTCCTTGCTCGGTTGTCATCTCGGTCGATGGCAGATTGAGCGAAAATCTCTAGATTATCAGTTCTTCAGAAAGACCACGACAGTCTGCATGCGAGTGCGGTCTGTAACTGGAGGTCTTGTGTTTCAGGCAGTTGACATAAACCTTTTGATAAGGGTTTGCGCTTGACTTCCCAATGGCTGCGATCGCGAAGAAACGCTATGCAGTATGTCCCACTAGGCATGCCAAAATGTTTGGCTCCAGTTTTGTTGCAGCTGGTCAACAGTCTATTTTCTGCGCGGGTGTGCCAGCGCTGTTCGGGTGCGGTCTTTGGGGTGTCCCTTGACCTGACTTCTTTTGAGCGATTATGGACGAGGAGAGCACCAACCTCGTCGCGGGATTCTTTGTGCCTCGTGGTGAGGACTTTTGCTAAGCTTCTTCAAAATCACACAATCGAGACTCGACGTCATAGATTGAGCAGAGCGAAAATCACTGGGAAGTGGGGAGAACTTGCTAAAGCGTGACTTTAGCTTGGCTGGTTTGCGAGGGCGTTACCCTTGCTTGGCTGGTTCCGTAACCGTTGTGGTCGCGGTACTACAGTCGGCTCCCGAGGAGACTAGGACCGAAGCACGTTGACAGAGGGTTTGGTGGAACTGACAGTCGGCTCCTGAGGATTCTGGAACTGGAGTGTGGTCACCAGTAAGAGAAGGAGAGGGGTTGCTCCGAAAAGGCTTGGATGATCATAGAGATGAATTGATGAGTTGTGTGTGTTCTGTTACTTCGTCGTAGCCTCTATATATAGGCTGCTAGACCAAAGTGGTTGACCTTAAACAAATCATGATGGAGCACTAATGGAATTATGGAGCACTAATGAATTCATGATGGTTAGATTGAATGCTTCCCCACGTTCATGCTTTTGGGTTCAAACATGGTGTACAATGAACATATAGACATCCGTGTGAGAAGATAATTTACATACTGAATTTCGTGTAAAACTTCGAATGACAGTTGATATGACAGTATTGGTTTACTGAGGTAAATACACACAGACATCAGTAAGAGTTCCAAATACATTCACACGGATTTCAGTAGCTATACTGCTTAAAACCAGAAAATTGATCAAAAGTTTGCCATTGCCTTAGTAAATATACTAACCCTAATACCTTTTCAGCCGCTTTTTACTTTCAAACCCGCAGTCACACCCTCTCTCTCGATATCATCCCCCCCCCCCCCCCCCCCCCAAATAACTCTCCATCTCTGTTGTTTCTGATGCCAACCCATGATCTTTAGCACCTCAAACCACCATCACCATTAAGAGAAGTAGAGAGAGATGAACAAAACTCGGTTATCACCACTAGACCTCAGACACCGACAAATGCCATTTCACATGCCTCACAGATCTGTTCTCTGCCCTTCCCATAAGCTTTCTTCTCGGAAGTGCTTATTCCATTGATGTAAGTTTCTTCTGCCTTTTCATACTCTTTTAATAGCCTTAGAAAAACTTGAAAGAAAACCATTGATGTAAATTTCCTCAAAACTGAAAGATTGAATCTTTTATTGCTTGTTTTAGTTCAGAGACCATGAGAATCAAAAGCTTCTGCATGGCCGCCATGTCTTCTTGGTCTTCTTCTCTCTAATTGGTATATTCCCAATCCATTTTCTCATGGCTTTTGGTTGCTTATTGTTTTTGTGTACATTGTTTCTAGAAACTTTGGTCCAGTCATGCCTCTTGAGACTTACCGGAAGACCAAGAAGAGAGACAGCGACAGCGACGAGATCGAGATCTAGATCAGCACAACGTCATTTTGGTATAGGTTCAGAGAGTTGTAGTGGCGTAAATTCATCAATATATGGTTGGTTGCCTTCATAAATATACTAACCCTAATACCCTTTCAGCCTCCTTTTCCTTTCAAACCCACAGTCACACCCTCTATCTCTCTCTCTCCCTCACTAACTCTCTGTGTCTGTTGTTTCGAACGCCAGCCCACGATCTTCAGCGCTTCACACCATCATCACCATTAAGGAGTAGAGAGAGATGAACAAAACTCGATAATCACCACTAGACCTCGGACACTGACAAATGTCGTTTCACATGCCTCACAGATCTGTTCTCTGCCCTTCCCATAAGCTTTCTTCTCGGAAGTGCTTATTCCTTTGATGTAAGTTTCTTCTGCCTTTTCATACTCTTTTAATCGCCTTAAAAAAATTGGAAAGAAAATCATTGATGTAAGTTTCCTCAAAACCCAAAGATTGAATCCTTTGTTGCTGGTTTTAGTTCAGAGACCATGAGAATCAAAAGCTTTTGCATGGCCGCCATGTCATCTTGGTCTTCTTCTCTTCAATTGGTACATACCCAATCCATTTTCTCGTGGCTTTTGGTTGCTTATTGTTTTTGTGTACTTTATTGCTAGAAACTTTGGTCTAGTCATGCCTCTTGAGACTTACCAGAAGCCCAAGAAGAGGGACAGCGACGAGATCGAGATCTAGATCGGTACGGGGTCGTTTTGGCACAGGTTCCTGTTTCTTTCCTGCAAGAAAAACAATTTTATAGAGGGAACTTATTTAAGAGAATTGTAGTGGAGTAAATCATCAATATATGGTTGGAATTTTTTATTTTGGTATTAACTAGACAGTTCTAGTTAGTTCTGGGTACAATAACATTCGGTCGTAAATTCATTGTATGTTACTGTTTGGATTCTAATTAATGGAATTATAAAATTATCAAAATATAATAATTTGGCACTGTAAAAGTAAATTGAGATTGGAATTGGTCTACTCATTTCATTTCATAGTCCCTTTATATAGGGAGAGAATTACAACGGAAATATCAATTACAATGATGACATTAAATACTGATTGATCCGTAATTGTGCTGATTGATGGTAATCGCTGATTCCTTGATTGATGGTAATCGCTGATTCCTAAACCCTAAAAACCCTGTGGGACAAAAAAATACACCTTGGTCAAAGAAAAAGAGCACAACGCACCTTTTACATTTGAGGATGAAATGTGTGTGTTAGACTCCCCCTGACATCTACACCTCCCCCTGATCCTTACATTAATCAAGGGAGCTTGGAAAGTCTTTGTATTCCTATGTTTTCACATGTTTCTCAAATGTGGCCTTAGGCAATGATTTGGTGAACAAATCTGCCACATTCTCCTCAGACCTTACTTGATTCATTTGAATCTTGAGGAGAGCCTGTTGTTGCTGATTGTAGAAAAACTTTGGCGATATGTGTTTTGTATTATCACCCTTGATATATCATAGCTTCATCTGTTCGATGCAAGCTACATTATCTTCATAAATGCAAGTAGGCTCTTCAGTGGTAGAACTCAAACCACTAGTTCCTCGAACATGTGTAATGATAGCTCTTAACCATACACACTCACGAACCGCCTCATGTAGAGCAATGATCTCTGAGTGGTTCGAGGAGGTAGCCACAAGGGTTTGCTTGGTTGATCTCCAAGATATTACCGTGTTCCCAATGGTAAATACATAACCAGTTTGGGAACGACCTTTATGTGGGTCAGAAAGGTACCCAACATCAGCAAAACTAACCAAAACGTCATTTGGCGTTTCAGTGTAGTGAGTGGCGCTTTCGCCATCAACATTTCCTTTAGGGATTGCAGTTCCATCTGCGGTCCCTCTTGTCTCTCTGTAGGAAAAGAACAGTCCCAAGTCAATGGTTCCTTTTAGGTATCGGAAAATGTTTTTGATACCATTCCAGTGACGCTGCGTTAGCGCTGAGCTAAATCTAGCTAACAAGTTCACTGAGAATGCAATGTCTGGTCGAGTATGTTGGGCTAAGTACAATAATGCGCCTATTGCACTTAGATAAGGAATTTCAGCTCCCAACACCTCTTCGTGATCTTCCTTTGGACGAAATGGATCTTTCTTTGCATCCAAACTTCGACCGATCATGGGAGTGCTAGCAGGATGCGTTTTGTCCATGTTAAATCGCCTGACTTTTGGACATACGCAGACTGGTGGATTAGTATTCCACAAACTCGATGTTCTAGTTCAAGGCCTAGATAGAATCGAGTTTTCCCAAGATCCTTCATCTCAAATTCGGATTTCTAGTAGCTCGCGGTTTCTCTTATTTCATTAAGAGTACCTATTATGTTCATATCATCGACATATACAGCTACAATTGCAAATCCTGAACTTGTTTTCTTTATGAATACGCAGGGGCATAATTCATCGTTCTTATATCCCTTCCCAATCAAGTAGTCACTTAGACGGGTATACCACATCCACCTGGATTGTTTCAATCCGTCAAGTGAGCGTTTCAACCTAATTGCAAACGCACTCCGTGGTTTAGAGTCACTTGACTTGGGTAATGTAAGGCCATCAGGCACTTTCATTTATATCTCTGAATCAAGATCCCCATAGAGATATGCAGTAACCACATCCATGAGCTGCATTTCCTGTCCTTCGGAAACTACCAAGCTAACTAAGTAGCAGAACGTTATAATGTCCATTACGGTAGAGTATGTCTCCTCATAGTCAATTCCAGGGCGTTGTGAGAAACCTTGCACCACAAGGTGAGCCTTGTACCTCAGGACTTCATTCTTCTCATTACGCTTTCTGACAAAGACCCATTTATGTCCTACAGGCTTTACACTTGGTGGGGTTAGCACTACCGGACCAAATACCTGTCTCTTTGCCAGAGAATCTAGTTCTGCCTGGATTGCTTCTTTCCATTTAGGCCAATCTGCTCTTTGTTGACATTCTGCAACAGAGCGTGGTTCGATATCATCGTGCTATATGATTTCTTGAGCAACAGTATACGCAAATACATCATCAATGTGTATGGAAGATCTTTCTATCAACTCATACGCACTCTCATAATCCATTGAGATTTCTTTGTTCTCTGGAATCATTTCAAACATCGGAGCGTCCTCCAGTATTGATTCATGGACATAACTATAATTAGAGACAATCTCATGAGAGGGATTCTCTACACTGATGATTAATGGATCGGTTTGTATCTTACTCCCCCTCTTCTTCCTTGGGTGAGTGTCAATCGAACCAAGTGGCCTCCCCCTCTTCCTTTGGGGAGCCACGGCCTCAACCACAGCTCCACTAAGTGTGGTTGCAGTGCCTCTATCTGCGGCACCGTGCCCCTTGGAAGACTGTGGGGACAAACCACGACAATTCCTGTCGTTCCCTTGGAAAATCCTTTTTCCTATCCCCCTCCTAACGACGAGAAGACTGTCTCATCAAAGTAACAATATGCAAATCTAGCGGTAAAGAGATCGCCAGTCAAGGGTTCCAAGTAGCGGATAATTGTTGGGTATTCGTATCCAACATAAATACTTAATCGTCTCTGAGGACCCATTTTGGTGCGCTGTGGGGGTGCAATAGGCACATATAATGCGCAACCAAATATGTGTAAGTGTGAAATTTCAGGCTCATATCCAGTTACCAACTAGTACGCAAAAAATGGTTGGCTAGTTGTGGGTCTGAAACGAATAAGTAAAGCTGCGTGCAATATTGCATAACCTCATGCAGAAATAGGCAGGTTGGTGTGCATAACCAATGCCCTAGCCACCGTCTGTAACCTTTTGATGGTGGCTTCTGCGAGACCATTTTGTGTATGCACATGGGGTACATGATGCTCTACATCGATCCCAATAGACAAGCAATATTTATCAAATGCTTTTGATATAAACTCTCCAGTGTTATCAAGCCTTATAGACTTGATAGGGTGATCAGAGTGGTGAGCCCTTAAATGTATAATCTGTGCTAGGAGTTTTGCAAATGTAGCATTTCTTGTGGACAATAAAACAACATGTGACCAGCGTGTCGAAGCATCCACCAGAACCATAAAGTACTTGAATGGTCCGCATTTTGGATGGATAGGTCCACATATATCTCCTTGTATCCTTTGTAAGAATGGAATGTTTTGTTTTGTATCTTTAGCATAGGAAGGTCTCGATTCTGTTTTTGCTAAACAGCAGGCTTTGCAAAACGAGTGATGTGCCTTTGAAAAAGTTAATGAGGCATAATGGGAGGGAGGTAGTGCTTTTGGTACTTCAGAAGGTAATGGCTGCATTTGAGCAGTACTAGGACCGACACCTTGCAGTGTGGCGGATTTTTCTCCCATTTTTTCACTCTAAAGAAGGGATGTCCGTGTGAGTTCTTTGAAATATGGATCATCATGTCACGACCAGGGTGCCCTAGGCGGTCGTGCCAAAGCCTGTATGAGTCAGTGTCCCACATTTCATTGTTGGTGACAGCATAGGATTCAATGATCTGAATCGTAGTGAGGTACAGTCCACTAGATTGACTCATAAGTTTCTCTAAAATGCGTTTCCTTCCACATTTATTAGAGGTAATATAAAGGTATTCAGTTCCATTCTCACAGTGTGTTTTTACATGATAACCGTTGGCACAAATACCTTTGAAACTTAACAAGGTTCGATTAGCTCTTGGTGCATACAGAGCGTCTGTGACATTAAATATATCTCATATTCTTTAGAGTATTTCTATTTTAGGTAGAATGATAATCTTTTCATTCAAATAATTTTTCTTTTTCTAGATGTATTGCTTTACATCTTTATAGTGCTATTTCGAACCATGTAAAGATGTTTATAGTAAATAAATTTGAATAAATTCAGTGCTTCAAAATAAAATTCAAAATTTATTAATAAGCCAACGATAATCAAATCAAGGTCTTGTTCAGAAATCTAATTTATCAACTCTTTCCTATTTGACAGAAGGGTTCTTCGGTGCCCTTTGCACCTTGTTTCCATGACCACTAGGGCCAGCACCACCATCTCTGCGCCATACATTGGGAGGGCCTCCACGGCCCATACCACGACCCCCACGTCTCTTGCCACGTGGTGCATTGTTGCCACGTGGGTAGGGATCAGCACGTCCAAACCCCTATGCATTGGGGTTCTTTCCACCTTTCATTTTTCCATAATTAGCCTCGGGAATTTTCTTTGTCCCAGTGGGCTTGGCATTGTCGTTCAAGAGAACCTCATTAAGCCTTTCAGCCACTTGCAGTAGGTTGATCAGCTTATTGAAAGTTGTGATTCTTTTGTTGTCATACTCCAGCTTATATTGGTTCGCTAGTATAAGTGCTGAAGTGGAAAAAATGGAAAGAGTCTTCTGGATCATATCATCTTTTGTGAGTTCATTTCCATAGAAATTTAGACATGTCTTTAGGCGCAACATGTCCTTATTGAAGTCATTGACCCTTTTGTAGTCAAGCAAGCGGATTTCATTCCACTGAACAGTTAGTTCTGGGAGCAAAGTATCGTGAATGTTCCCAAAACGTCCCTTAATGGCATCCCACAATTCTTTGGGTGTCTTCAATTGAAGGTACTCCCAACGTAGGCTAGGATCAATGTCGCCTCAGAAACATTAAGGCATTTGCTTTCACCTTAGTTCATCATCTTTGGGGTCAGTAATGGTGGCAGTGTAGCCAAGTCCTTCTGACTCCAAGATGTCAAAGTCAGGTCGAGTTGGATCAGCCATCTACATAAACAAGCGGGAAGATATAAATTACGTAGTCATAAAGACATCCACGTGAATTATTTTTCCAAAAATGTGAATTAAATTTCTAGACCAAGATTCATAATGGTCACATTTTTCGTGTTGCTGGCGGCAAGGTAGAGGCCGACTGTGGGGCTTCGTGTTGCTGCGTAGGCTGGGATGCAGGCTGCTGCTGCAAGCAGATGTCGGATCGAGATGGGCTAGGCGCGCGGCTGGGCGAGGAGAGATTTTTTTTTTTTTTTTTGTTGGTGGCGGCAGAAAAGAAGAAAATATTTTTTTCTTCTAGGGTTTTGGTTTTTTCTTTTCGACGAAAAGAAACTAGAAAACTAGGTTTTTTTTTCTTGGCTATTGCTATTGGCTCTGAGCGTGCTGATAACGTGTAAAAGTAAATTGAGATTGGAATTGGTCTACTCATTTCATTTCATAGTCCCTTTATATAGGGAGAGAATTACAACGGAAATATCAATTACAATGATAACATTAAATGCTGATTGATCCGTAATTGTGTTGATTGATGGTAATCGCTGATTCCTTGATTCCCTCTCCGTCAGTCGCTTTGACGAAGGCACATAATATGTTTTTCCTTTAACAAGCACCAATTTTTTTTTTTTTTGAATATCATCACTCTTTCACACAGAAAGCTGTGTGAGTTAAGAAGGTATTTCACACTGATTAAGGTATTAAAATATTATTTTCATCTCACACGGATTACTTAAAATTTAACTATGCATGTTGGAAGACAAGTGGGACCCACACAAAATTTCACATTGACTCCCAAAACCATGCGAGTAGAGCATTAGCGCCTTCTCTGGAGGCAACCGAAAAACATTTCATGCGTGCACTGTAGGTACAGCCTTTTACACACTGACATCTATGTAAAATAGCATTATTTCATGCATATTTAAATATGTGGTTAATGGCTGTTTTGCTAGTAGTGTAGATAACAACGTTTTCATTTTTCATTTTTATCTTTTATATATACTGGACGGGATTCATAAAAACATCATTTGATCGTAATCTATTTTACACTTGCATATTACCTATATATCAAGAAGGAAAATGATTGTTCCCTTCAATGAGGCTTAAGATTTGTTACCTCAATTTTATGTGTCATGCCATGTTACCTACACATACACATCACCTATTTGACAAATTATGCCATTTAATTCTTTGAAAAAAAAAAAAAACCATCTTATCATTCCAAAGTCTAATGGATTTATATTATTTTGGCTTTCTTCTAATAAAGAATTTTATTTTATTTTATTTTTATTTCATATTTCATTAGCCTCATGCTTAGATTTAAATAACAATTTTTTTTTCTTCAATCAAGAATAGAAAACATTTCATGTAATTTGATCAATAGATTTGCATAACATATGTATATGAATTCGTAGTTTGTTGAGTTCCTACAAATTATAAAAATATAATGTGAAAAATACACATGCATAGATTACATATTGACACCTCGACTGTTCAGTTCTTATGACTCTATGAATAGATCACTTCTGCAAATTTCAGCCAAATTGATTATCATTAAGGTACCAAACTAGATCAAATCAATGGATGAATCAAATCTGTCTAACCTGAACTATTTATGTTTATAATTGTAAATCACAGTTTTGAATGCCTTAACAATTATCAATTTGATTGACAATTTGCAGAATCTACTCATATAGACCTAAAATCTGAATGGTCGAGATGCCTATATGTGATCAAAATATTGGTCTAATAAATGGCCAATAAAAGAGTTCCCTCACTAGAATAACCTTGTATATATATTTTGGACATATGTATTTTTCAAAATCAATTTATTAATGCTATTTTTTTGGACGAAATTAATTTATATTTGGAAAGAAAAGTTAATGCCTATTTATTGTCACCTAATTCAATATATTAATGTTATTTGGAAAGAAAAATTATAGGAAAAAATTTAATCGAATTGAAAAATATTGGTGAAAAAATCTGTAGATATCTCCCTTAAATTAATAGATAATTAATGGTTGCTATTAACACGCAATATTTTTTTCGTCACCTAATTAAATTCATAAATGTAATTGATTCACCTTTTAGAAATCTAAAAGGAAATATAAAAGGGTAAAGTTGATGTTGCAAGATTATGTTGTGGCAAGATATATTATGTGGAATTGAAAATAGGTAAGATATATTCATGACATGACACCTAGGATTTGAGGCCACAAATCTTATGCCTCATTGAGGTCCCCTATCATTGCCTATCAGGAATAATAATGCTAGGTTGGTGATTCAATGAAAATGATTGTCATGATATTGAGGGCACGTTTACTTATTTGGAATGGGATGGAATGATTACAGGGTAAAACTATTCCTACGTTTACTAACACATAAAGGAATCGGAATTATTCCGGGTAAAAGTATTCATGCGTTTACTAACACATGAAGGAATCGGAATTGGTGTAAGTCCCACCTCTTTATAAGGAATCGATTCCTGAATACTCAGGAATTTGATTACAAAAGGGAGAGATGGGTTTAGGAATCAACTCCTCCGGAATCAATACCGATTCCTTTCTTCTCCCATTTCAGTTGTCTCTGATTCATGATTATTTTCAATTCCAAGTAAGTACACGTGCTATGAATGATGCTAGGTGAATCACGTTTTTAGATGGGAGCATATCAATTGCCCCAACTTTTATTGTGCCAATTTTGTCACATGTCTTATTCCTTGACACCTATCCTATTAGTTTTGTGAATAAATATCACAGAGATTTTCAATAATAAAACGGTAAGGCCAGAATGACTATTAGATATCTTTCCGCTACCATCTATAGATAGAAAGAAGTTGTGATGAACACACCACGATGATACACATGATAAGACCATTCATTTGACATGTCATGCTCACTTATTCAAAACAAGCCTATTCAACTATGAACTAGTAACGCATAGTAATAGGCTAAGGTCAACAAACTTAAATAAAACCTAGCTCTAAAGAGTTAGCCCACTTCCTATGAGGCCAAAGATAAGGCCCCATCCCAACCCCAAAGATAACAAACCAGTTCAATAGGCCCAGACAAACTTAACTGTATCATCGACCAAACCGGCGCCGACTAGATTGCTTCCGAAGACATGGGAATGCCTATGCGATGGTGGTAGGGATTGGGCTCAAGCGGCTCGGGCCGCGGTGGACTAACATTCAGCCAAGTCCATTTAAAATCTCCCGTTGTTTGGATCAATCTTGAGGCCTCTCTTGAAAGCCAAACTGGTGTCGTCGAGATGTCTGAGGCCGTGCCGGGAGGCGCCCAGGCAGTTGTGTTGTGAGCCTAAGAAATATTTAAGGAGCTAAAGTGGAATAGTTCGATATTTGATTTGTAATCTCGATAAGTACTAAGGACACTTGGGAAGTTTTTCTAAATTTTCAAGGATGTGAACTCTTCAATTTAAGGGTTTAATAATAAAGTACGTGACGCAACAAGTTCGTGAGAATTTTCGGGGAATTTTTCTGACACTGAGCTATTTGTTGTGATTTTCTGAATTTTCGGGATTATAGAAATTATTTAATGGAAAAGAAAAATAGAGCGTTGCAATCTCAGCCGTCAAATTATCCAGCAGTTGATCTGGACCGTTGAATTAATTTCGAGTTTGGAGTATAAATACCCCTCAGAACAAATCGACGCATCAGATCATTCCAGAAATCTCCACAGCACGAGACCCAACTTCTCAACCCGACGACCCGCGCAGAGACCCGACCGGGACTTCTCCGTCCGGCCTCCTCAAGGCGGCGCACCGACCCCTTTCCGTTTGTCTTCTCATCGCCGACGTCACTGCATTCTTAGATTGTTCATTCTCTAATCGGGGAAAGCTTCGATGCTTCCAGCTGTTTCAAAGCGTTTTCCGGCGACTCCGGTCACCGTTGACGATGCATGATGATGAAACCTCAACTAATCTTCACGTTCTACATGTTGATATAATTTTTTCTTTTTGAATTCGATCGCGTTTTGATGATTTGTGTTTTCCGGTGTCATCGGGCTTTGTCGGAGTTCATCGTTCACAGCGGCAATTTTGGTGCGTCTGAGTCCATTTCCAATGATGATCTTGCCCTAGAGAAAGAATTGATGCTTGAAAGTGTCAAATTTCTGAACTTGTGAAATGGAATGCAATCTGGGTAGCAGAGTAAGAAGTTCAGCGTGAATTCGGGGAATTTGGCCAAGTTTAGTGTAGAAGCTGAAGGGAATGGGTAGAAGGATATTGAATCATGTTCGAACCAAAATCAAGGTAAGGATTCGTTCTCTTCAGCTTACCTATTCGAATTTTTTATCCTTTGATGAGATGCTGGTGCGTGTGGAATAGGTGAGGAATGCAGTGGCGTTGTCATTGGACCTGAGTTGAGTTTGTGAAGAAGTGTTGAGCAACCTCAACATGTATTACTCTGCATCCAATATCAGTTGGATAAGGAACAAGATTTTTCAAATATTCAATTAAGGTAAGCTGCAATCTACTTTAGTGGAGATGGAATTGATATGTTGTAAATTGTGGATTTGCTCATAATTAATGGCTTGCGTTTGGTCTCAAACACTGTACGGTAAGACTATGCAAATTAAAACAGGAATAAATCATGTTTTGGATCACAACCATTGGAAGACATTTACATTAAGGTTCTGTGCATGTTAGATTCATATTTGGAAACTTCTACTGATTATTGATTGTTGGATTAGTCGAGGATGAGTACTTGTTGTACTCTTAATTTAATTGAGTTGAGTTCCTTGACAAAGGTACTATTCTGGTATGGATTGTTGTACAATTGTGAAGATGTTTGAGAATTAGTTCAATTACTTGTCGAATTGTCATATGTGCTTAAACCAAATGAATGGGTATAATTGTTGAGAACAATTGATTAGTACATGCTTGGTAGTAATTGCAGCTGTTGATGGGTAGTCTAAGGTTTGGTAGAATTCCATCAATTGGATGCCAAATTTTGTACAGAAAAATTAAGGAAATTGAAATATTGGTTAAAGTGAGAGTATGTTAAGTGGGTGTCCAAAGTAAAGGGAAGATCTACACCCAACGAGAAAATGATGTATTTATTTGTCGATGATCAATTGTTAATCTATAAGGAGTTGGTCCCGTGAATTTGGTTAAATTTCGATAAGCGTTGTTATGAAAAATTTTGACACTTAAAAAAATTGTCATATCGAGTTATTTTTCCGTTATGTCACCGCTTTGTCAAAGCAAATGGAGTAGCCATTAGAGCACTCTTTGCTAGTTGGTGCTTGTTAGAATACATGTCTTCTGTACAGATTTCTGATATTATTTCAGGAAATATTGTAGATGCTTATTGTAATCAAGGGTTTAGGCTCAATGTCCCCCCCTTGTATTCAACAGTTTTATTAATCAAGGCTTGAGGGCAGCCGCACCAACCCTTTATTAAAAAAAAATATTGTCATACTAGAACTCCAGTTACCCGAAATGTGAAAAATTGTGATGTTGGCCTAGAAAAGCAGATGGAGATAAAGCTACGGTATTCCAGGCAAGGTATTCTGGACTCGCCTCAGTTAGTGATTTTATGCATATGTTATGTTTGTGCATATTGATGCATGAAAAAAAATTTGTTTACAATTTTTCTATGAGTTATTGTTTGATGACCTAAGAATGAGAGGAGCATAGCAACTTCCCTGGGCTTCGATCCCCTAAACCTCCAGAGGGGCCATATGGACGGTAGAGTGTTTGACATCCATTGAGGTGTGACACTACTTCTAGGTGATACGACATAAGTAGACAATCTCGCTACACCTTGCTGGTTTGGACAAAATTATTTTTGGTAAGGTTGTAGTTGGCATAGAGATTGGTTATTAGGTTTGTTTTTTCTTCATGGGCCCTACTATATTTTTATAAACAAACTATGGTTTGTGGTTTCGAACATTTTATTTTATGCATTGTTTTTCACTTACTTTGCCAGCACCATTGTTTAATTGTTTTTACACCTATATGGGGTAGAGTCTTATTGAGTAGCGAGGATGAAAGCTCACCCCTACAACATTTTGTGGATGCAGATACTGTGTAGAAGATAGGATAGCTGGACGACATAGGGTGTGGCTTAGTTACCTTGTACTAAATTGTCATCGACGGAGTTAGATCTGCATGATTGGTTTTCTTATTTCCTTTACTCCCTCATGATTGGCTTCTAACCGTATTGGTCGATCATTCCGTTTTTCGAGTTCAAGTTCACTCTCATTTTACTCTAATTCATTATCAACTTTACTTTTACTTAACTCATTCTCATTATCTTATGCTTACTTATTTTATTCATTGTCCTCGTAAACACATGCACTCTTCTTTAATGCAAATCACGCAAATACTTCAAATTCTCATGCGGCTAACCCTCTCAAATTCCATGCTTCTATACACTTGGTTTTCATGCTTACCTTAGATTACTTTCTTATTGATTATGTAGCCTATTTCATAGTCATTGCATAGCCTACATAATCAAGGGGGCTAATGTTGATGCCCAAAAATCCAGCTATCAGGCCCAATTCATTTCTCGAGCCTAATAAGCAAATTATACCGACAATCATCATGCCACGCATGTGGACCCCAGCCACATTCACGCATTTGGGGCTTGCAAGAACGGGCGTGGTGTGGAAGGTAACGGAAATGCATGAGGCCCATTATTAGTTTTAGGCTCGTTGGTAATTTCGGACTTGGGGACCGAAATTCAAGCCCAACAGCCCAATTCTGATTATGGGTAAGTGAAGAAGAAAGAACCCAAAAATCCTTAATTACGACAACACTTCTTTTACCCAACACCAAACCATTTTACTTAAAAACCATACATCTCAAATACTATACCACATCCTTTTACACAAATACCAATTCGATCTCCACCTTTGATTTCCCTTTTTCCAGCAGCAAATCTTGGAACAGCAGCGGGAATCCTGGAGTCACACGGCAGCATGATTCCTGGGATTACAGCAGTAGGATTTCTGGGATTACAGCAGCAAGATTCCTGGAACAGCAGCAGACCTAAGCCACCACCACTCTATAAATCGATGGTTATAGCTGCTGTGAAAAAGGAGGCACAAGCTAACCACTAAACAGCTCAAGCAATTCCATCATTCTCCCAGAAACCATTTCCAATTCCATAAACTCTTTACCTCCATGTAGATTCAAACTTATCATGCTTGATTGTAGAAAGATCTTCTCGACCATGCTTCTTCTCTCCCAAAATCCATCCTTAGTCCTCTACCATTCCAAACCCACATCCTTTATACCGAATACTTTAACCAATCTACCAATCACCGCCGGAATATCTTCTTCCTAAATTCATGCTTTTCTAGCTCCCAAGCCACGCACATCTTGTCAAGCCTTTACTAAAGTTGCACACTAATTCACTGCCGTGAACATGGAGAGGATCTGCTGGGAAGAAATCAACAGCATTCTTCTTAGGACTTATTATCCTTCGAGGTCTGCTGGGCCTAGTTGCTGCTTACTCAGACGAAGGGGCAAAGTCTTGGGTCCTTACCAATGAATTTTCACTGCCGTACAACTTCGATCAAAATGCCCCTCACAATACTCAAATCTCAAAACAGGCGATGACTGGAGGGAACTGCCGACTAGTCATCTCATGCCACATGAACGGTACTGCAGTCCAGGTGACTCATTGGAGGGTATTGCCAACCGGAATATGAGGAGGCAATGGTTAGAGGGTATTGTTGACTAACCATAGATAGTTAAAGGGTACTGCATACTAACCATCTCATGCCATCTGGAGGGTACTGTCGACCAGATGATGCATCGGAAGATACTGCCCACCGGAATTATATTATGAAGGGTACTACCGACCAGAATATTGTTTGGAGGGTACTGCCGACCAGACTATTATCTGGAGGATATTTCCCGACCAAGTAATTAATGCATACATGCGCTAACATATTTACCTCCTCAAATAAACTGAACTCAATCTAATTAATAAATGCTTTCGGAAAAGAAAATCAATATTAACTTAGTAAATCATTAATAAATCATCAAAAGCATAATTCGTGAAATCTCAAGAAATAGATCATACTCAAATATCTAAATATCAAACTCATAACATTTAAATCTCCATTACTCTCCCAAAAACTCGATTCTCAAAATGCTCAATAGAAATCATCATAAAATCTCAATAATTCAAATATCAACAAAAACTCTGAAAATCTTTTGTAACTCAAAATAAACTCATTGCGATAAATCATAAATAACTCGAAGAAAACATAAATCATAAATAAATCTTGTACTTACATAAGCATTTGCCTAAGAGTAATTAGCTATAATACAACAAACTAAAGTTGGATTGCCAGCGATCTCTACTAGTTGACGAAGAAATTCTCGATCATCAGGCTCCTCCATCATTGAAGTATTTGAAGCTATATATGTTAGGTCACTAGATTAATAAAAATAAGTGGTTTCACTTTGAAACTTTTACGTTTTTTTTTTAAATGAAATTGGGCGTCAATCCATTAAAAACAAATGTGGTTAACAGTACATAGTAACCACGCACAGAGGACATGAATGACTTTTATGACTGCTAAGGGAGCCCTAAAGCTATACCTATGTAATGCTAACTGAGAGAGAAATGCTAAGTAACCAGCAACCCTGACACTAACAGGATTTTCACCGAACAATTATCCTAATTTATTCATGCTCCCTAAAACCTCCATAAACTAGACCTTGTTCTTGTGAGAATTATTAATTGATGAGTTTTAGAGAGTGACGCCTCGGGATCAATTAAGAAAAAGATAATAAAGAAGGGGCTCAAGCGCATGTTGAGACTTTTAAATTTCAAATTTGTCCCTACATGGATAAATACTGAGAGTGGTCCTATGTATTCTGTAGCACACTAGACTTTTAACTTTACCCCTACTCTATTTTTCTCTCTGCATGTCCTCTACCATGTGGCTGTCTAGTATAGTAGGCAGACGTACGATTATGATGATCTATAGATTATATAACTTGGAAAGTTGTAGTGATGATCACCTCAATTGAGAAGCCATAAAAAAAATAATAATAAAAATAAAAAATAAAAACCAAAGTCAAGAAGACTGCGAACAAGTTCCATCAAATTATTAAGAGAGCTCGCATGAAATTGGATCAGTGCTAAGAGGTTAAAAAAGAGAGATTGCTTAAAAGGAAGATGACGAAGGTAGTTCGCTGCGGTTGTGATTTAATTTTTACATATATGTTTTACAAAATTTCTTAATTATAGGATTAGTATTGGAATATTTGATTAAATTTCTATTGTAGGATGAACTAAGTAGATAAGTGGGTGACAACTATCTGTATAATTTACCTATTTAATACATGGAGAATTATACTTTGGATTTTTTACACAATATTTTACAGTAGGTAAAGTATATACACATTAGGTAAATTTCCTACAAAGGTAATCTATACGATTATTAAGAGAAGAGGCTTTATTAGCCGAAATCTAAAATTTTGACAGAATTGATCCTAGAAAATTAATAAACTTTGAGAATTAATTAAATAACAAGGATAATTAAGACATTTACAAAATATATTTTTATTAAAAAAATAAAATAAAAAGTACCCACAACCCACTTTTCTCTGCAATAACCAACTCTTTTCTTTTTTATTTTTTGAAAAAAAAAATAACTTGCACATGCAGAGCATGTGTAGAGAAATGCTAGTATCTATTTGTAAGTGAGTTCCTGATTTACTTATAACATTGTAGGTAAATTATATCTGACATAATGTAGGTAAATTATGCCTGGCATAGCTGGTAAGATCGTATGAGAGAAGAATTTTAACATACATACCTATATACAAATTATAGGTATTATTGTAAGTGAATTCCTGATTTACTTATAATATTGTAGGTAAATTATATCTGACCTAATTTACCTACATTATGTCTGGCATAACTGGTATGTCCGTATGAGAGAAGAATTTTAACATATATACCTATATACAAATACATATCAGCAGTTCTAATTCATCTACGTAATTAGGTAGATTGATTAATCTTATTAGGTAATAAACCAAAAAGAAAATAGTAATCCCAACACAGCAACAGTCAGAAGTACCATAGACGAACGCAACTATACCAAAAAATAAAATAAAAAATTGAAAATAAATCAACAAGTAAAAGCACCTTACCTATCACCAAGGTTCGAAAAAACGCTAGGCGCTAGTCGGGCGAAAACTCAGGGACTAGCGCCTAGGGGCCTAGGCGGGGACTAGGCGGTTTTTATTTTTTTAATTTTTTAAATAATTTTTTGATATAAAATAATAAAAATAAAAATATTAAGAGTCTAACAATTAATTAAAATAGTCAAAATAGTTAAATTAAAGAAAAAGATTGAGATTTTTATTTTATTTTATTTATTTATTTTTTTAAATAAAGATTGAGAATTTAACAATCTTACATATTATTGGCCAAAAATATGTCTCAGACTAGTGGGTTTGTTTGTTTTATAGTGATTCATTGAACAAACCACACGTCTCCCATACTGCAAGTACACATTTGTTATATTAGCAAACGACACGTTCTTGCTGGGTTCCAATACGACTCTTCTCTCTCTCTTAGAACCAAGACCCTTCTCTCTCTCCCATGACAACCCCATACGCCGTTTTCAACCACCTCCACTCCATTCCCACTCCAATACGACCTGATCATCCTCACTCAACCACTACCCTTGCAGTTGCTTCAATTGTGCCAGCAAACCCAACCCCAATAACAACTTATCCAGGTTGGAGTCTGATTTGCCAGAAAAGCCCAACTCCGATGGAACTTCAAGAACTGGCTGCACCAAAGGCTAAGTGATGATGCAATGGAGAAATCCAAAAGAAGATTACAATAAAAGGAGGAAGTGGATGTACGACAGCGATTCAGAGGAGGAGGAGAGGTTACTGGAGTTGAAGTTGGAGGTGGTGAGAGAGATGTGGGTATGATTTACGTCAGTCCGCCCAGCGCCCAGCTCGCGCAAACCGTCTAGGCGCCTGCCCAGACCGCCTGGCGGCCCGCCTAACTGTAAAACGATTTTCCTTGTCGCCTAGTGTAAAGTCTCAAACCCAAATTTACCAGTTTACTAGTCTTTCGAACGGTAAACGAGAGTTATTTTTATTTTCGGCTCCGTTTCGACCTTTTAAGGGGCCCTAAAAGTTGACTTTTTGTTTGGGTCAAAATTTGAGGAAATTTTCTTCATGAAAGTTGTAGATGACGTTAAACCGAGCATGTGCATATGTGGTACGTAAAAATCGGAGTTGGTATGCAAAAGTTATAAGTGAAAAGGTAAACTTACTGTTCATGGTAATTTCTTATATATCTGGGAAGTTACTGTGGTAGGTCAGATTGGTAACTCCCTCTCTCCTCTCCGTTTCTCTCTCCCCGACCCCGTCAGCTTCGGCCGGCGGTTTCTCCCTCGTCCGGCAACGGATTTGGAAAAGGCCGGGGGCTATGGAACCCTCTCTTCCTCCTCATCACGTCTGTGGTATTTTAGTGGCGCGATTTGGGCCGTAGGAGGTGCAGCAAGGCGGTGACCGCGGGGGCATTTCGGGTCTCCGGTGATTTCGCGTTTTCCAACAATTTCCGGCCGTTCCACTACCCATAGCATGGAGTCCTCGTCTTCGTGGTTCGACCCATGCCAGTGGGTAACCTCAATTTTGCCGGATTACGGCGAATCGAAGACGAGAACCTCCACATGGATTTGAAGTAAATTCGAGTATCTAGACTTGAAATTGAGATTGGCCACAGTTATGAAAGATGCTTAGAATTTTGAGTTGATGATGCTGGTAAAATTTGGTAGCCAGATATGGTGGTTGACCGGTGGAGCGTGATGGCGCTTCCGGGCGTTCATGGTGGGTTGTTTTGGTCTGTTGGGTAGTATATGTTGTTACGAATTTATGGATAGGTGTTTGGTGGAAATTGGAGGAGGTTTTGATATTAATCTGAATTTCCGAAGTTCAATAGTTTGGTTATTGATTTACGAGAATTCCACAGTCAGATTTCTCTCAATTCTGCCCTAGAAACTTTGAATTAAAGAATTGGTGTTAATGATGAAGTTTTGGTTAAATCATAGAAGAAATAGAAATGTTGATTTATGACGATTTGATGTGGGAATCGTATTTAATTTCCGGATTGTTATTCATGAATTATAATTGTGTACAGGGCGACGTGCCGAGCTACTGCTCGACGTAGGAAACCGGTAGCGTGGTCGCCTAAATAGTACTATGAGTGGACATTTATTTTAAATTAATTGTGCATGTAGTATATTATTATTTTCTGATTGAGGTTTAATTTATTATTTGAATTATTGAGTTTTATGATTTTATGAGCTTGATTTCTTGAGATTTATTATGCTCTATGAGTTACGGGATTATTAGTGGATTTCCTTCCCGAGGGCTTTCAATAGATTTTCAAGCTATTTATTTATGAGTTATTGAGTTGGGAAATGATTTTCGGGAAGTGATTGATTAAGAAAATATTGTGAGAATTATTGATTTCGAATATCGATTTATATGGTGATATAAAAGTACAAATGATTTGGCAAATATTTGAGCATGATAGAATTATCGAGATTTCTTGAGCTTTGAGGTCCGCACTTATCAGCTTTGAAGTTATATTGAGATTCTTTCCGAAAGCATTTATTGATTTACCGAGGATTTATGCTTCCGATGATTTATTGAGATATTGAGCCTTGAGTTATCGGGATATTCTTAAGTTACGCTTTCGGTGAATTATTGATGACTTATTGGATTAATAACGAGTTTCTTTCCGAAAGCAATTATTTTAAAGAGATTCATTCCAGTTTATTGAGGAGGTAAATAAGTCAGCGCATGCATGCATTACCTGATCGGCAGTCCCCTCCAGGTAAGTCTGGTCGGCAGTCCCCTCCAGACAATATTCTGGTCGGCAGTCCCCTCCAGAATATTCCGGTCGGCAGTCCCTTCTGATGCGTCATCTGGTCGGCAGTCCCCTCTAGATGGCATGAGGTAGTTAGTCGGCAGTCCCCTCTAACTACCTATGGTTAGTCGGCAGTCCCCTCTAACCATTACCTCCTCGTCCAGTCGACAGTCCCCTCCGATGCGTCACTGGTCAGCAGTCCCCTCCAGGTGGCATGAAATGACTAATCAACAGTCCCCTTTAGTCATTTTCTATTTTGAGATAAGATTTGAGATATGACTAATTTAACGAGATGTTTGAATTATCATTATGTATTTGAGGGATTTGAGATTTTAAAGAGATTTCGAGATGATCGACATTACATAATTGAGATTTCAATAAAGATGATGATTAAGAGTGTTTCTAAGATTTTTACTGCATGCGATGTTTTAGAGAATAACTTGGGAAAACATTAAGTTTCACTTGTTCATTCGAAATTACTTATTTTTCGTCTACTCACTCTAACGATTCTCAAATGTTTTTCCCCTGGGCCCTTCGGTTTCAAATGCCCAGTTTGCAGGCCAGTTTAGCTTGAGGCCGAGCGTACATGGGGTTGAGGCATAGCTGTCATAGCTTCCGCATTATAAAAGTATCGGTCCTTTATTTTGTATTCTATCTTCTTGTACGCCTGTGCATTAGATTGCTCTGATAACCCATGAGATTAGTATTCTTAAGTTCAGAATTGTTTTGTGAAATGCGAGATGTTGTGATTTAGGGAGCAGGGTGGCTCCAGAAGATTAAGGGTGGATTATTTTAGAAGTGTGAATGTCTTTCTACAGGTTTTGGGTAGTCCACTTTTAGAGGAAGTCCTGCCAAATTTTTGGTAGAATTTCTTCTAAGGTGGGCCCCGCATGGCCACTTTGGATTTCAAGGTGAAATCCGGGGTGGGTCCTGTCACCTAGCTCTTAATCGGGGCGGTTAGTAGACGCCGCCGTCTAGGCGGCCGTTTTTTAGAACACTGCCTATCACACCTTTTTGAGCATACAGCACCAGGATGTAAGAAGGAAAACATGGATAGTCAACAAAAATCACTGGCATAATAAGCACCTCACTAAAGTTGCAAATCACATATATAGAGTTAGGAAGGACTTGAAACCTAAAAGACATTATGGCATAAAAATTAAAAATTTGATTTTTTTTTTTTAAGACAAAGATAATTGCATTAAGGCCTCATTTGGTTGCGGAAAGTAAGCATCGAGAAAGAAAAGTTGTTCATTCCTTAGGTTCGGGATGCAAAAAGAAATGAAATACTTTCTTGAAGCAAAGGAAAATAGGAGGGAAAATGGTTCATTCCATACTTCAAAGGAATAATTTTCCCTCATTCTTTCCTTGCATTTATTACTTATAACACATTATTTTATTGCATTAATTACAAACTTTTTAACAACTTTTCGAATAACTTTTCTTATATTATCAAACATCGGAATGGAATGTTCTTCAGAAAATTCATTGCATTTCCCATGAAAAAGACAACTGAATTACTTTCTTTTCCGCGAACCAAACGAGGCCAAAAGC
Source organism: Rosa rugosa (assembly GCF_958449725.1). Lineage (NCBI taxonomy): Eukaryota > Viridiplantae > Streptophyta > Magnoliopsida > Rosales > Rosaceae > Rosa > Rosa rugosa. Next base: position 13,896,696 of record NC_084821.1, on the reverse strand, counting down.
TAGCTTGAGAGATACATACACCAAAATAAAACAGCTAGATCAAGTTCTTTAGGCTAGGAACACACTTTTAACAAGTAAAAGCAAGTAAAACTCATTACATTGTATAAACATTGAAGCACCTGAAATCTAGGAAAAGGGTATTATAGACATAGTATGATGAGAAAACAGAAAGAACTTTAATTAGTTCATGGATTGAGCCACTGAAGAAACTAACCTTTCAATGTCATCATCTCGTTTAGCGAAGCTGGCCATGACTTGGAAACTTCCTCATACCACAAAGTTCTGAATGTTGACTACGAATTATTGCAAATATATATAAGGAGATTTTATATGAGGAATATTTGCGTGAAAGAAATGTGATTCATCTAACACCAGGCACGGACCTAGGGGTGTGCTGGCACACCTCAAGATTTTGGGGAGAAAAAAATTAATATATGTATACTAAGTCATAGCACCCTTTAAAAAAAAAAAAAAAAAAAGTCAACATATATAACTAATGTATGTACCAACTAGCAGACAAGTCTCTCCTTTTCTCCCTTTCTCTATCCTCTCTGTCCTCTCGTCCTCACCTCCTTTTCTCCCTTTCTCTGTTTTGCATTTCTCAAGCTCAGAGCCTCAGACTCTCACCTCTCTCTACCAAGTCACTCTTATCTCCTCTCCTTAATAATCTGCTCTCATGAGTCTCATCTCTCAACCTTATTCAGGTATTACACTTTAACTTCTCTTCTATAATGAAATTTTTTGACGAAATTAGAATGTAATTTAGGTTAGAATTTGGGTATTTCTAGATTTCTTGATGTAAGCAATCAAATATATTGATTTGTAGAAAAAGATATTGAATTTGTATTATTAATACCCAAATACCCAATTGCTCATGATAGTGGCAATTTCTTTATTGTGTTGATTGTTTGAGAGTTGAGTTGATTATACTTTTGATTGGGTGTTTTTTAGCTTTTGAGTAAGTTAAATTTGTTTTCCCTTGTGGTGGGGAGGGATGTGGTGGCCTGGTGGGGTGTCCGGGTGTGGTCCTTGTATATTTGAGTTTGACTTAAGTTTGTAATTTATACATGGCCAGCAAGCAGCAACTTAAGATTGGTTGTTTTCATGTTTTCTTTTTTCTAGGTTTTGTTTTTAATGACAGATCAACCTCAAAATCCTAAGCCACGAAAAGTTCAGAAGAAAGTAAATTCATATTTTCTGAAAAATGATGTTGTTATGGGTGATATTCCAAGTTCAGTTGTGGAAGAACCTTCTTGTTCTGTACGAGTTGAGTCTCATGAAATTGATGTTAATCACATTGAACGTGATCCTGGAAAACGCCCTGCAATCTCGTCATATCCTATTAATGAGCGTGATGAAGTTCGAAGAAAAATATATACTTTATGGTCCTTATCAACCAAAATTAGAAGAGTATCCAACTCATCTTTGTGGAGATCAAGATCGCAGATTTAATGGGATGTGGTTTGAAAAATATCATTGGCTTGAGTACTAATGAGAATGATAAGGCATTTTGTTTTCCATGCTTTCTATTGTTAGATTTGGGTGACAAAATGCATCTTGTGGATCATATTTTGACAAGTGTTATGCAATTGAGATATTCCATCAAAACAAAGTAAACTCTGTCAAATTTTTTAGAATAATTTTTCTTGCCAGCATAAGGTAAATTTAGCACACCTCAAATTTAATTCCTGGTTCCGTGCCTGTCTAACACACACAGAGAAAATAAAGAGATATATACAGGGAGAGATTATAATTGTCTAAATACATTTGCGCCAGTGAGTTATACCTGGATGGCTAGTTTTGGATAGGCTTTCTTCTACAAATGATTGGATTAAATTAAAAGAGGGGAAATTGGGAAATGAAGATGCAGCAAATCCCTTCGAACAAACTCTGGGACCGAACTGCTGAATTTCAAGTTGATCAAGTAGATAGGATTAGTTTGTAACAATGGAACATACGTATATATAATCCAAAAGTTCTTTTAAGTATGGTTGAAGCTAGTCTAGTGACTGTATCAAGAACGCATTATGGGAAGGTCAATCAAGGAAAGAATAAACATGCATGCTACACGAATACCTTTATTTTATCAAATTTTTTTTTTTTAGGGCAAGGTATAACTGAAGTCTACATCGATTCTTCACGTGAGCATCTGTCATTTTTCTTTGGAAGCAACAACCAAAAGTGAGGTGATATTCACACTCTGTTTCTGTTTAAATAATTTAAACACACAAATAGTGTGAGTAGTAAATATATTCAGCCTTAATTGGCCCACCCTTTTGTTCTAACAAATCACAAATAATATAATTATTGAGCACATATTATACGTATGCTTGTATAACTAAAACTGAAAATGAACGAAGATCAATCACATATATATAGAATGGATACAAAATATGTATACGCTTAAATTTGATTATAGAAACATAAACATTATTAACTAAAGACCATTGAGGCAACTAAACAAAAGTCTTCTGCATGTTCTCTACGGACCGAGTATTTCTTTATGGGGCAACATGCTTTGTATTGTAAAGAGTTCAGGGACCTTGTGAGTATAGAGGTTTCATTACATAACCCCTCTCAAAAAGAGAATACCGCTTAATTATGACTAATCCTCTATAAATATTGTTTGGTTCGCGGAAAGTAAGTATTAGGAAATGATTCATTTCCTGCGTTTGAGATGCAAAAAGAAAGGAAATCATTTCCTGAAGGAAGACCATGTTTGGTTTGCAAAAAATAAGCATCAGGAAAGGAAACTTGTTCCTTTCTTGCGTTTGGGATGCAAAATAAAAGGAAATCATTTCCTGAAGTAAGGGAAAATAAGGGGGAAAGTGCAGTGGTTCATTCCAAACCCCAAATGAATCACTTTTCCTCCTTCTTTCCTTGCATTTATTACTCACAACATATTATTTTTTTACATTATTTACAAATGTTTTAACAACTTTCCTGATAACTTTCCTTACGTTACCAAACATCGGAATGGAAAGTTGTTGGGACTTTCCATTTCCCTTCTCATGGGAAAGATAAATGAATTACTTTCCTTTCCGTTATTCACACACCCCCTCTATTTTTTTATTACTTTAATTCAATTTTTTTTTTTATAAATTACCCTAACTACCCTCTTTTATAATTATGTTTTTTTTTTTCCTATTTGGCAAGTCAATCATCCTCAAATCCACAGAGGACTTCAAAACTTTATTTTTCTATTCCCTTTTTTCTTTTCCATCAAAAACTTCTCTAGCATGGTCATTCTATCTCTCTAATGTGATGCTTTAAAGTTTAATGATGGCAGAACAAGAAACTTTAGACCCATCTTTGGAGAAAATTTTACATCTGAATTGAAATGGAGACATGAAAGAAAAATATGAGTTCAATGATCACTCAAGCCCCTTTGAATCCATCATTCCTGGTAAGATTCTAACTGAAATTATTTGGTGTATTTGAATCCATTTAGCAACTATAGAACTTATGAGGCTGTAATAATGATAGCCTTATGATTGTAGACATGATTTGTTCTACTATATTATGCTAGTAGAACATAATATTGTCCCCACACGAAGATTGCAACTTATTGCATCCAATATTATGTAGAGTATCTCCAAATTTTGTGTACATCATCAGCTGCAGTGTGGAAGCTTGTAGCTGAAGTAGATAAAACGCTGATTCCATATTTATTTATTTTTATTTGAGGATGATACACCTGGATTAAGAATCATAAACAAACAAGCATTGAGTTTGGTGCTTTGCAAAGTATGAGGATAAACTTTGCAGTTTGGATTCAGTTGGATGAAGGTAACCTGGGAAGCATATTTTTTGTCTAATAATACAGGTCATTCCACTTAATAAACATGTTATTTTTCCTTCATTTATAGGTAAAAAAAATGATTTATTGTATAACGATGTTTGATTCACGATTGACTTACCAAATAGAAAAAAGAAAAAAGAAAAAGAAACAGAATTACAAGGGAGGGGTAGTTAGGGTAATTTATATAAAAAAATTGCATTAAACTATTAGAAAATTATAAGGTGTATGTGAATAGAAAAAATAGGTGTGTGAATAGCACTACCCTATAATTAAGTCATCAACAAATGACCAGATAACTATCTATATGTTGTAACAAAATAGAACTCATCCGTGTCTCTGATCACATTACCCATAAGTCATTGGTTTGCTTATGTCCACTAAGTAAATGACATTGAGTCCACATATATATATATATATATATATATATATATATATATACACAGATCCTATCCAGAGCGGAGCTCCGCTTTGAAATTAACGGTGTGAAGTTCGAGTTTTGGGTCACTTTTCGATCGCACATCCACATCTCGACCGTTCAGTTTTTAGGTACTAGTGTATAGATCATCTCTGCAAATTTTCAGCCAAAATGATGATCGTTAAGGCATTGATAACTTCCTTAAAGCTAGTACGGTTCATGTTGACAGATTCAGTCCATCCATTGGTTAAAGTGAGTTAGATACCTTAACGATAATCAATTTGACTGAAAATTTGCAGAGATGATCTACACAGTAGTACCTAAAAACTGAACGGTCGAGATGTGGATATGCGACCGAAAAGTGACCCAAAACTCGAACTTCACACGTTAATTTCAAAGCGGAGCTCCTCTCTGGATAAGATATATATATATATACACACACACACACACACACACACACACTTACATTCTCTCACTTGAACCAATATCAGCTAATCAGTAAACAAATTAATGAAATTTAATAATACAATAACTGAAGTGTGCTCATGAAGTTGTAATATTTCTAGACTTGATTGAGCTTAGTCAGATGACAAGGACTAATATATATGGGGAAAAATGCTTTAGAAAAGCACACCGCGCAAGAACCACCAATACAATTCCTTGCAATCTACAAAAGCTATAACAGGATTAAACAAAAATAATCATGCCCTTATATATCTAGAAACTTACTGATGAACAAAATCTTCGTGCCTTGCAAATTAAGTCAAAATCTTCTAGTTGATTCCAGTCTTGGAGGCAAAGTCTACTTGCTGCATAAGTTTAGTTCTTTGTAAATCTGTTTGTAAATCTTTATGTTTAATACTTACCTTATAGCTTGTATATGTTGCAATATAAATAAGGCCATACAATGGATCCTCTGTGTGAGGTTTTCTTAAATTCTCTCTGTTATTCATTTGTCTTTCACTTACTGCTTAGAGTATGATTCTAACCGTAGGATTTTGAATATCAAAATCTGAAACACATGTTATATATCGGGAAACCTAATGCTCAGAGCATTGGAGTATGGTTCTAACCGTAGGATTTTGAATATCAACATCTGAAACACATGTACCTGTATGAATCATCAGTGTAGGTGTTTCCTCACAAATATCTATATAGCTCCTTAATTCAGGATGGGAAATTTGGACGAATCACAAGACTAGTACGCTGGCTAGTATGTTGGAAATTCCAAAGATGGTGCAGATGAATCCCCTTTGAAACCAAATGTGAGTAGACAGATCGAACAGAATTCAAGTTCAAGTTAGTATGCATGACAAATATTGTGATAATACTTGAGGTTCATCGAGTCAAAAGTACAAAGTTGATCTTCTACGTTTAAATTTTTTTTTTTTTTTAATTTTTAGTTTCACGTCATAATCGTTTTGACTTCGTACAGAACCTGAGAGCATGTCCACCGGCCTGTTTATAGACATGCGTCCAGCAAGTATATGACCCAATTCTGACAGGACAGAAAATTCATTTCCTGTGGCAATTTGGAGCCCGGTCTGTTAGTGACCTGGGGCTTGGGCTAGGGAGAAAGATTGACCCAGCATGTGCGATTTTTTTATCGCGCAGTGGAAGGACGTGAATAAAAAATTCTAAAAATTATAAAAAATTCTCGATAAATAAATACATACCATATCTTTTACCTCATATATGCAACAAAAAAAAAAAAACTTCATAGTTGCACATAAGTTTTTTCTTCCTTCTCCTAATATCTTTGATCTCCCCAAATTTTTGGTTTTCAATATAGACATATAAGGCCTAGATCTTGCTGAAAATAGTGCTCAAGCTAGAACAAGATGAGGCTTTATGAAAGACATTCAATTGTGCAAGTCTTGCAAAATTGTTAGTCAAAATCCGACTTTGGGTAAAGATTGTATGAAAGATGATCTATGGGTGGGTGTTTATAAACATCATGCTGAAAATTGGAGTGGAAGACAGGAAGATGACCAATCAAGTCAAGCTTTTATCAATAGGTGAAATTTTTTTAAAGTTGAACTCTATGTTAGGCATTGTTCAATTAGAGAAACTTTTATCAATAATACAAGCGGAGAGGATCCATGCACCAAGGGTCACTTGCATCAACAACGTGCAAATGATCACATGGACACTATGCTCGGCAAATACAGGTGTGCAACGAACGGGGATTTAGGGTTTTTGGGTTTTGGCTTCTTGAAACTATGGCTAGAGCTCGTGCTGATAACGTGTTTAAGGGAAAATGATGCAAAGAGAATAGTTATATCTTTCATTAATAATAAGAGCCTCTATATATAAAGGATACGATTAGTACAAACCTTTTAGTACAAGGAATCCTATTCTAATTAAGACCAGAAATCTAGAACAATCTTCTCCTATTACAACAATGGAAAGTAATCCTACTTTGACAAGGCACGCATAAATTGAACATCCTTCAATACGATCAACCTATATCGGACCATTCTTATTTTTTCACAAATGCAACACAACCAAATTTGTTCATAATGAGCTAACACTTCATTAATCCCAGATCATCACTACTGCTATGACTCCCACCCCAAGAAGCACAGCAAGGAACTTGAAAGCAGGAGTGTCAAAGTAACATTTGGTTTGTGGTTTAAACCCTTTGGCTATGAGGTGGTTGATTGCAACGTAGACAAAAACCCCACAAGCAAGTCCCATGGAAATTGCATAGATCCAATCAGCTACAGCTCCTTGAGTTGTGGCATCAATGGCAATCCCTATGCCTACTCCAATGGGACTAGAAACAGCGAAAGCAAAAGAATAAGCTGCAGTTACTAGAAATGCTCTCTTTGGTAGCATCCTCAGTAATGCAATTCCCATTGCAACGGCTGCAAAAATCTTGTGTAATGATATTGTCCATAGATTCCTCCATGCATCTGCCTTTGTACCTGCAATGTTACAAACATATAGACAACTGATTTTTTGTGGAGATGATCCATAAAAAAATTGATCAATTCATAGTAATAAATATTAATGGATCGAGACGAACAAACTATGTAATATACCCAAAAATGTTCACAAAATTCAAGTTCATGTACGTATTAATAGGGAGCCAATTAAACTCTAAATCCTAAACTTTGAACATGCATGCTAATGGCCTCGATCAAGGTCGCATGTATGGAGTAGGCATCTAAACTTGCGAAAGCAATAGATACTAAACAGACGGAGTTTATAACTGTATATGTGCATAGTGTAGTATTTTCTTATCAAACATCTAGCTATTACATGCTATCAGATGGTTTATATGAAATTTGAACCATAAATTCAAAGAAAAACTAACCTGATCAGTTATATACACAATAGCTACTGAAAAAGCTATAAGTGGGCACATATTAATATATGGATAAGATGCGAGTAAGCCCTTGAATTTCATGGAGGATAGGGAAATAATTAGGTTAGTGAATCGATTCCCTTTGTTGTAACCAAAAAAGAAAAAATATGATGCGAGTAAATTAGAACTACTTGAAAAGTACCTGCAACTCCAACAGCAATACCCTCAAAAATTGAATGGAAACACAGGGCAAGAATAAGAAGCATGGTGTCTCCAAAAGAAGTTGTCTTCAAGAAAACTGGGTTGACCCCATTTCCAATTGGAACTTCCTTGTCCTCATGCTCCACATCAACCCTTCCCTCCTCCACTTCAACTCTAGCTTCTGTTTCACTAGACCTCGTCACAAGCATAACCACGCAATCGCCAAACATGGTTAGCATATAACCAGCCGAAGCTAGCATGAATGCGAAAGGGTACGTTTTGGTCGTAAGGCCTCCGAATGTCTCAGCTGAATCGCTCAAGAAGTGCATCAAAGAGGTACCGAGAAAAACACCACCCGCAAATTGAGTGCCCAAGAGAAGAAAGTTTTCATTCCATCGATAAAAATATGGAGAGATACCACCAATGAAGGTGGTCACGAGTAAAATGATCAAACACCATACTTTCACCAACAGCAAGCTTTTCGAATGCAGAACTTCGTGCTCGTCGCTACTGCTATTGCTGTCATGGTCTTCGCCTCCATGACCATTAATTAGGAGCGGTTGCAGGAGTAGCAGCACACAAAGTGAGAGAGAGGTTGACTTGAGAGTCTTGATGACAAAAGTGGAAGCCATGGATGAGTTTGATGAAGTTCCTATCCCAACCCAATAATGGCTTCTGATTGGTTTCTTGTATACTTGGCGGTATAAATGGGCAAATTACAAACAATTAAACAACAGCTAGCAAAGGACATCATCATCCAGTTCTACTTTTCTCTTTCTAGTACAACATTGACTTTATTCGAAGATAGTATAGCACTGTACTGCACAATAGTTTATCGTGTATCCTGAGATGAGTTCAGATAGAGCACAATTGGTCCGGCTAAAATTAAATACCGACTAATTGACTAATCAAAAATCAATCATGCACCATAAACTATTAAACTTTGATATAATACCAAATCTGTGTAATTATTTATTAATTTCACTTCTTACCCATCACATCACCCATGATTGACCTCGTATATTTCCTTCTTGTTCATGTACGAGACAGATCAAAATCACTCTCAACTGCTCAAGCAGCCTCTTTATGCATTTATATTATCAACTCTCGTACATAGACAAAACTGAAATACGTTCTATTTTTCATGAGCTTATTGATGTATACAATGGCTGCAATAGATAAGAGTCATCTATACCATACTTCAAACCATTCGGCAGCAATATGGAAGTTGCATTATGTTAGATGCGAAAAGTATATATGTTCCTGCAGGAAGCAGAACAACACAATTAGTTGGTTGATGGCCTGATGGTGAGGAGGACAAGAACTAAACGGAGAGTAAATGGGCATCTCCTTCACTGATTTTGTTCCGACCAGATCCACTGTTTGGGTCTCTTGATGGGTTATGTAGATATGGCAGCAAAGATTCATGTTTTTCTGTTGGACTGATGAAGCTGCTCAGTGGTCTTGATAGCGTCCTTGGTGGTGCTCGGTGACTGGTGGGACCTACTTTTCGATCACATTTCGACATTTTGACCGTTCAGTTTTTATGTCTTAATGTGTGGATCACTTCTGCAAATTTTTCAGCCAAATTGATAATCGTTAAGGTATCAAACTAGATTAAATCAATAGACGAGCCAAATATGTCCAACCTAAATCATTCATGTTCATAACTGTAAATCACAGTTATAAATGTCTTAACTAGGCCTGGGCGTCTGGACCCGAAAGACCGAAAGCCCGACCCGGACCGAGCAAAAAAGCCCGATTCGGTTCGATTTTGATATGAAAATTCTCAGTTCGGTTCGAAACCCGACCCGAATGCATTATATCGGTTCGATCTCGGTCCTCACATACTATGAGACCGAAAGCCCGAACCGGCCTGATTTTCCCATCATTTGCCACTTGTCCCTCTATTATTGGGTGATATTAATATACTAAATATTAAAAAAAATAATAATAACCCTAAACACTAAAACAGTCATGCCTAACCCATTTCGGCATTTTCCAGATCTTAGCCTCTCTCTCTCTCGAAACTATCTCAGGCTCTCAACCCTAAACACTAGTGTTCTTCGGTTCTTCCCCATTTTCTGAAAACAATCTCAGCGCGATCTCGAAACCATCTCCAAATTTCAACCCCATTTCAGATTAACACTCGTGTTCTTCCCCATTTTCTGAAAACCCAGTCTCTGAAAAGTGAAAACCATCTCAACCCGATCTCGAAACTATCTCCAAATTTCAACCCCATTTCAGATTAACACTCGTGTTCTTCCCCATTTTCTGAAAACCCAGTCTCTGAAAAGTGAAAACCAACTCAGCCCGATCTCGAAACCATCTCCAAATTTCAACCCCATTCATCTCAGCCTCTCTCACTCTCCTCCCAAGCCAGCTCCTCCTCCTCCTAAACCTTTCCCCTCCATTTGCAAACCTAAATGCTCCGACGACCCGAGACAGCAGCCCATCAACCACAGACGGTGGGTAAAAGAAGGTGATGGGTGGGTAAAAAATATGGAAAATGAAAAGAAAAATCTGGGCAACAACCACAGATTGCCATGGTACCGATTTGAAAAGGAAAAGGAAAATCTGGGCAACAAGATATGGAGATGAGAGATGGTGGGTAAAAGAAGGTGATGGGTGGTGAGGAATGGGTTAGAGAAAATTTGGGGCTAAGGTTCAAAAAGAAAATTGGGGCAAGATGGAAAGAGAAAGGAACGAGACGAATGGGGAAAACAGAGATGAACCAAGAGGCAAAAGCCTCAGATCTGGGTTCTGTTTTAGTGTTTTGTAAGTTTTGTTTCGCCTAGGACGAGAATAAATATAAACTTTGGAGATACTATGACAAGATTGTCTCGTGCAGCAGTGGTTGGGAGCAAAGCTTTCGTGTAAGAGGTCGGGGGTTCAAACCTCGCCTCTTACCGAATTTTGTGTGTATTTTGCATCAGAGCTGGGAAACTTGATTTTGGGCCTGAAAAGCCCGAAGACCGAACCGGCCCGTTTGGGCTCGGTTTGGGTCGATTTTCACTTTTGAAAAAGCCCGAACCGGCCTGAACCGATTATTTCGGGCTTGGTCTCGGTTCTACCAAATTTCGGGCCCGACCCGACCCGAGCCCAGGCCTAGTCTTAACGATTATCAATTTGGCTGAAAATTTACAGAATTGACCTACTCATATATAGACCTAAAAACTGAACGGTCGATATGCCGATATGTGATTAATAAAAAAAAAAGTATGTCTAATGAGCAATCCCTTAAACTGGCAAAAAATGGATCTCTGTGTGTGTGTGTGTGTGTGTGTGCCTGTTCTATAGAGGACCTCCTCTTACTTTAAAAATTTGAGGATTTTTACTATTTTACACTAATATACGACCTAATTCAATGATTTCAACATTTGATCCTTTAAATTCCTATATAAGAATTGTGTTTACAAAAAATCAACCAAATCCATAAGCATTTGGTCATTGAAAATTGTTTAAACAAATGTAGTCCGTTAGATCAAATCAAAACGAATATTGCGCTAATTAAATGGTTAAACGTTTTCCGATTTGGCTAATTTTTTGTAGGATTCATATGTATGTAGGTAACTAGAGAATGAATGGTTTCGAGTATTAAAATACATGCTAAAAATAAAACATCTTTACTTTTCAAGTTTAAGGAGGTCATTTCTTGATTCTCCTTACACACACACATATTGCGCCAAAAAACAGTACAAAATCATGTAGAATTAGTACCAAAACATAAATATATGAATTTTTATTCGTACATAAATTTCTGAAATACAAAATAGTTAAACATAATTAATATATAGGATTTTTGGTCAAAATTTTTATATAGAGAAGGAAATGATGAATTAGTTATTGATATGAAAAAGGAAAAGGAAATGAAGTAATTGTATGTTTTTGGATAGAAAATGAAACCAAAAAAAAAAAAAGACCTAAGTTTTTAGTATGGAAAAAGAAGAGAAAAGGAGAGAGAAAAAAAAAAGTAAAAATGGGATACAAGGCTCGAACCTTGGTTGGTTCGAAAATAGACCAACAGCTCTTACTCCAGCGGTACAGTGCTATCATAGAGTAATATGTTACTCCAGCGATAGAGCTGTTGGTTTGTTTTTGAACCAACCAAGGTTTGAGCCTTGTATCCCTTTTTTACTTTTTTTTTTCTTTCTCTTTTTCTCTTCTTTTTCCATACGAAAACTTATGTCTTTTTTTTTTCGTTTCATTTTCTATACACCACAATTGAGTGCATTGACGAAAGGATGCTCATATGATTTTAATTTTGTGTAAGAGGACTAGTCATAGTCTTATAGGCTCACTAAATAAGTGAGCGCCAATGTTCTAATGGTACTAGCTGTTTCTAAATTACTTGGCTACTAATGTAGGGTGCAAGTATAGAAAATTACTGTATGTGCCGTTCTAGCTATGAAACTAATGAAATCTCTTCTTCTTGTCAAAAAAATATTATGGAATATTTTTTGGATATGTTAAATCTTCATATATATTTTCGTTCTCATTACAAAAATGGTGTTTTGGTTTGCAATTTCTATGTCCTTTACATTTGATTTTGCTCACTTTTCTGCTTCTACTTTCTTTAGATAAATTTGATGTCCTTGCAAACCATTGGTTAGGTGTATAAAGATATATAGAAGCAAAACAAGAATATGTTGCAACCTTATCGCTCTTACTATGTTTTTCCTCCTTGATCGTAGCATGAGCCACTTTTTCATCTTTCTTTTTGGTCTTGGTCTCTTTCTTTCTTTCTTTCTTTTCATAGCTAATTGTTCATTCCATTTTATTTACAGGAGAAAACAGAAGAACAAATAGGATATGAAGTATGACGAGGCTCGCTTTCGTTTATGTTTCTAGTTATCTAGTATTATGAACCGTTTAGACTTAAATTTTTGTTCTATTTCAACATTTTATGAATAGAAATACTTGGGATGTTGTTATGTACTTCGAGCATCAATATTAATAAAAAATTTATTTATTTACGATATACATTCTCATTCTGATGGTTATTACACTTGTTTTACAAAGAAACATCACTTTTGAACTTGAACTTGAAATTGAAGCAAAACAAAGGAAAACAAAATAGCTTAAAATAATGAACCGTTGTCCCAGAAGAATGACCAATACATCGATGATATCTAAATAATAAATGTCAAATACAAGAAAGTAAATCAATTTCTTGTGCTAACACGATGTCATAAGAAGAAAATAAATTGGTTCCTTATTAATTAATCGATGTTAAGAATTAACTTTTACATCAAGTACGTACTTATAAGAAAGAGATGTTCAGTGTGATTTTTTACATTGACTAAAAATCGATGTCTGAAAATCTTGATCTTTCTCTACACCCACTAGGACATCAGTCGAAATTTTGTTTTACATCGGCTAAAAACCAATGTCTGATGATATTGTTCTAGTAGTGATCAATGCTCAAAACTTTACAAAAGAAGAAGAAAACAATATCCCAATTTTAAAGTATCACTTAAATATGATTTATCTTGCATTTTTAGATGCAAAGGTGCTAATCAAACTTACATAATCAAGTTTTCCAACAATATCTTTTCAATAGATATCATAGGCAAACCACTCAATCTCTCTTCTAACATAGTAGACCGAAGGTAAGATTTGATCAATTTCAACTTTGAAGAACTTCTTTCTGCATAGGCAGCTGTGACTGGTATAGTTAGCAGAATCCTATAAGCAATCGAAGCATTTGGGTAACAGTCATCCACTTCTTTTATTAATTCAGCACATCAATAGCTCTTTCTGTTTCTTTTGGTAAATCTTGACTCAACATTCATAAGTCCTAAAATAGATCATCCTCATTAAGATCAGAAATCTGATCATGCTTTAATAAATTTGTAAGGTCAACACAAAACTCTTCAAACTATCTGCAAACTTTAACTTTCCAAATTAAACAAAAGTCTAAAATTTTCTTCATAAGACTTAAATTGTTCAAACCTGGTTTAGGAAAAAAAAAGTTCAATAAACTATATAAAAATCATCCTCATTTAAATGATTATGAAATTGTCCTAACTTGGTTTTGAATGAAGAAATAGCTTGATCAACTATGTATAGGAAATAGTTGACTTCAAAGGATTCTGCAGCTAATTGTGTCACCGCTTCACTAGAACTTTCATCAAATTGTCTCTTTTTGTTGATTGTCCGTTTTTCCATGAAAATAGGTTCAATCCCCATCTCACTTGCAATCTCTTTAGCTTTAATCAATGAGTCCTCAAATTCGGCTTCTCTGAACTTTTGAAGAAAGGAAAAAAGACGTTCCAAATCTTTGATGGCAATATCAATATGCATATCTTCAGTTTGCAAAACTTTGCTGACGTTGTTAACAGCATACAACCAATCACACCATATAACCATACCCAATAAGAACTCAAGATTCTGAAGATTATATGTTGCTAAAGTCTCAGCATTACTTTTTATCTTGTCATCTTCTTTACTGTTCATCAAGTGAATCAAAGCCTCTCTTATTTCTGGAATTTAATATCTTATTGCTCTAACACTCTCCACACGACTTTCCCAACGAGTTTCTAATAATGGCTTAATGGTGAGACCTGGCACATGCTTTGTAAAGACTTTCCATCTCTTTCTAGAAGCTGAAAATAAGGAATATATTTGTTGTATTCACTACATCAAAAAATGCATTCAGACGACAGATATGATCTGTCGTTTGATGAAGTAAAAATATGTTGTCTAGGTGGCTGCCGTCTCTAAGCCACTCAAACGACAGAGATTCCCCGTCGTTGATAATGCACTCAGACAACAGATTTAGATTAAGGTACTGTCGTCTGAAGTACCTAATATTGAAAAATTAGGGACCATCTATCTTCTGAAACATATTATTACTACATATTAATGTTGTTGAGAATTCACTTCATCGACGGGTTTAACAAAATATCTGCCAATGTAGTTAATTTAACATGACGAAGTTTTACTTGTTTCTGTCGTTTGATTGAACAATATTGAAGCTTAGTTGATGTTTCTATTGTCTAATTCTGTGAGATCCCGAATTTCAAAGTTAGTGAAATTTTGTTTTTGAGGTTGGAAATGGAAAGTAGAGGTCGCCACGAGTTTGCAGCATTTTTCGTTGAATTTTTCGAGTTTCCGAGCTATTTTTAAGGAATTTTTGAAGTTTAATTGGAAATCAAATTAACTGGCGATGTGGCGTGTCATTATTGGTCGATAGGCTTGACTTGGAGACCAAGTAGCAGCTGCCAAACGTGTCTTGCATGTGCAAGATCAGATTGACATGTGTCAAATGGTGGCATCATGTCTTTGTGTGCTTGACAAGTGGCATAAGCATGTTGGTGTTTGATTTAGAAGTTGACAAGTGGTACCAAACCAACCATTCATGTCTTGACACGTGGCAGTTCTCTCCCTATAAATAGGAATTCAGCCACCCCATTCTTCCGTACCAATTTCGAAGAGATTTCTCTCTCTACTTTCTCTCTCTAAACTTCGACGGATCATAACTTTTGATTCATAACTCCGATTCAGGATCCGCGAAGGGATACTGATTCGTCTTGATGTCCTCTTTCTATCCATAGAGGTTTAAGTTATATCCAATGGTGATTTCTAGAAGGCTCGTTCTAGGAGGTTCGGTTAACGATCGGTATTCTAGGAGGCGATTCGTATTATCGAGGTGAGTGGGTTTGTGTGATATGTTTCATATATTCTTATTTTCTACAAAAATGGTGGAAAAGCATGATTTTATCAATTTACAAAATATCTCTCTATTTTCAAGTGAAGCATGTCTATTTGCGAAATATGCGGAGTTTATATATATTATGTGCTGGATCCATTGTTTGACTAGTCATGGAACATGAGAACTTCTTGATTGATTATGCCGAAGTAAGGATGTGTCACACGGTGGTATAGGGCTAGAGAAGGCCATTGGGATGCCCGTGGTGGTCACTAAATTGAAGGATAATCAATAAGAAGGGATGATGCGATATGATAAATTGCTGTGAATTGATATGTATAAGATATACTACTTTCTAGCATGTGTAAAATGACATGGCTTTACTGGCATATTACATGATCTACTCACTGAGCGCGCGGTTTTGCTCACCCACTCATCTATAATACCTTTTGCAGAGAAGTACCTAGGTTTTGACGAGCCGAAGTGGGTTGGACGAGCCTAAAATGAAGAGCTTAGAAGGAAGATTTTATTTACATTCTGCTTTGTAACACTCACACCTCGGATTAGGGGTCAGGTGCTTAAAATCCACGACACTGGGTTTGGGGCGTGACAAATTCAAAGCACAATGACAGTTATATGTCGACTGATTTTATATGCAACAACATTTATAATGTGAGTTATGTTGTTTGAGATTGTTTGGACTACAAATAATTATGATTGTTGTGGTTACATTTGATTTCCAGCTATAGTTTTAGTTTTTTTATGTTATTTGAATATCACTTGGAGTATAGTCTGACTCTAATTTCTGTTGTCTGAAATAGTATTCAATCTTATTTTTCTGTCGTTTGTTTGAACTTTCAACCATTGTTTTAGTTCAGTTCTGTTGTGTGAGTGTTAATAGAAATACAGTAGCCATTTAATTATTTTGTTTGAGAGTGATTACAAGTCTACTTTTATGTTGTTTGAAGTTGGTAGAAACAACATATCAACCACCTACTTCTGTTGTCTGGGAGCTGTTTAAACTCCACTTTTATGCTGTTTGAAGTATGAAGAAACAAGAGATTAACCACCTACTTCTGTTGTCTGGGAGTTGTTTGAACTCTACTTTTATGTTGTTTGAAGCTGGTAGAAACAACATATCATTGTTTGTTTCTGCTGTTCTATTTTTTTGATACAACATATTATGATACCTGCATATATGTGTTGCCTTTCACCCATTTCAACATCATTGATTTAACAATCATCAAACCCAAAAAATTGGACTAAAATCAGCATTCAGAATGATGCCAACATTTAAGGAACAACTAATCAAATAAACTGTAAAATTGCGTGTCCCAAACTCAAAACAAGATCTAGCTGAAATTTTAATGAACAACTTCTCAACAAGTGGACATTAGACACTTAGGAATCTAAACTAGATGCAATACCACCACTATAGAAGCTGCTGAAAATATAGGATTCAAAATCAGTTTCAATCCTAAATATTCAGAAATGCTAACAAAAAAATGTACAGACTAACAGAAGACAACTCCCCCTAAAAATGTGCTTATGATGACCATAAAATATTGATATATGCAAGTAAAACAATGATCACATTTACACAAGCACATAAAGACAGAAGAATTCAGATACCTGTATGCGGAAGCTTAGGCTCAAGTGGCTCTATTCTTCTCCAAACTTGTTTCATTTTGGAGATAGGTGACATCGGGATTGAAATGAGCTTTGTTATCTTTTTTATTTCTTTCAAATGTGTTTTCAATTTTTCTTCAAGCAATTCTTTTTCTCTGTTCATCAGCAACTTCTTGAAATCTCTAGAGTTGTTTCTCACCTGATTGTAACTTGAACTCACATCTCCACGCCAGCCAAGATTAGACTCTTTCATTCTCCAAACTTTCTTCATTCTACCATTTGAGCTTGACAAAGAGATATGCTTTGAATTGTTAGTTGCTCCTTTAAAGTGCTTCACAAACCTTTTCTTTGAGTTCAAAATTGCTTTTCGAAGCTTGTTACAACTTGGTTTAATGTGGCCAAGAGTTCCACAAAAATGGCAAACGGGAACAAACATCTTCAATCTTGGTTTGAACTCTGTAGATATGGGATGGATAAAATATGAGTTTTGTTGAGTTGAATCCTTCAAAAACTTGGTAACATGCTCACCTTTAAATGTATTTTCACCAATATACCCCAAGCCATGTTTATCACCGAAACTTCTTCCCATGGTCAGTAGATTATTTAGCTTCTTTTCACTTGAAATCAAACTGTCAGCTTTACCTTTCAAAAACTCAAGCTCATTCAACATATTAGCTTTCTCTTGACATTTTTTGACAGGACCTGCCCCGAATTTCACTCTAAAATCCGAGGTGGCCTTGTGGGGCCCACCTTAGGAATAACTCTACCAAAAATTTGGCAGAGTCACTCCTAAAATGGACTACCCAAAACCTATAGAATAACAATCACACTTCTAACAAATCATCCATAATCTCCTGGAGCCACCCTGCTCCCCAAAACCCAACAACTTCACAATAAGTAACTGAAATCCGAAAATAACATATTCTTAATTACACCAAAGTAACTTCCAACCTTTACATTATTTATCCCCCACAGGTTATCAGAGTAATCTAAAAGAGGAAGAAGAAAATAACAATACAGGTAGGTTCAACAGTTAACCTACAATGAAAACAACAGCAGCAGATGCTATGCCCAGAATCCTACTATGCCGAACCAGCTACTCTACAGACTGGGCATTTGAAACCGAAGGGCCCAGGGGAGAAGCAAATAAAACGTTAGCGTGAGTGGACAAAATAAATAAATAAATAATTGTAAAGGAAAGTGGGTTTTGTGCTTTTCCACATTTATTCCTTTTAAAACCCGATGCATGCAACATTTAAGAAAAACACATTTATCAACAAATCCAAGATTCTCGTAAAAACACACCAGCCCCGCTGGTTACTAAAATAACGGACTAGCCCCGCTAGTCAAGTCACGAAAAAGTATGGGGAAGAAGTTATCACCAAACGAGAAGGGAGCCTCCCAGGCTCGGGTCGGAGTGTCCCACACTCTGGAGCATCTCATGCTCTGCTCTTACTCACCCACAAACACATAGTAAGCAGGGAGGAGTACTAATAGGCTAGCTAGCAATAAATATGACGACCCAGGTATGGCGGATAAAAATCATACGAAAAATCGAAAATCAGTAAGGCTTCCCCATAAGTCCCGCGAATAAAGAAAACACGGGTACGATTCCCAACCGTACCTGGAAATTCTCGTAAAAGTCGTATAAAGCAACAGCGTGTCCCACACGCTAAAAGAATAACTAGATTAACAATAAGGCATTTCCAATGCCAAAATCGAAAGTCAATAAATAACAAGAAATATAATTCCATCGAAATCCCATTTCGAAAAATATTCCAGAAATCTCAATATCGACGAATAAAATATATTAATAAATTCCGGAAATCACCTCGGAAAAATAATTCGTTGAAAATCACTTAAATCACAAGTTCAAATCCGAGCGAATAAAACTCACGTTCCAAAAATCATGATGGAAAATCCAAGCAATATTCCAAAACCGAAATCATATCCGAAACTAAAATAATATGATAATTAATAAAACATTAATTCGAAAAATAAATGCATGCATCAATATTCAAAAACAAACGTCCACTCACAGTATACGGCTAGCGTGGTATCCAAGCATAAGGATCCTCATCCAGCAATGAGTCAGTATCTCGTCCTGTACACAATTGTATTCCGTAAACAACAATTCGATAAAACAATACAATTCTATATTGAATCCCGAAAACCCCACGTAAACTAGCAACTCCAACTCCTTTCGACTTCAAGCCAAACTTCACCATTTATATCAATCCGTCGATTAAGGTATTCCATGACGGAATAAGGGAAATCCGAAGGCCGGATTCCCACAAATCAACAACCGAAACTCCACACTTTCAAAATTCACAAACAATTCTAAACTCCTCCAAAAATTACCAAACTTCATAAACAAGCTCTACTCAAATTATAGGATTTAATGGGCTAAAAATTGGAATTAAATGTCAGCCCTACGCGCCACCCACAGTGGCGGCGAGTGGGGCCCACGCGCCGGCGGCCACTACCTCCGATGGCCACCAAATTTGGACAGTAGCTTCTACTCAACAAACCCAACCATTCATTCAACTACAACATCTCACAATTTTACCTTTAAGAGCTCGGATTAAGCTGATGAAGTTTGCCCAGAAAATTGCTTCAGACCCAAGGATGTTCTTCGTCGATTCGGCCTCCACGATGCAAATCGGAGCAAGAGGCCTTAGGGGAAACGTTCGCCTGCTCAAGGCGCTCCTTTTGATCCAAGTCTGGCGGTCGGAGACGGCCGGGAACGGCGGAATCGCCGGAAAAACCAAAATTGCACCCGGAGGAGAATTTGCTTCGAATCGAGGTTTTCCGACCAAATTGTCGATAGCCCAGGGTACCAGCGTGTAGAGAAGGAAGAGGCGGTCCCAAAATGACCGGTGGCACGCCGTCAGGTGGCCGGAATCGGAAATTAGGCCGGAAATTCGAAGAAAAAAAAACCCAAACCGGAGGAGAAGGGCTCGGGGGAGAAGAGAGAGAGAGAGAGCCCAGCAAAATTGGAAACTTACCACAGTGATTTTCCCTTTTTATAGAAACTTACCTTGAACAGTAACTTTTTCCTTTTTCGCCTATAACTTGCGCATATGAGCTCCAATTTTTACGAACCACATATGCACGGGCTCGGTTTAACGTCCTCTACAACTTTCGTAAAGAAACTTTTCTCAAATTCTGACCCGAACAAAAAGTCGACTTTTAGGGCCACTAAAAGTGCTGAAACGACAGTAAAAGTGAAAGTAGTTGTCGTTTACCGTCCAAATGACCAGTAAACGGGTGAATTTGGGTTCGGGACGTTACATTTTTCCTCCAGAAATTAAATCTTTTCCAACAAAGAAAGCCTAGAATTTTCACTAGCTTTCAGTTGGGATTGAGAACCTGTTTCACTCCTATTGAGCTCCTTCTTTAAAAACTCAACTTCATCATTCAAAACTTGATTCTTTCGTTTTAAGTCTTTGGAGGTCTCAGACAACTTGATGTATTGCTGCAAAACCTCCTCCAAGTCTGGTTGTTCATCATCAGACTCATCACCAGTAGCTACTAGACCAACAAATCCCACTACTTCAGATTCGATCACAATCTGTTGAAAAGTCATCTCCAGATTCACTATCACTCGATTGAGCATTCTTGGCCATATCTCGGTCACTCCTTAGCTTTTTCAATGTATTAGCACATTCACTTGCAACATGACCATGCCCTCCACATGCAAAGCACTTGACTTTAGCTTTGTTTCTCTTTTTCTCAAGGATCTTCCGGAACCTTGCAGCTTGTTCACTTGAATGCTCTTGCAAATTTTTGTTTTCATAGTTAGAGCTAGACCTTGATTCACATCCTTTATCACCCTTGTACTTGAGGAACTTTCTGATTTTTCTAGAGAGAATATCATCGTGATCAACATCATCACTTGAAGTCTCATCTTCCACGAACTTTGAAGCTTTGAAAGCAATTCTTTTGCTTTTCTATTTATCAGGAAAATCCATCTCATAAGTGGACAAGTTTCCAATCAACTCATCGAGTTTATACACATTTAAATCTTTTGACTCCTCAATTGCAGTCTTCTTGGAATGATATTTCATTGGAAGAGCTCTGAGTATCTTCTTGACAATCCTATGCTGATAGAATCTCCCAAGTTGAAACATCCATTGACAACCACACTGAGCTTAGCATAGAAGTCATCAAATAACTCATCATTAGTCATCTTCATGTTCTCAAAACTTTGCATAAGTTGTTGAAGTTTCGACTCCTTGACAGTAGAGGTACCTTCATGTGTAATCTCAAGAACCTCCCAAACTTGCTTTGCAGACTCACAATGAGATATTAGCTTAAACTTTTCAGAAGACAAGGCAGTGTAAAAGGAGTTTAGGGCCCTTTGATTGTTTGTACTTTTGATCTTCTCATCTGCAGTCCACTCACTC
This sequence comes from Rosa rugosa, assembly GCF_958449725.1. Taxonomy (NCBI): domain Eukaryota; kingdom Viridiplantae; phylum Streptophyta; class Magnoliopsida; order Rosales; family Rosaceae; genus Rosa; species Rosa rugosa. The sequence continues at coordinate 13,875,273 of NC_084821.1, read as the reverse complement.
ATTGGTTTATGCACTTTACCTTCAGTAATTGAAGTACTCTCAATTGTCTTTACTAATTTTGTTGGATATTCCCAACCACTCTCAACAATGGACCAGATACCTCTTGTGCCCACAAAAACGCCTTCATTTTAGCCTTCCAAACAACATAGTTGGCGTTATCATCAAGGAATGGTGGATGATATGTTGACCCAGCAGAAAGATCACTTGATCTTTCCATTCTGTGTAGCCCAAACAATCTCACTATGTCCATGTAGTGACCCGCTCTAATACCAATTGTAAGTACAGAATGGCTATATATTTCCCAACTAATGGAAATGAGTCAATGTGTCAACAACTTTAGGAATCAGTCTTAGGAGTGCAGGTTGGTTCTCATCCTAAAATAGGATTGCAGTATAACTTGAATCCTAATTGAAACTGCAGATCGATCTCAATATCTCTAATGATGCTATGACTTTCTTGAATTACCAAACCATCAACAGAAACTAAAACATCACACACAAACACCAAATCTGTTGACGCAGTAAAACCCTTAGAAAAGGGAAAAAAAACTACGAGCACTATGTCGGTAACAAATCCTCTAAAGAATCAGTACATAAAGAACTTACAGACACTCAATCTTCCTAGACCCAATCTAGAAGGCAGCTCTGTCTCTGCTTTGCTACTGATATTGAATGATGGATATGAACCTCCTTCGTCAATCTTCAGATGCCACAACTCTCCACATAGTCGTCAATCATCTCAAGGCACAAAGGCATGTATGCAACACACATGAATGCAAAGACTCACCAATTAACTCTAACAGTAAAGGATTGAGACTTTGACAATCATTCACGAGCTAAGCAAGGAACAGCTTATGAAAGGTTCTCAAATGAAATAAAGGCTCATGCTTCTGCAGATCTTAAGGGCAAAAGACTGTCTAAGAAGAGGCAGCGAAGATGTTATGATGGATTCGCTCGCTAACCCTAAAAGCTCCAAAACACCACATATATATTGAACAACAAAGTGATAAGATTTCTGTCGGGGTTTCAGATAGGAATGGACCAGAAAAAAATGACACTCCAAAAGCCTATAGAAGTTATGTTGTTGGAGTAATATATATTAGCACAATTCCAGGTCAGCACATTAGGATTGAAAGGCAGGTTCAATCCTGACTTAGGAGAGAACAATAAGATCACTCCTATACACAAGTATGAGCAAGCATATGAATGCAAGAATTACCTGATGGCGATGTGTTGAAGAGAGTAGCACTTGAAGCTTTGGAGACATCCATATTTATGAAATCCCAAGAGATGAACAAATTCTAGTTACAATGACTCTTGATTGTTGAGCTAGGAAATGCCAATTCTACAATATTTTGGGCTAACAAGTATCTTGTTAACCTAGCTAGGGGAGAGGTTGAGGAGACTCTTCTGTGTCAAAAATCTAGATAGGGAAGAGGCTTTTGTTGCATAGATCGGGGGAGAAGAACAAGAATTTGGAAAGGGGAAGAATGTCGCATAGATGGCTAGCTGATGGGGGAAGAAGAACCAGAATGGGGAGCTGCGGTTACTCTAGATTGGGGTTGCATAAAGGTCCAGACAAGATGAAATAATTTCTCCATCCATTCAGACAACAAAATCTAGTTGGAGCTATTGTCTGGGTTTTCTAAATTACAACAAACTTGAAAAAGTTAAACAAGTTTTGATTTTGATACCATTCAGACAACAAAAATACTTAAAACTATTGTCTGAAGACATTCAAAAAAATCAAACAACAGAAAAAACATCTTCTATCATCTAAGGGGTATGGTATGAAGTATTTACTGACGTAGTGATTACACCAAAAAAAGACTCATCTTTAGGGCAACCATGAGCCATATCAAAAAGCAAAAAATTTAGAGAATGACAAGCACAAATTGTGTAAAATGCTCTTGGATTTATTTCAAGTAGTCTACTTTGTACACCTTTTTTTTTTCTTTTCATGCTGGATCCATTATCATACCCTTAGCCTCTTATATCGCCAATATCAAGTCCAAGAGTCTTCAATGCATTTAGAAGCTCATTAAGCAGTCAAAGCCCTTATGTGTTAGCTACCTTTAAAAATTCTAGAAAATATTCTTCAACCACAATTGGACTTGCCGAAACATTGATACATTTTAATATAAGAGACATTTGTTCCTCATTACTTGCATCTGCAGTACAGTCAATTATAACTGAAAAATATTTGTCTTCTTTGATTGTACTAATAATTGAACTTTGTATCTCACATCCCAACAATTAAATCATTTCATTCTGAATTTTGTGACTCAAATAATGATATTGAGTCTCATGTTTAAAAATACAACGAACATGCTCTTGCGTTGTAGAATCAAATTCAGCAAGCAGTTCTATCATCTGTAAGAAAAGCCCATTGTTCTCCTCATATAGCTTTTCATTATCTCCATGAAATGACATATTATTTTTCCCAAGTCTTTTCACAACTGTAAGGATTTTTCCTAATACTTGTTTCCAGTGTTCTTTTTCTTGGACTTGCACTAATTGTTAACTTCAGTCTCAGCCTTTTTTCCAACTCCATCCAACTTGTCATTGACCTAATATGATACTTCTTTTATGACTTTTATGTGGTCAGAAATATTGTGCCAATAATTCACACCTTCATCAACTAATTGCCCCACAAGATGTTCTTCGCAAACAATTTACAACAAAAGCAAAAAACTTTATCTAAAGAAGCTGAATATACCAGCCACTTTCTATCTTGCTTCTCTCCCATTTGGTAATTTCCTGAAGTAATGCTTTGAAGAAAAATATATGTCAAATTTATCTTTCGGAAATATAACATTATTGTCTCTTTTTGGGCCTCTTTCAACAAAAAAAATCTCTAATTTCTTGGTTTGTGCTATTCCAATTCCTTGGATCATTTATGTCGAAGGAAAGCTAATTTCTTCACTTGAATCTGTAGTATGAACACCTTTATTGATAATTAATGTCATTATTTTTCTCATTCTCTAATTGATTTAGCTCTGTAGTGTGAACATCTTCATTGAGAATTTCATTATTTTCCTCATTTAATGATTAATTTAGCTCTTCTACCTCTTCAATATGATGATCATTCATCATTCTCAAAAAAATATATATATATATATATGATGATCATTCACCACCTGTTCTAGTTCCTCACTTTCATTCTCATTCATAGGTTGACATGCTCCGTCTTTGTTGCTAGTAAAGTACTTAATAAGAGAACCAACTTGAGTTTTATGTAAAACTTCTCTCCTCTCTTTCTCTTTTCTTTTCTGAGCTTTGGACTTGAACTTTCTAATAGGAACCATGATAACAACTTCGAACCTAACCAACAATCCAACAAATTCAACAACTGAATCCCTAAATATTACAATGTAGAAAGCCTTAGCCATATTACTAAATAATACTTGTAACATTTAGCACTAACCATTCTACTTTTCTTTATTAATTTGAACTTTGCACAGTAAGATTAAATATTAAAGTACATCAGTGGCATCCCAATTACATAATTAACATTCATGACCCATATTCGTTCTATACTTGTATTTTATATCAGCATATGCTTCAACAATCGAATATGTGATATTCACATTCAATTATGTTTCCTTTTGATAATTTTGACTTCTTATCAAGTATTAAATATATCATCCAAATTCCAAAATCGATATCAAGTGATCAAACAGACTAAGGCCCCGTTTGGTTGACCGGAATGTTACGGTGGGAAAATGAATTGTACTAATTTTCCTTTCAAGGATGGAATGGAATTCGATCAAAAAAAAAAAAAAAAAGGATGGAATGGAATTGATTTAGCATTTCCATTTGTGGTGTTTGGAAGGATTCAAGACTTGAGATTAGAAAATGGTTTGAGAGAATTAATTTGTTAATGATTTTCCAATAATGCCCAATCGAATTAAATATGGAAGATTAAAAATGAATGAGTGGAGATAGGAATTATTAATTGACCAGATTTTATGAGGGGCTAAACAAGTAAATTTTCAATTCCATTGAGTGAAGGAATTGAAATACCACACTCTAGATGGTATTTCTATTCCACCTCTTTTATGGAATTAACTCTGGCCAACTCATTTATTTTACTTTCTTTTCCAGACTTATGACTTACCAAACACTACAATTTAATAGAATAGGAAACTATTTCACATTCCAGATTTGATTTCCTGGCTAACAAACGGGGCCAAACATCAAAGCTATGAAAAGTAAAGTTATATCAAACAAGAATTAGCAAAAATTTCTTCAAAACATAAAGAAAAGAGCTTTAAAGATCTTACATTTTTGCCTTTTCAGAAGATAAAATATAAATTCAACTCTGCAAGCCACAGTCTTGTTCTCATGAGTCTCGTCTGATCATCTCCTACACCCGTACTCTCTTTCTGAGTCTCGATCTTCAGCCATCATTGGGAAATATAATTTTGTTCTGGTATGATTTTCAACGGTTCAACCACAATTGAATTTCTGTCTTGGATTGAGAAAGAGATACTTGTTGGCCTCGAGAACTTGAATTGAGAAAAATCTATATTCTTTCAGTCTTTTGCATGTTGCATCTGATATGATCATCGTTTCGTTACTTTATTTTTATTTTATTTTATTTTTTTGCTCTAGGCTAACATAATTTTTTTTTTTTTTTAGGCTCCTTAAATCTGAAGCCCAAGGCGCAAGTGTCAAGGCTGGGAATATCAACGATGCCGCACGACCATTCGGTTTGCAGGTGTCACGCCCCTGATTTTTAACACAAATAAAAATCGATATACAATACCATAATTATATATGCGTGATCGTTCAGCCATCAATACAAAATACCTGAAATTTTTTCCTTTTAAACCAAGTACATACTGATGCCCTGAACCCTCAAAATTAATATACACTCGCTCCACAGAGTTATATATTACACAAACTTATGAATTAAATTGTCAACAACAAAATAATAAGTAAATACCGCTCAGAGTTAACTATACAACGGAAGTCCTTATCAATGGTAAGGTCACAAAATGACTTCCTACCGTAAAGCTGCAAAGGCGTTACCTCCACTTAACCTGTAGGATTAACCCCTACACCGTTTGAATAGTGTACCGGGTTGTCACACAACAAACCCAGTAAGCTTTTACAAGCCCGTATGAGTAACTCAAAACAAACACCACACAACTCACACCAAAACGAGGAAAACCTTTCAACTCGAGAATAAGGAAAACATACCATGCTTCCCAAAACAATATTCTTTTCCCAAAAGAAACAACAAAAATCACACCGTAACAAAATCATATAAATCGTTAACCTAATAATTCAAATATGATAAATCGATCCAACCTGGACAAAATAACAAATCGGTCCAACCTGGACAAAACAACAATCGGTCCAACCTGGACAAAACAACAAATCGGTCCAACCTAGACAATACATCAAATCGGTCCAACCTGGACAATATAACAACACACATCAATCATGTCTATCGTTAACCTAACAAATAGAATATGATTCTTTGGTCCAACCTGGACAAAATACTTACCCAGGAGTCGTAAGTAACCTACTTAGATCCATGAAATACCATGGCAGACAGACTAGAACTCTAACTGAATCGTAACCTGTCACCCGGCCAAGGTTCAACCTTACGATATAACACTGCCTAAGGATGCAACCTGCTACCCCGGATCCTTAGGCCAACCTGACCCTCAGATCAAAACATTAAACGAGTCGCACTGGACCCCAAATGTTAAATCAAATCCAAATGAGAAATCACAACCTGTGACTCTCACATCCTCAGACCACCGGTCGTCAGATCAAAACGTTAAATCAAATCCAAAGGAGAAATCACAACCTGTGACTCTCACATCCTCAGACCACCGGTCATCAGATCAAAAAGTTATATCAAATCCAAATGAGAAATCACAACCTGTGACTATCACATCCTCAGACCACCGGTCGTCAGATCAAAACGTTAAATCAAACCAAAAGGAGAAATCACAACCTGTGACTCTCAAATCCTCAAACACTTTTCAATACAATTGAAATACCATTTCCCACCATTTGTTTTCCGAAAAGCCACAACCCAAAACAATAAAGCGCATCATTCATGCATATTGTTTCCATAAATCCACAAATCCACCAACACATATATATTTCACGTAAATATATATATACGTAGTCATCCGCTCAGGAATGCCTACTAATACCAACTATAGTTTGCAGTTACTAAATAACTCTCAAAACGATAACGGTATTCCGTTCATTAATGAATCTTATGAGATTACTCACCTCAAAACTCTCGCTGCGTCTTCTATACATAACCGAACTAACACTCACACCAACAACTCGTCCAATTCACCTTTAGAAGCACCTATTCACCAATGATCTCAAATCAGTAATGATTCACAAAAGATTTAAGTCTGAAACCCCTGTTTTGAACTAAAATCCCCAAAGTGGCGCCAATCAAGGCAAAACCACATCCGAGACCTCCCAAAGTCTCCGGAATACTTCCACGATCGATATGCCAAAACCACAAGTCGATCGGATAGTCGGATCCTCACGGATCGAAACATCGAACTGTCCGAAACTGTAAAAACCCTAATATGCTCATATGATCTCCAAAAATTACAAACAATATATCGAAATGCTCGTATCGACGAGTAGATCGAACTCAGGAACAGAAACTATCCCTGAGGGGGCCGTAAACCACCTGAAAACACCACCACAGTGGCGGCGGTGCCGCCGGCCCAAAGTCGGAATTTGACAAAACTCCCAACACCAAAGTTCTTTATCTCAACTCCAATTTCAACTTTCATAACTACACCAAGATCCAATTTTGAATCAATCGATCGAATTTTACCTTAGAACAAAACAACTCGATTGAAACCCTAGAATTTCAATTCCAAAATTCGACCTCCACGAGTTGAATCGATGCAAGCCACCTTCTGGGAAGCATCTACGTCCTCCGAGCTCCAAAAGCCCTCAAGAATCACCGGCAAAGGTGGCCGGAATCTCTAGTTCCGACGAAGGCGATTTCATCCCCGACGAGGCTTCTTCTCGGCCTTGCAGCGTCCACCACAGCTCGAATCGTGAAGAATCACTTCCACAGACGTGTAGAGGAGGTTGAGGCGAAGAAAGCCCACTTGGAATCAAGTCTAATGGTGGCCGGAGGAGGAAGAACGAAGCAGACGAAGTGGAGAGGGCAAAATCGGGGTCGGGACCGAAGAGAGAGAAAAATTTCCCTTTTTGGAAACTTTCCAATTTTCTGATATTTTTTTCGGAAAAATCCCATATATACCAAAATATAAATTTTTTTCGACGGCCATAACTTCTTCATACGAACTCCGATTTCCGCATTCCACACATCCACGAACTCGTATCGACGCGCTCTATAACTTTCGTGAAGAAAGTTTTTGGAGAATCTCAACGTATCAAAAGTCAACCTTGAACCCCCCCCCCCCCCCTAAATCCACATTTTTCGAATAATTATTCGCCCGAAACACTTCCGCTCCATCCACGAGCCACGAAACCACCCAATAACCACAAATTAGATTCTGAAAAATCCTCAAAAAATAAATACGAATTTCCGGGGCATCACAGCAGGCTCCCTCGCCAACTCATATCCTATTTTTATGGTCTCTTAGCATCGAGTTTGTTTGACAAACACCAAGCCAGGTTTCTATGACCCTTTGGCTGATCATGTGGTGGACGCCGATCTCATGATCAGGCTGATCATTTAATCATCAAGGCAACCTTTTGCTCGAGTGGATCTAACGCTCTGATGGGTACGGTGTTTTCCACGATGGTGGCCACACGATGGCTGATTTGGATAATTGGGAAGCCAAGCCACGACAAGCTCGTATAGAGGAGATGAAGGTTGCAGCATATGAGATTGTTTTCAACTTTGGTGGTTCGCTAGATGACGGAGGCGGTATTCTACTGAAGAAAGACGCTGCCTTTCAAAAATTCAAGGACGACACTACTCGTCCCTTGAGTGTTGATACACTTGGTTTGAGAGATACATTCTTCATCGATTTGGTTTTGACCATAGTTGGTGGTGGGTTGCTCGATGGACTGCATAGGTATGGCAGTGAAGATTCATGTTGCTGTTTTACCAGGGATTTGATGAAGGTGCATGGGGGCCTCTGCAGCGCTCTTAGCGACGTTGGATGGTTAGTGTTGGCTTCAAGCATGCTTGGGCCTATTGGGCTGGTTCTCTTCATTTGGGTTTGGGGTGTGACCTTTGGGCCTTACTCTGACCTCCAACTAGAGTGGATCACTCAGTTGGACTAGGCATTAATTATTACATAGAACGTTTATTAATCTAAAGCTTACCGTCCATATAGTGTTTTTACACTTAGTTAAAAGAGAATTCCCAAGAACCATAATTGAGTGCATTGGCGAATGAATTCTCATTTTAGGTTTAATTTTGTGTAAGAAGATTAGTCAGTCATGTAATCTTACTGAATAAGTTAGTGTCAATGTTTTAGTAAATTGTACTAGTTTTTTCAAAAATACTTGGCCACTGATGTAGGGCAGAAGTTAGGAAGTATAAAAATTATTGTATGTGCTATTTTGGCCTTCAAATTAATTAAATCTATTCTTTTGACTAAAAAAAAAAAAAAACATGAGTATACAAATTCATTGATGGCAAAGGGTGTAGGTTGGTTAATTATAAATGAAATTCCAGTTTACCATAGTCAACAAAATCCGGCACTATAACAAAGAGTTGATGTTCCAATTTGAAGACCTAACATCAAATTAATCAATCATGCATTCATGTGTACCTAGTCAAACACGCTTAGCACAATGGAAACATTCCGAACACGCACCTAGCTAGGAGCACATCTTGTTATTCAGTTTTTTTTTTTAGAAGATGAAAATTCCATTAATAACCAAACAGATTACATAGCATTGGATCCATAGTTACGGGACCGTCAACATGAGTGACTTCTATGAGCCAAAAAGGCCCAATCCCTAACCAAATTTTACGCTCATACCCGCGAGCTACAATGAGTAACGACCAAACCTGTACCGATCGATACAACCCAGCCACCAACATTACGATGAATTGTTTTCACCCGTTCGGACACCGCAGTCCAAAACCGCCAGACCACGTGTAAGGGTGATTCACCATCACGTTGATAACCAAAAAGCACCGACAAAAGACCAGACCATGACACAGCAGAACGACCATGACACCATAACAATGGCATCGACACTAGATAGAAACCCCCAAACCCTCGCTCACAAGAGGAGGGACTTATTTTCAACATAACAATAACTGGACAAAAACCCCAAAACCTAAAGAAACTGAAAACAACACAAAACCAGTAAGGCCCAAGAAAAGAAGCCCAGCCCAAACACCCCTTTCCCCAACAGAGAGCAAGCGCCCCAGACAGTCCTTCCCGACGCCGGCAAGCTCCGATGTCACCACTCTGCCGCCACACATCACCACACCACGCCACCGCGCCGGCCGGCCACATTGCAGACAGATCCGACAACCTGCATACGACCGCAACTAGATCCAAAACCGGGACCGATCCTTGCCTCAATTCGATCTCGTCCGCCGCATCACAGATCGCCGAAATGGTGGCGCCAGATCCCACCACCGGAAAGGGCCATCTAGTCGCTGCTCCACAACCGCCTTCGTCTCCGATCCGAGAAGGATAGAATGGGATCTGTCTGTCCAGCCCAAGGTCGAAGACCCAGCCTTCTTTCCCAGACCGCGTGCTCTTCTCCGACAACCCACCGCTACTCATCATCAGCATCCCCTCCCGGGCGGGAATGCGGCGGCAGTGGCGCCGACAGCGTTCAGCCGGGAGAGAACAAACCTTCGGGATTTTTCTGCTTTTTCTCCACACGTGCGGCGCGTTCTCACATCTTGTTATTCATACTTCATTATTCAATCTAAAGATTTGTACGCCACAGCATAACCTTTCAGGGAGTTATATGTGTTCAGATTAGCCGAAAATGATAGGCCAAGTCTCGAGTACGTCCAATGTAAAAAACTTATTACAGTATCAAAGCTGGAAATTATTCTATGCACCAACCGTGCAAGTGACCCAACCCTTATAAAATAATCTCAACCCTTGATATTTATTATCAACTTTATTTTTAATAAACAAAAAGTGTATTTAATGCAATCTAACCATTCATTTATGTTGGTGCAAGTACACGGCGGTGTTCTGAATAATCTCTCGTATCAAAGCATCATATCAGAGCATGTCTACTTGTCAACCAAGTCTATCAACTTAGACTCTTTCAAAGACATGGGTTTAATTATTGTTCATGTTGACAATGGGACCTATCAGAAAGAAATGAAATCCCAGTTCAGAATAGTCAACAAACTAACATAATATCACTTGACTAAATCTCCAAAATATGTCATTCTCTACCGCGTTTATAAATTCAGTGGTTAAGCTGCTTCTTCCACAATAATCCTCGAAAACCATGGATTCCCACTTCCATACTCTACTGCCTCCTCAGGTTTCCATGTTAGCTCTTCTTCTATGCATAGCATTTCTGAGCGCAGAGTCTGCTATAATTCCAAGCATTACCACCGACAAGGAGGCCTTGATCTCATTCAAGGAGGCCCTGCTCGATGTCCCTCCATCTTTAACCTGGGACCAGAATTCATCCCCTTGCAGGAATTGGACCGGAGTTGTTTGCACAAAACATGGTCAGAGTTGGAGAGTTGTTGGTCTTGATCTTTCTGGCTTGGGACTTACAGGTATGGTCTGATATTATCGAATATCTTAATTTTAATATTATCCACATATTTTGCATTTTTAAATACGAGTTCGGATATTGGATATTTTTTACATTTTCTTTGAGCTTGCTAGTTATATTTGCAATTCACGTCGCTTTTTGTTTTTTTTGTTTTTTGTTTATGTTGAAATGAGCTTTATTAGAACCTAGTTAAGTTGGGAGAAGCAACTTCACCAACAAAAAAAAAAAAAAAAAATTATTAGTTGAAATAAAATATTAAATACACAAAAAAAACGTAATGCTGCAGCTTAGGGCTGATGAGCATGCTCGAGCTTTACCTTATTTTTTCAGACTATGGGCCAACTTTGCGTAAGCTTAATTATACGCAGGTTTAGCTCGATCCAGGTCTATCAACTCACAGTTAGCGCCTGAGTTTCACATATTTGTGAAAGGGCCGGCCCAACCGTGCACATCTAACACTTTTTCAAAAAATTCCAAGACTTGGGCTATCATACCTAAAGGCTTCGCGGGCGCTTAGATCAATGCAGTTGGACTTTTACAAAAATTAAATCTGCTAAAATACCTACTTTTGTTGCTCTCTTAGTTAGATCAATGCAGTTGGACTTTTTTTGTACAACGTGAAAAACACGAATGAAATATTGGAGTGTGCCAAGTTTAATTACCGACTTTCTTTATGCACATTAAACTCGAAATTTTTATGTAATTTCACTTCCATATCGTTTATGTCTTGTTGATATTTGAAATATGTTGCTTACAGGGTCCATAAGCCCTCACATTGGTAACTTATCCTTCCTCCAATCCCTCCAACTTCAAAACAACAAGTTAACAGGAGCAATTCCTACTCAAGTTGTTAACCTTTTCCGCTTGAGATCTCTGAACCTGAGCTCCAACACCATACAAGGTCCACTACCTTCAAACATGAGCCACTTGACTGCACTAGAAATGCTCGACTTGGCGGGGAATAACATAACAGGGAAGCTCCCTGAGGAGATATTCAGCCAAAAAGAACTTCAAGTCCTGAATCTGGGACGAAACAATTTCTTTGGTTCAATTCCTTCATCCATAAGCAACCTCTCATCCACGCTCACATATTTGAATTTGGGTACAAATAGCCTCAGTGGGATCATACCTAGTGAGTTGGGTCTACTTATCAATCTCAAGGAACTTGATCTTTCTGGTAACAAGTTCACTGGGACTGTTGCTCCCTGCATATACAACATTACTTCATTGGTTCTGTTTACTGTTGCTTCAAATCAACTTTGGGGTGAGATTCCCAAAAATATTGATGAAACACTTCCAAATCTTTTACACTACCGGAACTGCTTTAATCTTATGACAGGGAAAATTCCAGCGTCTTTGCACAATATCACCAAGATTCGATCAATTCGAATGTCAAACAATTTTCTGGAAGGAACAGTTCCACCAGGGCTGGGAAACATGCCATTCCTAGAAATGTACAACATTGGCTTCAATAGGATCATTAGTAAAGGCAGTGATGGTCTCAGTTTTATGACTTCCTTGACAAACAGCACCAACCTGCAATATCTTGCTATTGACGACAACCAGTTAGAGGGAGTCATTCCAGAATCACTTGGCAATCTCTCGAAGGTTCTCTCAAAATTGTACATGGGAGGGAATCGGATTTATGGTAACATTCCTGCCTCAGTTGGTCATCTTAGTAGTTTAGCTTTGTTAAATGTGAGCTACAATTCAATATCTGGTGAAATTCCCACTGAAATAGGCCAATTGGAAAATCTACAAATGCTTGGTTTAGCAGGAAATCAACTGTCTGGTCATATTCCAAACTCTTTAGGAAATCTCAAAAAATTGAACGATCTTGATTTATCTGGGAATCACTTTGTTGGCCAAATACCCTCTTCTTTTTCAAACTTCCAGAATCTGCTTTCCATGGACTTATCAAACAATCAGCTCAACGGAACCATTTCCGGTGAAACTCTCAACCTTCCTAGTTTGAGCACTGTTCTCAATCTGTCCAAAAACTTTCTAAGTGGACCTTTGCCTTCAGAAATTGGGTCCCTTGAAAGTGTTGTCACTATAGACCTATCTGACAATGCATTATCTGGAGATATCCCTGGATCAATAGAAAAGTGTAAAAGCTTGGAGAGATTGTTGTTGTCAAGAAATAGAATTTCAGGTCTTATTCCCAATGGTCTAGGAGAATTGAGAGGCCTTGAGTTTCTAGACCTCTCCTCAAACCAGCTGTCCAGCTCCATTCCAGAGAATTTTCAAGACCTACATGCCCTTCGATACTTGAACCTATCATTTAATAACTTAGAAGGAGTGATTCCTAACGGTGGACTATTTGTTACAAATTTCACTAATGTTCATCTTGAAGGCAACCCAAAAATTTGCCTCAAATTTCCATGTGTGAAGAATATTGATGGTCGTCGAAGAAGAAAAATACTAGTCCCAGTTATGATCATTACAACAGTCTTCGCAACCATATGTGTTATAGTGGGCTGTTTGGTCTATGCTAAGAAAAGAAAAGGCTGCAGAGCAAAAATTACAGAAACTTGTGAAGACTTAGAAGTCAAAGGGCAGCATCAAATGGTATCCTATGAAGAACTCCGTCGCTCAACAGGGAATTTCAACCCGGATAATTTGGTTGGAAGGGGGAGCTTTGGTTCTGTATATAAAGGGTTTCTTAGAGATCAAGGAATTGAAGTTGCAGTCAAGGTGCTCGACATAAGAGCAACAGGGTCTTGGAAGAGTTTCTTGGCAGAGTGTAATGCATTAAGGAGTGTAAGGCACCGAAATCTTGTCAAACTGATCACCTCCTGCTCAAGCTTAGACTCTAAGAACATGGAGTTTCTGGCTTTGGTTTATGAGTATCTGAGTAATGGGAGCTTGGAAGATTGGATTAAGGGCAAGAGAACAAATTCAGATGGAGACGGTTTGAGCATTGTGGAGAGATTGAATGTGGCAATTGATGTTGCTTGTGGATTGGATTACCTCCATAATGATTGTGAAGTTCCAGTGGCTCACTGTGATTTGAAGCCAAGCAACATTCTTTTGGACAAAGACATGACTGCAAAGGTTGGAGATTTTGGGCTGGCAAAGTTACTGATACAGGAAACATCCACTCAACATTCTATTGGCTCCACCAATGTCCTCAAGGGTTCCATAGGATATATACCGCCAGGTCAGTATAAATCGATGAGCTAGCAGTTTTCTTATATAAGTACTTTATGAGTTCATTTTTGTTGTTTTCTATGGTTGTTGACCTATAATATAATAATATGGTTGTTTTCTATGTCGTTGACCTTGAGAATGAAATATATATACAATGCAGAATATGGTTTTGGACAAAAACCCTCCACAGCTGGAGATGCATACAGTTTTGGAGTAATGTTGTTGGAGTTGTTTACTGGAAAAAGTCCAACCGATGAAAGCTTCACAGGAGAAGTTAACCTCGTTCAATGGGTGCAGTCATCTTTTCCCCACAACATAGCACAAGTACTAGACTCTCAGTTGTCACATTATGAGCACGACGAAGGCTCAAATCCCATCTCATCAGAAGAACTGAATTGTCTGATCTCAGTTATTGAGGTTGGGCTCTCTTGCACTTTCGCCTCTCCTGATGGACGGATTAGCTTGAGGGATGCCCTTCACAAACTTCAAACTGCTAGAGAGACGCTTTTGAAGCTTGCTCACTTTGACAGTGCAGCGTGTAAATTTCAACAACAATTGGAGTTTTGAGGTACGATTAGTTAAGAAGTGATTGTAATCTAATGACTTAAGTAACGAGTACCTGTCCATACAAAGTACCATGAACTCATTTGTAATTAAGCGCTATGAAATAAATCAATTATCAGACAAAATGCGGCATTTAATTTTGATGAAGATATGTGCTGGTGATCTTGAGCTGAAACTGGCCATCAGCAACTTACCACACATCCGCATGTATTATGTATTGAGCAAGCACGTACGCATACATAATTCTCTACTCCCACGAATAAAGTGAAAGATGAATTCTTATTTAAACAAAAAAAAAAAGTGTGATATAATCTGGATATTTGAATTCTTTTAATTTCCTTTAGATACCATGGAAACTCTGCAATAATTAGATACCCACTTGAGGTTTTGGGTGATGAATAATAGAGGCCAGGATGTTCATAAGGGAAGGTCTCACTCCTAACTGGTGAAACAATTAATCTAGTGCACCTCAGACTCAAGGGGAACATCCCTTTCAAGAAAATAAAGAACTGCCATTCTTGTCCAATTCCAACCAAATACAAAGGCCCTGCTTTAGATATTTAGTATATTATGTATATGTGCACAAGCTAGGCATGAATAGGCAGGACTTGGCTGCAGTAGATGGCCAAAATTTGTATGAGTGAAGTCCAATAGCATGAGGTTTTCCAACACAACATTGCACAAGTACTAGACTCTGAGTTGTTACACTATGAGCACGTACAAGGGCACAACGAAGGGTCGAATACCATCCCTAAAGAAGAAATGAATTGCCCGATCTCAGGCCTGCACTTTAGCTTCTCCTGATTGATGGACGCATTAGCTCGAGGAATGACTGATGTAATGATCATTACTTTAGCTTCACAAACTTGAACTGCTACAATTGCTCACAAAACTTTGAGAGTGCCAAGTGTAAACTTCAACAACTAATGGAGGCTGGTGATACTACTAGCTAGCTAAGCAGTACAGTACTGATTGTAATGACTGACGGAATGAGTACTTGTCCATGCAAAGTAACAAGATGGATTTTGTAATTAAACATTAGAGAATAGAAACAATTATAGATTCATGCATTAACGCACAAGAATATCTATAGATTCATCAGATGATTGACGTTCGTGAATCTAGCTAGGTTGGTTGATCATAAATGATATTTCAGTTGACCATAGTCAGCAACAACCCACTTGGCTAGTTGATATTCCAATTTGATGCCCTAGCATCAAATCAGTTATGTCTACAGTCTACACAACTACAAGCACATCTTGTTATTCATTAATTCTTGATGATTCAATATAAAGGCTTATTACAGTATAAACTCCTTAAAGTGAATACAGACAGAATGAGGAGTTGTGTTCAAATTAGCCGAAATTATTCTAAGTTAGGAGATCAATTACTTCCATTACAAAATTAAAACCCCTTATCAACATCGAAGAATAAAATCATTGCTACCTATCAACCACACATAGACATTTGCCAACTCTGTTTGACTGTTTCAAGGTACTTGGAAGAGGGTTTTGATCACTACTGCCTGATGGCAATGGCATTAACTAAATGAAACCCCAGTTCAGAATAGTCAACAAATAAACACTCCCACTTGACTAGACAACCAATGTGTCATTCTCTTCCCCCGTTTATAAGTTTCAGTGGATAAGCTTTCTTAATCCACACCAAGATACGGATATGGATTCCCACCGCCATATTATGCTGCTTCCTCAAACGTTCACCCTAGTTCTTGTTTTAGGCATATATATTTATAAGCATAGAATCGGCCATAATTCCAAGCATTTCCGCCGATAAGGAGGCCTTGATCTCTTTCAAGGAGGCCTTGCTCAGTTTCCCTCCATCTTTCGGCTGGGACCAGAATTCATCCCCATGCAGCAATTGGACCGCACCAAACAAGGCCAGGGTCAGAGAGTTGTTGGTCTTGATCTTTCAGGCCTGGGACTTACAGGCGTGTCTATATAAAAATTTTTTAAAAAAAATTTCTAGATATTTCCAGAGAACAGATATTAGATATTTTTTATATATATATTTTGTTTTGAGTAATTAATTACATGCAAGGTATAAAGCACTTGTTAAAGCATTACTTACCTCAAACCATGAACTTACCTTCCTCCGAGCATGTCGACGATGTATGTGAACCATGCATGCATGTATGCCCAAGTGATAAGATTTGCGGGGCTTTACTATTAAGTATTCGGGAAAAAAATTGTTAAGTATTAACTTAATATCATCTGGTCTACAAACAATTTTTTTTTTTTTTTTTTTAATCAAGGCAAAAAGCCACTATATTGATTACAAGCCAGAATGATCATTATATACCCTCCTACTACCAATTAGGGGTAGGCAAGAAGTTGTATTAGTACCCACAGTGGTACGTAGAAATTTGAGCACTCATTTGACATTAAATACATTTGAAATAGCATGAATCTTATTTCGGTACTACTCCAAAATATCCGCTAGAAGCACAAAAAGTGTATTAGTCCCTAAAAAGAACTTAAGGAATTATTGGAAATAAACTAAGCTACTAACATAATGCAAGCCTAAAGCAACCAGACCCAATTTAATCACGCCCAAAAGAGAACAACCCAAGGACAGCATCACCCAAGCCATGGCAAACCGGCCCAAGTCGTCATCCTCTGCAAGTGCCGCCGCCCCTCACCATCCCGTCTGGCACCGCTGCTACCCAAAGCCCCGTCACAACAATTCCGACCACCGTGAACCCCAGACGCTTGAAAACTTAGCAAACCCGAGACGCCACGCCTTGAGATTATGCAGAAACCAGACCGATGTAGTTCACCTAGAGCCACCATTGTCGTCACCGACCCCAGATTCACAGCAGCCAACCACGCAAAACAGAGATGCCGCACCGCATCGCCATAAACACAAAGATGCCACCCCAGACAGCCGCTGAGGCAAAATCTGTCAAAACTTCGAGCACGCCATCCAACAAAACCGCCACCCTGGAGCCTGCCCTTAGATCACCCTTCCGGCAGCAGCACAAAGAAGCCGGCAAAGCCCGGAGGCCCGCTCGACATCGTGCGCCGCAGAACTAGTGCGAATTTGCAGAAGGAGTCAATCACATAACAAAAAGCTCTCTGCCGCTATGCAAGTATTTTTGGTTAAGTGATATTTTTCAAACTTAATTGTATCTGGTCTACAAACATTAGTAATATTAAGTAATCAACAAAATAAAAATTATTAACAAGTCATGAACTTGTTATTTTACTTATCAGTTGTTTATTGACGTTTTTACTAATAATAATAATAAATAAGTACAAGCATGTCCCCTTAAATATTTTCAATAATGCAAAAGCTCCAAGCTAT
Source organism: Rosa rugosa (assembly GCF_958449725.1). Classification (NCBI taxonomy): domain Eukaryota; kingdom Viridiplantae; phylum Streptophyta; class Magnoliopsida; order Rosales; family Rosaceae; genus Rosa; species Rosa rugosa. The sequence continues at coordinate 13,857,526 of NC_084821.1, read as the reverse complement.
TTTCAACTTTTGGGCATTCTGATTTACCATTAGAGCAAGTGCACCCGTAGTCAAGAAAAGGCAAAGTCGAGAAGTCAAGAATTCGACCAATCAAATTACTATTCACTGCCACTGGACATAGGTTTGCACCCGTTTTTTTCTTGCCTGGTCAACATTGTGTTACTTTTCACTGTTCATCAATTTTAACTATTCCTTTAGTATTTTAACTGCTCGTTTTTGCTGTTCACTTATTTTTCACTGTTCATACTAATTTAAAAAAAAAAAAAAAAATTTAATTAGAATATATTTGATGTAAATAAATGATAATAATGGAGATTTATGCAATTTACTATTTTTAATATAGGGTGTGTGCTCTTATTATAAGAGGAATGTCCTCTCCATTTATGTTGTTCACCCACGTTCTCATGTCCTCTCCTGTCCTGCAGTGCTGGCAGCTCCATGACTATGGGCAAGAAAAAAGTCATGGCCTTGCCCTTTTATTTGCCCTTGGTCATGCAAAGCCAACTCTTGGTTGGGGAAGCTTTGGCCGGTGGAAGCTGAAAATAGCTTCAACTGGGCAACACATCATCATTTCTAAGTCCATGCCCGGTCAAGTGCAAACCGCTGCACTTACTCTTAAAGATGGACTTCAGGCATGTAGTCATATACTAAAATTACCTCATTTATCATCAATGTTGTTTACTTGGTCACATTATGACATGGAAACTTATAGTCATGACTCATGCATAATATGAAATGCTAAACTTAAAACATTTAGAATGTAATTATTTAATCTAGTTTCTTGATATCAAATCTAAAGTTGTGGGACCACACTTGAACACCACTGACTAGATAAACAGTACTGAACATGCGATACTAAGTTACTTTGGGAGTGAAATTGAAACTCTAAAGTGCAAAGTAAAACAAGGATGAATAAGGTCACTAGGACTGTTGCCCCCTCCTTATACAACATCACTTCCTTGGTTCTGTTTACTGTTGCTTCAAACCATCATAGGGGTGGGATTCTTAAAGACATTGGTGAAACACTTCCAAACCTCTTATCCTACGGGAACTGTTTTTAACATAATGACAGGGAAAAATCCAGTATCTTTGCACAATATCACCAGGATCCAATCAATTCGAATGTCAAACAATTTTCTGGAAGGAACAGTTCCACCAGGGCTAGAAAATTTGCCATTCCTTGAAATGTACACCATTGGCTTTAATCGGATCGTTAGTTATGACAACACTGGTCTCAGTCATCTTACTTCTCTAACAAACTGCGCTCGTCTGCAGTTTGTTACCATGGACGACAATGAGTTGGAGGGAGTCATTCCAGAATCACTAGGCAATCTCTCCAAGGTTCTCTCAAAATTGTACATGGGAGGGAATCGAATTTATGGTAACATTCCCACCTCAGTTGGTTATCTCACTAGCTTGACCTTACTTAATATAAGTCACAATTCAATATCTGGTGAAATTCCCACTGAAATAGGCCAATTGTAAAATCTACAAATGCTTGGTTTAGCAGGAAATGAAATGTCTGCCAAATTCCAAACTCCATGGGCAAGGTTGAACAACATTGATTTATCGGGAATCACTTTGTTTGCCAAATACCTTCTTCTTTTTCAAACTTCCGGAATCTGCTTGCCATGGACTTGTCAAACAATTTGCTCAACGGAACCATTTCCAGTGAAATTCTCAACCTCCCTAGTTTGAGCACCATTCTCAATCTGTCAAAAAACTTTCTAAGTGGACCTTTGCCTGCAGAAATTGGGTCCCAGAAAGTCTAGTCACCATAGACCTCTCTGACAATGCTTTTTCTGGAGATATCCCGGGGTCAATAGGAAAGTGTAAAAGCTTGGAGAGATTGTTCATTCCTAGAAATATATTCTCGGATCATATTCCAAATGCTAGAGGCCTCGAGTTTGTAGACTTCTCCTCAAACCAGCTTTCTGGCTCCATTTCTAAAAATCTTCAAAACCTACACGCCCTTCAATACTTGAACCTATCGTTTAACCACTTAGAAGGAGTGATTCCTAATGGTGGCGTATTTGTTAAAAATTTCACTAATGTTCATCTAGAAGGCAACCCAAAAATTTGCCTCAAATTTGCATGTGTGAAGAATAATACTATTCCCTGTTATAGTGGGCTGTTTGGTCTATGCTAAGAAAAGAAAAGGCTGCAGGGCAAAAATTACAGAAACTTGTGATGACTTAGTAGTCACAGGGCAGCATCAAATGGTATCGTGTGAAGAGCTCCGTGGCTCAACAGGGAATTTCAACCCGGAAAATTTGGTTGGAAAGGGGAGCTTTGGTTCTGTATATAAAGGATTTCTTAAAGACCAAGGAATTGAAGTTGCAGTCAAGGCTAGGTGCTCAATATAAAAACGGCAGGGTCTTGGAAGAGTCTTCGCAGAGTGGAACGCATTAAGGAGTTTGAGGCACCGAAATCTTGTCAAACTGATCACATCCTGCTCGATCTTGGACACAAAGAACATGGAGTTTCTGGCTTTGGTTTATGAGTATTTAAGTAATGGGAGCTTGGAAGATTGGATTAAGGGCAAGAGGAAAAATGGCGATGGAGCCGGGTTCAGCATTTTGGAGAGATTGAATGTGGCAATTGATGTTGCTTGTGGATTGGATTACCTGCATAATGATTGTGAAGTTCCAGTGGCTCACTGTGATTTGAAGCCAAGCAACATTCTGTTGGACAAAGACATGATTGCAGAGGTTAGAGATTTGGGCTGGCTCAGTTGCTGATAGAGGGATCAGGCACTCAACATTCTCTTGACTCCACAAATATCCTCAAGGATTCCATAGGATATATACCCGGGTATATATCCCCCAGGTAATCGTCCCCTTTTATTTTAAGTACATTATGAGCTCATTTAACAATAAGGAAAGTGTTATTTGTACAGTCAGAAAATCATCTTGCAATTTCTTGTGTCGAGTGTTTTCAAAACATCATGAACTCGGAGTTTAGAATGACTTTCTGTGAGTGTGAATAGTAGCATCTATAATAACATGATTGCTTCCTAATTTGTTGACCTCAGAATGAACTATGTACAATGCAGAATACGGTTTTGGACAAAAACCATCCACAGCTGGAGATGCATACAGTTTCGGAGTAATGCTGATTGCTGTTAGAGCTGTTTACTGGCAAATGTCCAACTGATGAAAGTTTCATAGGAGAAGCTAACGTTATTCAATGGGTGCAATTAGCTTTTCCCCATAACATTGCACAAGTACGAGGCCCTGAGTTGTCACACTTCTCGAATACCATCCGTGAAGAAGAATTGAAGTGCTTGGTCTCAGTTATGCAGGTTGAGCTTTGCTGCACTGTTGCCTCTCCATACGGACGCATTAGTTTTAGGGATGCCCGGCCTTCACAAACTTGAAACTGCTAGAGAGACCCTTTTGAAGCTATGCTTACTTTGAGATTGCAAAGTGTATACTTCAACAACAATTGGAGGTTGATAGTACTATCAATTAATGACACGCTAAAAGTAGCGCGCAATTTAACCCTGCATGTAGTTGTTAGTATAAAATAAGTAGAGATCGTTCTAACCGGGGATTGAGGGTACACATGTAATTGCAAAAATAAATAAAGAATTAATAAAAGTATAAAGTAATTTACAAAAAAAATATATACAAATAACGAAATAAAAGGGGGGTTTAAGAATTATAAAATCAAAAGTTAAAATAAATAAAATAAAGAAAACGTAAAAACATATATACAAGGGTGGAACGCAAGGAATAAAGATCAAAACCACATCCATATGAATGAAATCCAATCACAAATCCTATAGTTGATCTTCTATGTCATGAGAAAGAAGTTGACCATGTAAAACGTTAGTAAGCAAACGATTTCCCATTTTTTACTTTCCTTCAATATTTAATCTAAGTGAAAGCACATAAATTAAACCTATTGAACATGCAATCATAGTCTAGAAAGCTAGCTACTCAAGAACACATTCAACGCATGAAGAACAAAGAAAGGATGTCAACCAAAGTGCACAACCTAGTATGAAAAAGTTCATCTATTTGCAATCCTCCTTAATTGATTTCGACTTTTGTCCAAAGCCTTTACTACTTATGAAATAGGTTCACAAAACTATTAGGTGAATTGTTTACCTAAATCTAACTCTAATTACATGCATATATCCTAAGTTGGCCACCAAAGAATATAAACATATAAAAGTTTTCTACAATCCGAAATCAATTAAGCAATCTCACATAAGCAACATATAAATCAACATAAAGAAATCACAACGTCATGTTAACTAGAATTCATAACTCTACGAATCAAACAAAGGAAAACAGAAGAAAGTATGAAATACACCGTGGAAGATGAATGACAAAGTCTTGAGACGAAGAACTTGAAGATCCTTGAAAGCAAGCAACCTTCTAGGGACGACCCAAGGGTGGATGGCGGCTTGAATCTTGATGTATTGCATGACTTCTTCTCCTCCTTGGTTGAGACGCAGAGCTTCTGAAGACTAGAGAATGGAGAGAATTTTTCTGATGTTTGTTTTCTGAGTGAGAGACGTGTGTTGTGGTGTTGCATAGGGGGGTTTATATAGGGGGACGGCCAAGCTTCATGAATTTTCTTTTTAATTTCCCAAAGAATTATCTAGTCATGTCACACAGCTTCGACCAATCACAGAATGCCATGTCAGCACTGTTGAGTCATCCAGCCAATCAAAAGCTTCCAAAATAAGTCCATAATCTTTCCAAATATATTATTGCTGATTTTCCCAAGATTTAATCTGATTTTATTCACAATTTTCGGCCAAATATCTAGGCATGAACCTAGACAATGTATCCGGACGCATTTTGGACCTTTTCTCCCTTAAATCTCTCCATGGCGTCATTATCCTTGATCCCCTCTTGATTTTTGACATTAACTCCATGATTTCCATCCATTTTTCACGCCAAAATCAAGATTTAATCCCCCAAAAATATCTCCAACGTCATCTTCTATGATCCTCTCTTGATTTTCACGGCAATAAGGGATTTTATTTTCCAAAAATCCCTCTTTTTACGTCCAACAACCCAATTTTACGTCCAACAACCCAAATTGATTGGGTTTCATCATTTTGCCGAAATCACATTAATCTAGAAGATTCTTGGGCCTCCATGTGTCATCTTCAAGCCATAAGGTCTCCTAGTGCCATCAGAACTCCTCACATTTCACCATTTTTCTTTATTTCTTCGACAATGCTTTCCCAAATGACTCAGGAGTCTTGCTTTGACAAAGTTTCCTCTTCTGAATAGGATTTCCTGGTTGAATCAGGATTTCCTGGCTGGACCAGGAAAACTTCATTTCTTCGTTTCAGCTCATTTTTGCAACCCTTGTCTTAGCCCTCTCCAACGTTTCCTAGCTTCTCATGTACCTTTAAGCTCATTTCTTCTCCATTTGCTCCAGTGCACCTAAAAATAGAAACTACATTAAACTTACTAAAAATAGAAACTTTCCTAAAAAAGAAACTTATTTAAGGAAATAACTAAGTAAATATGAGGAAATAACAATTAAAACGTCGCATTAAAATGCTCCTATCAATTAAAAACTCATTGTGATCCATACAAGGTATCAACAGGTCATATGGAATTAAGCACTAAGACAAAACTATCAGACAAAATGTTGCATTTTGATGAAAATATGAGCTGGTTGACTGGTTCTTGAGCTGAAACTGGTTTTTGAGCAAGCAAGTGCTACATAAGGATTAAGGAGTACTATTTTTAATCTTTTTTCTGAATTCCTAACATACTCAGGAACCCATTTCAGAGTCTAATGTATGATGACCTGGATTCTCTACTCTCACATATAAAATTGAAAAGAAGAATTTGTATTCAAAAAAGAGTGATAACCTGGAGTCCTGGATTAAGGTTCCTTTTCATTTAGATACCCACTTGAAGTTTTATATTTACTTTTGGGTGATGAATACTAGAGGCCAGGATGTTCAATAAGGCCTCACTCATAATTGGTGAAACAATTAAATTTATTCTATTGCACTTCAGATTCATGGGGAAAATCCCTTTCAAAAAATAAAGAACTGGTGTTATTGTCCAGTTGCAATCAAATGCAAAGGTCCTGCATTAGATATTTATTATAATACCTGTGTGCACAAGCTAGGCATGAGTAGGCTGGACCTTGGCTGCAGTAGATGGCCAAAATTTGAATGAGGGAACTTTTTTTTTTTTTTGAGGAGGAAAAGAAAATTACAACCTGAAACCCCTACTACAACCAGAACTAAACTGATCAGAATTAAAAGCGGACAAAGCCGAGAAAGGCAGCTTTCTTGACCAAGTGATAGGAGTAGAAGACTTGTGACCCATATTTGTAACAGCATCAGCAACGAAGTTGGCTTCCCTGGGAACATAGGAGAAGGAAATAGCTTCGAAATTGCTAGCCAGACTCAGGATGTCTTTCACAAGAGTACGAAGACGCCAAGGAGGAGCGCATTTCTTGTTGATAGAGTCTATAATTAACTTGGAGTCACCTTCGACATAAAGCTTTTGACAGTTGAGGTGGAGGGCATGATAAAGACCATCACGGACTGCACTTCCTTCAGCAATGGGGACAGAAGCATGACCAATGGCTCTCGCACCAGCAAAGAGGGGGGAACCATCATGATCCCTAATAACAAAACCAGAAGAAGCTTTCTTATTGTTGACAACAGAACCATCGAAATTGAGCTTGGCGAAGCCAGCAAGAGGAGGTAACCAGCGGATAACTTGAGGGATAGAAGCAGGACCCTTGAAGTGGCAAGGGTTGTTTCTTCTGTAGTTCTCACCAATGGAGGCCGCAGCATGAACCACCATGTTAGGAAGAGAGGAGGAATGTCTGAAAATTAGATTATTCCTCGCCTCCCAAATTTTCCAACAAAGAAGGAGAAGATTTTCAGTAATAGACTTTTGGTAATCCTTCCTGAACCAAGAAAGAAACCAATCTTCAAAGGTTTGGAAATCTGAATTGATAATACCAGCAGAGCGCCAAACATTTGCAGCAAAGGGGCAGGAGAAGAAAAGGTGGTTTATGTCCTCATCCCCGAGCTGCAAAGGGCACACAAAGAGTCAAAATTAGTAGAATAACGAGCAAGTCTTGCCCTAGTTTTCAATCTCCCCCTAGCTAATGAGGGAACTTCAATGGTAGCATTATGTTTTAGTCTATTCCACCCTGACCTTTAAGTTTCAAAAAGGCTACATGTTAGGGCGAGACTTCATGGAAAAAAGATTGTCTTATTTACACCCTGAATGAGATGTTTGAGAAAGCAAACTAAATAAGGAAAGAACTTAGCTGACCAAGGCTGGTCAGCGTGGGCTGACCACACCCAATAAAAAAAAGACAGCTGTCCATTAAAAAAAAAAAAAAATTTGGTTGAAACCCCCAAAACATCTCTTTTCTCCTTCATTTACCGTATCGGAACCAAATCTACCCCCCCCCCCACACCATCCAGCTCTTCCCTACCTGCTCAACCCTCTTCCCTCCCTTCCCTCCTCAACCCCAACTCTACGGTGCTCGACGACCAAGCAGTGGCTGGGGCTTTCCTCCAGGTCAGCACCGCAGCGTTACGTGCTCCTCCTCCTCCGCAGCGTTACGTGCTCCTCCTCTTACATCTCCGTCGGTGACAACGGGCTCTCTTACGTCATCGGCGGCGCGCCGTTTGAGTTCAAGTACAGCTACACCGAGACCCGGAAGCAGAAGCCCATTAAGCTCCGGGAGCCGCCCTATGCGCCGTTCAGCCCAACCACGATGGGCATGCCGTGGACGGGTCGGGCCCCATTGCCTCTGAGCAAGAAGAAACTGAAGGAGTTCGATTCGTTCCAGCTGCCGCCGCCGCCGCATAAGAAAGGGGTTAAGCCGGTGCAGTCGCCGGGTCCGTATTTACCCGGGTCGGGTCCCAAGTATGTCAAGTCCAGGGAGGAGATATTGGGTGAGCCGTTGACCGATTAGGAAGTCAAAGACTTGGTTAATAGCTGTGTTAAGACCAGAAGGCAACTCAATATGGGTATATACTTGTTTTCCTTTCCACTCTGGGAATTGTGAGATTTTGGAACGAGTAGTTCAAATGCAGAGTTACGAGTTTTACCAGAGTCGAAAATTGACTGTTGTTTGTAGGTAGAGATGGATTGACACACAACATGCTGGATAATATTCATGCTCATTGGAAGCGGCGGAGAGTGTGCAAGATAAAATGTAAAGGGGTGTAGATTGCTCTATTGAAGAACAAATGCGTGTAGAATTCAATGTTTTTTCTGTGATGGTTCAATTTTGGTTTGCAATTTGTGTATCAATGCTCTCAGATTTATTAGAGATTTGCATGTATTTTTGACATCTTTGGGATTTTGGTTGTTATCTTTGGGGTTTTGGTTGTTTAATGTTTGTGGTTTTGGTTGTTTAATGTTTGTGGTTTTGGTTGTTATCTTGTAAGAATGTTGCAGTAATCTGCATAGCCAATTGTATTCATTATTTGCTTCTGCAGCAAAAACAGAGAGTAGAAGTTCATAAAGGATTGAAAGCCGAGTTGCAAAGGAAATGAGTAAGCACTAATTCTCCAAGTTACAATGTAAATCACAAGCACAAAAACTAGCTAGTTAAAGGGTGTACATCCGAAGGCACAAAAACTAGCTAGTTACAAAGTAACCAGTTGAAGAGTAAATTGATCATCTTGAAAAAGGGTAAAATCCCAATCAAATTCTATTAAATTTACAGACTTTCCATTTCACAGAACACCTTTTGCACCAGAATCAGATAGCAAAACTGAAGCACATTCATTCATACACGGTCTCTCCAAAATAACTTGAACTATAAAAAGGACCCTATATACAAATAAGCTTCAGCAGTATCCAAAAGCAAATAAGCTTCAACAGGGTCGTCATCCAAAATCTCATCCTCTTTACTTAGCATTCACCCCACGTCTGAGGTCCCAAGTTCCAATCTCACCTTCCTAAACACAGTTATCAAAGAAAAGTAATGCTCAAGAAAAAACACAACCAAAAGTAATGCTCAGTAATAAACCTAAAGGAAATATTGCTATATATTAATGCACTAAGCCATCCATCATTTGCGACATAGCAGATGCATGTTATATTAAAGCCCTCTGACTGTAAGTCTGGACCTCAATAGTTTTTTGTTTCCTCCTTTCAGCTAAAGAAAAGGAGGACTTTAATATAACATATTTGTGTTCTGCAACCTTCACAAAAGAATAAAAGAATCATTTTGGCAGATCAAATAATTGAGCTAAAATTCCTCAGTGAACATAAAAGAATCAAATCATAACTTATTATGATATACTATAAAGATGCTCACAAATGACATACAATAAGACATGAAAATTATAACGTTATAATATGAAGATGTTCTTACTTGAGTCAAAACACCAGATAGTTGAACATCACGTTCACTATTTTGGTGTGTTTCTGAACTGACCAAAATGCTCTCAAATTCCTACAAATGGTTTCAAAATAGATGTAATTCATCAAAGTTATAAAGTAAACTCACTTATTCGTAATAGAAGGATTAGAACTGTACCTGCATGGGTATTTTCCTTCTTGTGGGAGCTTTTGTGCTTTTCTTTGGTACTTTACTCTTTTTTTTTTCAGTCGGGTCTTTGAATCTGGTACGTGGACGGCCAATTGTAGCTTTTCTTTTAACTCCACGGACAATTGTTGTTTCATAAGCATTAGATTGAACTATTCCCTCAACCTCTTCACTTTGACCAAAAGTAGTATTCACTTCGCTGCTATCACTAGAACTTCTCCCTTCTTTCTCAGTGCGATTTTTCTTTATTAACTCTAAGCCTTTGAGCATCTCAACCAAACATTCATGTGCATATCTCGTTAACTCTTCATCATCTGCTGCAACAGTTAAAATATCACGAGAAGTGCGGCACAAGTAGCCATACCGTTTGCCAATCGACTCCTTAGGATTACCGTGAATCTCAGTAAGATGATAACTAGTAATACTCATAATTTTTGCTTCTCTTGTTCATCGCTTTAAAATGTATTGCGCTGGAATCTTCTTCACATTCTTCTCGTCAAGCACTTTTAGTGCATGAGTACACAAAATCCCAACAAAAGTAAACTTTTTACAACTACAATTAACATTTTGTGCTGAAGCTTCATATTTGACCAGGTGCTCATTATGTTCAGAACTATATGATACTATATACTCTGATGTCATCCCAGACTTACCGACCTTGTAAGTACTATAATTATGAATTCTCACAAATTCTTTCTGAAAGAGCAAGAAAACCTCTGGAGTATAGACCTCTGCTCCATGTTGCAGCATATGTGCACTTACTGCTAAGATAGGAGTTGCTTGTATCATCTTATATTCAGCAATCAACTCTTGATATCTTCGATCAGCCAAAACTCTTTCATAATGTTCGAAAAACCGCAAAAGATTATGCTCTGGCTTCAAATATTTCTTAAGCACATTATTCATGCATTCACTTCATTGTGTGCTTTGCATATCAGCAGTGAAAGTATGTCTCCCATACACTAGTGCCCATTTTTCTCGCAATTCAAATAAATTACTCAACCACTTGTTTTCCTTGAGGCTATATTTCTCAAGCAGTCCATTCCATGCTAATAGCCACTCATGCTCAAACTCATAGTCATACATACATTTGCTAAAATCATCAACAAATTCTGAAGATCCATGAAAGACATGACTGAGATTCTTAGCAGCATTTTGATAAAGATGCCACACACATAAGCGATGAGTAGCTTGTGGAAAAACTTCTTTTATTGCTCTAGCCATGGCAGCAGACTGATCAGTAAGAATGGTCATTGGTTGCTTACCAGACATAGCAGAGAGGAATGTCTCAAATAACCACTTAAAAGATTCGGTTGTTTCATCATATAACAAAGCTGCATCAAACAATGTTGTTTGCTTATGATGATTAACCCCAACAAACGGTGCAAAGGGTCGACCATATTCATTTGTTCTGTATGTCGTATCAAAACAAAGTACATCTCCAAACAGACTGTAATCACTTACCGATCGAGCATCAGCCCAAAATATGTTTGTGATCATGTCATCCTCATCAAGTTAGATTGAATAAAAATATGAAGAATTCTCAGATTGCATCTTTTGAAAGTACTGCAATATAGCACCTGCATCTCCCTTTTCCATTTTAGACATTCACTTTCTATGAATGTAATTCATGTAATCCTTCTGTGAAAATCCAAGGTTCTCTGGCCCTCCTACTTCTCTACTCATCAACTCCACAGTTGCTTTTATGGAGAAACCACAATGTTCAGCATCATCTGCATGTGCTTTTTGTGCCTCAGATATACTTCTATTGACCTTAAGCAAATGCTTCATTGGAGTACTAATCAAGGCATGATTATGACTTGTCTGAAATGAGACAACTTGGAAATTTCCATTCTTCTGCAGTAGGATGGTCAGATGCGCTTGACAACCACATCTTGTAACTGGTTGAGAATAAGATGCATTTGTACGACGCTTGTCCTTTTCTTGAAAACCTTCTTTTGCACAACAATAACGCACCCATGTCACAAAATTCTCCTTGTTTTTTCTACTGTTTCTTATCCTCACATTGAATCCATGTTTGCCACCATAATTCTTATAAAACTTATATGCACTCTCAACATCTATAAACTCTTTTCCAAGTATGACCTCTTCAATTGCCTCTTCATTGTTTTCAATTTCATTCACTACATGCAAATCATCAGTAGGCTCACAATGAGAATCATCACACTGCTCTTTACCTTGTAAGTCCTCGGAATCACTTATTGGTTGATTGCCCAAGCTCGTACAATTTTCACTATCCATTAACCTGCAACAGGGTATCAAATTAGAATCAAGTAACCAACTTTTGTCATTGAAAGAGTTTCAAGAAGCTAAACGAGAACACCAATCGAAATCTAATTACCCAGAATTGATGATCGAACTGTTTGGATTAGAACACCAAACCCAGAATTTATACCACTTAATTGATGATCCAGTACCCATTGTCTCGCTTCGAATCCAATACCCATCGCTCCATCGCTTTGAATCCAATACCCATCGCTTCCAATCCCTATAATTCGATACCCATCGCTTCCAATCCCTATAATTCAGTAGTACAAGTCAGAAGGAAACCCGTATTCGAAGAGAGAGAGAGAGAGAGCCGAGGACCAAATATGCGATTCCCATCTCCTGGTCCTCCGATAAAACGTGACGCCGCGATACTGTGAGCTCCGGGACCTCGGTCCCCGGTGGCTTTTCTTGACCTTCTCCGGGAGAGGCACGATCCTCTGCTCCGCGAGCGGCGAAGGAGGAGGAGCACGTAACACTGCGGTGCTGACCTGGAGGAAAGCCCCAGCCACTGCTTGGTCGTCGAGCACCGTAGAGGCGGGGGTTGAGGAGGGAAGAGGGTTGAGTAGGTAGGGAAGAGCTGGATGGTGTGGGGAGGGGGGGGGGGGGGGGGTTTTGATTTGGTTCCGATACGGTAAATGAAGGAGAAAAGAGATGTTTTGGGGGTTTCAACCAAATTTTTTTTTTTTTTTTTAATGGACAGCTGTCTTTTTTTTATTGGGTGTGGTCAGCCCACGCTGACCAGCCCTGGTCAGCTAAGTTTTTTCCACTAAATAAACCAAAAGATGTATAATCGAATCTAAACACTTAAATTTATATTTCCAACTCTTTTAATGTTAGAAAATTATTAAGTGAGGTGGACGTGCCATATCATTTTTCCCGGTCAATATGATCAATTCATTTGTATTAGTACACACATAGTATTGGATTAGACAACTAAACAAACATAACTATCCGACTGCCCGATATAGAGAGAAACCCTAATAAAAAGAGGTCACTCATACCGTCATACCAATCAGTGGGCACGTTGTTAGTGCCCATCAGCCATCTAAGCCACAAAAGATTTTTGATGAAACCTAATTTTCATCACTCACGAGATATGACACTGTAGATATTTAAGTGAATCTCAATTATTTGAGGCCACTGAAGACCTCTCCATAACAAGTGCCACATTTTCTTAACCAAAATGCCACATGGCACACATGAACCAAAAAAATAAATAAGGCAACTATATATTTCTGCACCAGAAGAAATTGTCAAATTGGAGCTCGAATTATACAATAAGATTGAAAATGTTACAATAATGTTCAGCTCTTCTGCTACATATAGAGGCAAATTTGCCCTAAAAAGAGAAAAAGTATATACAGTGATGAATATGACCAATCACTAGTCTGGAATGAATACACTTTTCACATATCCCAATCGATAAATAAATAAAACAAAAAAAATTTGTAATAAAACAAAAGAAAGAAACAAAATTGTGGTCTTTTTGTATTAGCTGTGAAATTCAGCTTTTTTTTTTTTTCTCAAAATTCTCATCCCCATTCCCATTCTAATCATCCAAGACCCAAGCCCGGCTCCGGCGCTGCGCGTACCGACCGAACCTTGACTGGCTCCGACTCCGACTAAATGCCCCGGACCCGGTTTCCGACCCGGTCCTCGAAGACGAATTTGACCTAAACCTCCCCAAGAACGAGGTCAAATTACGGAAAGCCCAGCCAATCCCGCGGCTCTCTCTTCCTCTATTCCTCGATTGCCATAATACCCTTCTCGGAGCCCCGTTTCCGTTAAACCCGCCGTCCATTTCAGTGTACACAACCGGCAATTCGCGCTCCCCGGGTCTTCTCCCGCCCGAAAACCGACCCACAGCGAACCCGCCTCCGGGTAATCTCCAGATAGTCAACCCGGTGGTCTCCTCGTCGTGACCCGAATCCGAATTTCGGTCAACGGGCAGCTCGTGCCGGCAGACCGGGCACGAGTTTCGCATCGAGAGCCATGGGAGGATGCAATCCGAATGGTATATGTGGTTGCAAGGCATTTCCCGGGCCTCCGATCCGAATTCGAAAGCTTCTTTGCAGACCGCGCAGTGCGACTCCGACCCGACGTGGGATTCGTTGATTTTAATCACCGGCATAGACTCCACGGCGGATTTGGAAGCGGGCGGGTTCTCGGGTCGGCCCAGCCCGGTGATTTCGATCTGGGACAGCTGCTCCAGCAACCGATCAAAGCCCGACCCCATTAAGAACTCGGACATGGTGGGAGGAAGCGGCCGGAGCCCCGACCCGGCAGCGTCGTCGTAGTAGAGCTCGAACGAGCTCGACTCGGAGTCATCGGCCGCGCCACGTAGGACGATGACGGGATTAAAAGGCGACCTGTCGCCGGAGCTCCCGCGGACCCGGCGGGAGGTCGGAGCGGGGTTCTGACCCGGTCCTTGATCGTGAGCATAAGAGGGCGGGAAGCGACGGTGGTGATGAGTCGGCGCCGGCGGCGGAGTCGTCTCTATCTCTTCGAGGAATCCTGTGTCGCAGTAGGGGCAGGTGACGGAGGCGTCTTGGACGAAGATGCGGACGAAGCGGGTGCATCGGTGGCACCAATACGACGTCGTCGGCAACGGCGATGACATGGCCATGTAGATCTGAGAGGGGAATAGTCTCTGGGAGAGTTTTGGAGAGAAGAAGAAGAAGAGAGAAGAATGAGAAATGAAAAGGTAAGGGTAGGAGGGTTTTATTAAGGCACGCGTGGAATGTGAAAAGAGGACGAAATAGGGTTCTTTACGCGGCGCGTAAGTAACACGCGGAGTTTCGATGAGAAAACGATTAGAGGATGGATTTTCGGGGTTAGTCCACTGTCCACTTAATGGTAGTAGACTAGTAGTATTTAGGACAATAAATAGAACCAAACGTCAGTAACATAACTGCTCCACTACTCTGATAAACTCAATTTCATTGGGTCATGGGTTATTTTATGAAAATAAAAAAATTGGATTTTAGAGATTAAGTGGGAGAACCGGCTAGATTGTCGTGTCATTCGTCAAGTGATCGGTGATATCTATTATCATCTTTTATTTCTTTACTTATTTTGTTTCATCAAATAAATTAATTTCATATTTGTAAGAAAATATATAACTTTTTAAATATGTTGAGTCATTGATTGATAAATAATGTTACTTATCAACTTATGGCATGTTGATCCTCTTTAGTTCAGTGGTTAGAGCACTCACTACCTATGTACGAAGTCATGGATTCGAGTCATCATGAGGGCAAGAGTGAAACTCTTTGATCCTCTTTTGAAAGAAGAAAAAAAAAAAAAAAAAACTTATGGCACGTAAAAAAAAAAAACTTATGGCACGTTTATTTACTTTGAATGGAAAATAATCATGAATCGGAGACAACTGGAATGGAAGAATAAAAGAATCGGTATTGATTCCGGAGGAGTTGATTCCTAAACCCATCTCCCCCCTTCGTAATTAAATTCCTGAGTATTCAATAATCGATTCCTTATAAGGAGGTGGTACCTACACCCAACTCATCTCCCCCCTTTGTAATCAAATTTCTGAGTATTCAAGAATCGATTCCTTATAAGGAGGTGAGACCTACACTCATTCCGATTCTTTTATGTGTTAGTAAACGCATGAATACTTTTACCCGGAATCATGAGACCATGGATTAGATTTTTCTTTTTTAGATGAGTATGAAACCACAACCTAGAGGAGTTTTAAATACACACCCTTATTTTCTTAATACACACCTCATACTCAATACATCACCTATTTAATTTTTCATTCTAATATTAGACTAAATACACAACCCAAATGACCTAAAATATCCTTAATCTCTAAAACCATGAAATATCATATTATTTGACTATATTAAGATTATTATTTATATGATTATTATATATTACTATATTGAGATTTCATAATTTTCTTTTACATATTTTCTTCTATTTTTTGCTGGATATTTTGGCTCATCCCAACTCCATTACGACATCAATTAATTGAAATTTGAATATGTAAAATTTTGAACATTTGCAAATCCTTCAAAATTTAAACTTTCAATATAGTCTGCAAAATTTACACTTTCATGCACTACATGTTCAATATGTTACGCAAAATGAAAACTAAAAACTGATAGGAAAAAAAAAACCCAAATGCTTTGCTTTCTTACTCTACTCACTCTCGCAACTTACTAGCTACCACCTCCAAAACAACGGTGGATCTCAATGAGATAGCTCTCGAGATCATATTGAATTGTATTCAATACAAGATGAAGAATACATATCTCAACTGAAGATTGCTGAACAAGGACAAGGTCTTCAAATTCATGTTCATAGTCGAAATTCAGGTGATGAAGTGCAGAGAAGAAAGATGTATTGCAGTATAGAGTTTAGAAAAAGAGACACAGAAATGCGCGATTCAAATTTTTTTTTTCTTCTAATACATAGATGCCTATTTTGGTCATTTAACCTACTTATAAAATCTAATTTGAAATATAAAATAATAGGGATGTGTATTAAGTAGTTAGGGGTGTGTATTTAAAATTTCTCCACAACCTAATATGAAAGACATGAAATAAAAGTGTACTCACAACTAACTAGCGTTGTTTGTAGTTTTTACAAGTAAGTATTTAACCATAAATCAAAATAGGTCTTAGGAGAAAACATAAACTAACTTGGTATCAGAAAAACCTTGTTAGGATAAAATTCAATGTGACAAAACTCTGAACCGATAAAAAATAATTATTATTTTGGAAACAGCAACCATAGGGGTGAGTAAAGGCTCTCGTTCTCTCTCTAAAAAGTAGGGTTTTCCCCGTAAAGAATTTTCATCGTCCGGCGGCGCACCCTCGTCGGCGTGTGGCACGTGCAGCCAGACGGGCTCTGGCCTTCGTGGTGATTCTTCTCTCAGATGGCGAGGATGGTGGTGGCCGAGATTGGGCTGCTGTTGAGATTGAACCCCTCAATCCCGATCGGATCCAATCGAATCTCAGGTTGAGTGGGTTGGATGGCCGGATAGGCAACAGTGCTTGGCAAGGGATGGAGGGGGACAGGTAGTTTGGAGGGATGGGGTGGAGGTTTAGCGTCGGTGCAGCTACATCGTCGATCTGTGGTTCTGGTGTCTCGACTTCTTTGTTGGTGTTTTGGCTGCTTGGGTTCAGATCGGTTGGCTATCTGCCTCTTTGGGTAGCTGGGCTCTGGACGGAGGTCGGGACATGGTAGAGGCACGGTGATGGTGGCACTGTGGTGGTGGTGGTGGCGTTAGTGGGGTTGTGGTGTCGATGGATTGGGCTGGAATCCTGTTTGTTCCTTGTTGGGCCTAATGGTTATTGGGCCTGGGCCTGGGCTTGGGCTTTGGCTCTAATTTTATTTTCCTTTATATTTTATTGTTATTTCTATTTAGTTAATTGTGGCTTTATGCCAGCAATAAGCCTTTATCACTTAATGGTAGGGCGAAGTGGGATTGGTCCCAGCATGCACCTTCAGTGTGCATTAGTTATTTTAGCGAGGCAGCGAGCTGTTTACATCAAATGGAATCAACCTCCTAGTGGCAGGATAAAATTGAGTGTCGCCGGATATATCTCCGTGCGGCAACATAGTGAGAAAGCTGTGATATTTGTAATGATGCTTCTTCGTTATAGAGTAATCTTTCCGTTATCTCACCGTTTTGTTAAAGCAAATAGAGTAGCCAATTGTGCACTCTTTGCTAATTGGTGCTTGTCAGAATACATAGCCTTAGTGGAGACTCCTGATATTATTTCAGGATGTTCTCTTTATGCTTATGCTTATTGTAATCAGGGGTTCAGGCTCTACGTCCCCCCCCCCCTTGTATTCTGCAGTTTCATTAATCAAGGCTTGAGGGCAGCCGCACCAGCCCTCTTCAAAAAAAAAAAATTTATTATTATTATTATTTTATTCGTACGTCATAATAAAGATAAACAAAAACTTACTTTCGTTGAAATTTTACATAAAAGCCTTTTATTATATTTATACATTAGTCACTCACATGGTTATGAAAAGGGCCGGCCCTGAGGGGTGCCAAGTGAGGCAATCATCTTAGGCCACCGGTTTTTAGAGGCCTCCAATTTATATACTTACTTAAGGATACTATATGTAATTTTTTTTTTTTTTGAAACCATATTCTAGAAGTGTAAGATTGGCTTAGCAGTTATATGCCAACTTGCTTAGCTAGAATTGTAATCTACATGGAACTTTTCTTGGTCTTTATAAAAAACCATTTCAAATCTATAGAAGTTTTTTATTTTTAACAACTTATTTTTTCAATAGAATAAATTATTACTAATTATCCAAAAAAAAAAAAACATGAATACTCAATATTAATTTATACAAGGTCACATTTGCCTCATGCCACAAAATTTCAGAACCAACTACGTGATGAGACTAGTTTTATCTACTGTTTTGTGCGCAGTTACCGTATATGTTCAATTGTTAAGATTTTTGCTTTATTTATTTACAAGTTAGAATTAAAAAGTACAAATGCACTATTTGAATTTGAATGATTTTCTTAATTTTCATTTGGGTAAAGGAATTTCCCGGAAAGGAAAGGGAGGAAAAATCCCGCGGCGCGTGTGTTCCCGTGGGAGTGAGCAAAAGTTGGTAAAACAAAATCAAATCGGCATGTGATTAAATGATAACAATACAGGGAAATGACGATAAACTAGTGGCTGAACGCGCGTGATGAGCGTGGGTGTGAGACGTTGACTGGACGAGGTCGGACGCCGAGTTTGAAAATTCAAATACTCGCCGGTTTGGAGCAGCAAGAAGGAGAAGAAGGAGCAGGAGGAGGAAGATTCCTGAACGAGGCAGAAACACCAATTTTAAAGGCGCGTCTGAGTACGGACAAGATTACAAAATATGGACTCCTAATTGATTGGGCCCCACTTGATTGCAATTATGGAGTCAAATCCAACTGTACTGTGTTGCTGGACCCTTCATTTAATCCTGAATAAATATTGCAAATGGTTTCCCATGAGAAAACGAAATTAGACATATGTCATTAATTTTGTCCACAAAAAAAAAATCCATTAATGGTTTTTTGATTAGTTTTCTAACTATTTGTTAAATCTTCTTCATCAGTCAGCTGATACCAGAAAATTCGGGATAGGATTAAGCTCCTCTGTGGTGATATAGGATTAAAAAATGTATAGTCTTAAGATTCAATTTTTAAAACAAAATTTAAATATTTTTTAAAAAGAGATATTCGCTTGGCCACTTGTTTGTAAAAGAATTCGTACTAGAGGTCAGATTTTAAGATTTATGATTTTTTGTAGATTCAAATGTTTTATATGTTAGTTTACAGATCTAAATCACTTTAATCTACATGATTAATTTTGCTACTTCACTATGGAGTTGCATATTCCTTTTGTCATAGTAGGTCTCGTTGTGAAGGGTGAAAGTGGTCGGAAATGCTCTCATTGGTCATGCTGAAAGTCTAGGTCATTCTCTGTGTTTAAAGCAGAGGATCGGTCTTGCATTCATCCAATGTCAAAATCAAACAAGAAGAACGGGTTATACAATGTTCATAGTTAACAAATAGTAACATATGACACTTGTGACCTACTTTTAAAGATAAAACCAGTGGCGTAGCTACAGTAGGGCGAGAAGGGTCATTTGACCCTTCTCAGTCTTTGAAATTAACGTATGATCAGTTGATATATACACAACTGCATACATATATTATATTTAATACCATATTTGACCCCTCTGAGTTCTGACATGAAGAAAAAAATTGCTTTTAAATGTTTTGGCCCAACTCTGACGGATTCCATATTTCTATGATAGTCTAGGTTTTTAATATATTTAATTAGTCTTATATATACACACATACTTTATTCATACCACAATTGTTTAGGTACTTCATTAATGTGATTTAGTTCTATATCTATATAAATTTAGGTATATACACTTTGATTTTGTCTCCTCGTTCTCTTTACGCCGTTTTCTCTTGAAGTCTTTTTTTTTTTTTTTTTCCTTCACTCTTTTCCTTCTTCTTCTTAGTGTTATCGTCTTTAAATTTACAAAAGCACTTTTGGAGAAATATCATAAGAGAAAAGCGTGTTTGTTTAGTATTATTATTTAAATTATGACCCTCCTAATTAAGATTTCTGGCTACGCCACTGGATAAAACCATTCACTTTTATGTTTTTTAAATACCTTATTCACTTTTTATGGTGATAAGCAACCATTGCTAACTCCTCGAAAAATAAATATGATGGAAACCATGTTCTCTTCCAACCTTAATACGCTCCTCTTGTTCTTCTTCCGATCATATTGTCCTTTTTAAAATTAATAAAATGTGTTTTTTAGTGCAAAATACAAAGCATATGTTTGATGACACATCAATCAGAAGAAATAATTTGGCACCATGTTTGTGTCTCTTTCTTGGCTTCCCGGAGTTCCCTCCATAACAATCATGGTGCATATTTTGCTTTCAGTTGCATGCGTGAAAAGAGTAGTACACATTTCCACAACCTCGAATATGCACAATGATAAAAAGGGTACTCTTATTCTTATTATATTCTATTTTCTGGCAAATTCGTAAGGTTAAGCTTGAGCACCACAATGCCATACCAGCCACGGAACCACGATCTCATCCATAATCGACCTGGTCTAATGTGGAAGCCCCACCTCAAAAGAAGCATAAGGATTAAATTTAATTTCATCCTTTATCTGATTACATTTCTTACGGCATAATTCGATCATAATTTGAATTATAAGTTTAAAAATCCGTCATACATACGATTAAATTATTTGTTCAAAAAATGTTGTTAATATTCAAGTAAACCCTAATTTGTGTTTGACTCAAACTCTAGGTTACTTGACCTAGTGGTAATAGGGTTAAATTAGAAGGATCTAGATTCTTATTCAATGTAAGATTATTTTCCTTGTATGATTGAGATTCTATGCATTGTAATAGAGGCCCTTATTATCAATGAGAATACACAGCGAATTTCTCTATCTCAATTTCAGTTTCTCTACAACACGTTATCAGCACGAGCCCTAACCCTAGCTTTAAAAACCAAAACCCCAGAAATTGACCAAGCTCCACCAGATTTACCTTGCCTGAGCTACTACTGCCCCCGCATCGCAACTCAACGCTAACCCTACCAGGTTAGCCTCGCTGCCCCTGTAGCGCCCGCAAGCCCTGCTTGCCTTCTACCTTCGCGCGCGCTCGCCTGCCCTCGCGACCGCGACTCACCAGCGGCCTCGTGGCATCTCCACAGCATCCCCGCAACTGTCCTTGCGGCCTCGCGACATCCCCGCAGCAGTCGCGTTTGTTTTTCTTGCAAACGCACCCCGACCTCACAGCAACTCCGCAGCGACCTTGCGGCAACTCCGCAGCGACCTTGCGGCATCTCCTTAGCCACCCCGCGACCCCGGTGACTCGCCCGCGACTCCTCAAACCCGCATACCCGCGACACCCCTGCAACATCTTCTCGCGGCCCCGCAATATTCTCGCATCCCCCGACATTCCTAGCGACCCCGCAGCAATTCTTGCACAGCCCCGCACAACAACTTTTCAAGGTAAACTTTTCTAAAAGTTCCTGTTTTTGAAGTTTTTCAATTTCTTCTTCTTTTTCTCGGGGACTCCCAACATCCCTTCTTCTACCCCCCTTTCTTCTTCATAGGGGAGACCAAAAGCCGAACTGTGGGGGTTCGTGCTCACTCCGAGCTTAGAGCTTGTAGAGTCCTCCAAACTAAGAGTTTGTTGAGAAGAAAAACGATCGACCACACACATCATTGTTTCGATCTAATCCAACCCTTCTTGGAATCGAATTTCTTGGAAGCGACTACGCTCGGAAATTCCTAATTTCTTGGAAGCGACTACGCTCAGAAATTTTATATGTTTTCGTGGTAGCCTTTCACGCTCCTAAACTAACCCTAATTTCTTGTTCTCTTTCAGGATGAGTAACCTGAACAAATTGGACTTTGCTCCATTGGGAACAACTGGCTCTGAATATCACAGGTGGGTTCGTGATGTCCGCCAGCATCTCAAGGCCGATGGAATCCTGGATATGATTCTCGAGCCTAGCCAGGACGTGCTAACTGTTGACTGTTGAGCAAGCTCAAGCTTTGGAAGCAAATAGAGCAGCCTTAGAGGCAAATAAGGCGAAAGCCATCATCCTAATGACTCGTCATATGGATGATTCGCTCCAGTACGAGTGTATGAATGAAGAAGACCCCAGAAGGCTGTGGGTCTCACTCGAAGAAAGATTTGGCAACGTCCGTGACTCCTTCCTTGCTTCCTGACCTAGAAGTGAGATGGCATAGCCTCCACTCCTATGATTTCAAGTCAGTTCTTGACTACAACTCGGAAGCACTTCGCATTAAATCCTTAATGGAATTCTGTGGTAAAGATATCACAAATGCGATGTTGATTGAGAAGACTCTCTCTACCTTCCCCGTTTCTGCATTGATGGTTGCTAAGAACTATCGAATTGATGTTACTGCAGGATGGATCACAAGGTTTCATGAGCTCATTGGAGCTATGAATGTCACTGAAAAGTATGACAACATCCTTGTGAAGAACTATAATTCGAGATCCGTGGAAATAGAGTATATTCCGGAATCCAATTATAGTCGTGCCCCTAAAAGAAGGCGCCAAGAGCAAAACCCTAACACTAGGGATACTTCTGGACTTTCTGGTCCATATAATCGCTCTACTTAGGAAGGTAATCGCCAAAATAGGTGAACACGGAACCGAAGAGGTCAACGTGGAAAGAGAAAGGGAGGCAACGCCTCTGGCCATGTTGGTGGCTCCACCAACACTAAGAGTCATCTTAATGACGCTTTCAAAGAGCCTCAATCAATGAAGTTTGAGCAAAGAGATGTATGTTCTCAATGTGGAGTGTCTGATCATTGGGCACACATTTGTAGAGCTCGTGAAGAACTTGTCACCGCCTACAAAGCATATTTGTGAAGCAAGAGAAGCTCACTATGTAGAACAAGAAGATCAAGAAGATGATCTAGAGTGAAGGGTTGAAGACTACAAATCTGGCTGGGATCAATAGATCGCCGATTCTGTTTAAGTCTTTATTTTTCCAAGAGATGTAATAGGCAATTGCCATATTATTTTTGTAGTATATGCCTATGGTTTAGTCTTTCTTCAAAGTAGGCGTACTCAATGTAAATGTGATGTCTAGGAAGGTTTTGAGATAAGTGGTAATTAAGCGAGCTGTGCTCCACCGACATCTCTCTACTCACCTGGTCATATTTGCGTTGGAATTACCGAAAGAAGTTAGACGACTACCATTGTTTTGCATTAGCTAAGCATTTGGATTAGATTTTCCTAATGGTTAAGAGATAATGATGTACTCTGTTGGCTTATGAATAAAATTTCGAGTTCTCTTCATTACGACTCCATTTTGATTCATGAGCATGTTACTTTGTGACTACGATGGCTGGGCCATCAGTATTAATTCAAGGACATGGAATAGCCCAAGTTCCTCTTGCCATATGGCACCTTGATTATTCTCACAGAAACTCTCTACGCTCCTAGGGCAACTCGCACCTATGGATAGCCAACGGATTCCATGCGAAAACGCATGTAGAGAACATAAATGAGTTCCTTTGCAATGCCTCTAATGAATGCAAATGAAGGCGCATCTTAGAGAAGTTTATGTGTCTCTCTAGTGGACTCTATGTCACTATTCGAGCTATTAAATCCAATAAAATTATGAGAGAAGATCTCTTGGATTTAGACACATATTGGCTTTGTCTCAACAGGATAAGTCACCCTGGTCATGATATGATGATCCGTCTACTAAAGACTTCACATGGACACTCTCGAGCGACATGAAGCAAGAATCAAAAATTGGTTTCTGGACTTAGCAAGACAGCAACAATTGCAGCATCTGGCGCTGCAGCTGTCTTGGGGCGCCATATGGCCGCCCAAGTCCCTTGTGACAACGCCATATATGGCGCTACCCATGGCCATGACGCCATGGATGTCAATCCCCATGGTTATAACGCCGTGGATGCCACTTCCCATGATCATGACACCATGATGGGTGATGTAGTCACAAACTTTGCTTCAATATGAGTCTCAAACGCTCAGGCCCAACCAAAACTCTCCTTGGTTGCTTCTAAGGCCTCTCGCTCATTTTACAAAGCCATTTCCTTAGGAAAATTAGGACTGAGACCGCCCTATGCAAAGGATATGAAAATACTCATTATGTTCTTACATAGAATCCGTAGGGATTCTGTGGACTGATTCCACCAACTTGCGGACGTTTAAATATCTCATGATGTTGGTTGATATGCAAACACGCTGGTCACGTGTTGTGCCATTGTCCACTTGTAATGCTGCTTATGAAACACTTCTAGCACACATCATATGACAACGGGCTCACTCCCCGAATCATCCTATTCAGTCAATTGGATTTGACTATGCTAGTGAGTTTACATCGAAGACTTTCGATGGTTATTGCAATGGGACTGATGTTGGACATCACATTCCCATGAGCACACCCAAATGGTCTCGCGGAAACGACTACGATGGTAGTCCGGACATTGGTAATGCGCACCAACCTCCTTATATCCGCTTGGGGTGATGCAATATCGCATGCAGCTATGCTAATTCGTCTACGACCCACTGCCACCCAATCTTACTCTGCGTTACAGCTAGTGACTGGGTACGAGCCTGATATCTCGCACTTACGCATTTTTGGGTGTGCCATTTATGTGTCAATTGTGCCGCCACAGCGCTCTATAATGGGTTCTTACAGACGAATGAGCAACTCAGTTGGATTTGAGACTCCAACAATCGTCCACCATTTAAAGCCCTTGCATGGCGATCTCCTTACTGCTAGATGTGCGGATGTCATTTTGATGAGACAGTCTTCCCGTCGTTAGGGGGAGATAAGAACACAGATGTTCAGCAGGAACGACAGGAATTGTCGTGGCCTGTCCCCACTATGTCTCATCTCGATCCCTACTAAAGTGACGAGATCACACAAATATGCTGCAAACATGCCTGCAAGGATGGACGTCCCTACGAGAGGACGTAGCGCCACCCTACACAGAGGTAGGCATGGCGCCAACGCCATAGAGAGTGACACTCTGGCGTTACAGGCCATGGCCCCAGCTAGGATGCATGGGAGGCCCGTGGGTTTCGAAGGATACTTTGGCACACTCCAATCCTTTGATCATCGATACTCAAAATCCGTCTCATGAGAATCTTTCGGGTTATGGTTATCGTTGGGGGACGCCTCAACGTTAGAACCCTATTCCTGAGAATATAGAGCTCTATGAAACTTACACTAGTGTACATGAGACGTGGGATAAAAACTCCATCATAATTGATGATGTAGTCGCGCATTTCATTGCGCATGAGTTTGTTGAGTCCGATGATATCGAACCAAGCTCCGTTGATGAATGAATGCCAACGTAGAGAGATTTGGCCTAAATGGAAAGATGCGATCCAGGTTAAGTTGGATTCTCTAACGAAGAGGAAGGTTTTTGAGCCAGTGATGCCAACACCTCATAACATAAAACCTATTGACTAATGGGTCTTCGTTAGAAAGAGTGATGAGAAAAAGAGATGGCAATCTCGCCTTATGGCGCAAGGCTTCTCACAAAAACGCCCTGAAATCGACTACGATGAGACAGATTCTCTCGTAATGGATGTCATTGCACTCCACTACCCTGTCAGTTTGGTAGTTTCCAAATAACTGATCATGCAGCTTACAAATGTGGTCACTACGTATCTCTATGGGGATCTAGATACGGAATATACATGAAGGTTCATGGTGAACTTCATTTACCCAAGTCAAGTGGCTCTAGACCACGGAGCGCGTTTGCAATAAGGTTGAAACGCTCACTAAAGTGACTACTTGATTGGGAAGGGATATGCCCACGAGTTTCCATAATAAGTTTCGGATTCTATCGCGGTTCATGTTGGACATGATCTTCATTGGAAGCCCTTAAAGAGTTAAGGAAAACCGCTGAACACTTGAAATCCGAGTTTGAGATGAAGGATTTTGGGAGAACACGATTATGTCTCGGTTTGGAACTTGAGCATCGTGTTGATAGATGCTTAGGTATTTTGACAAGGTCAAACTTTCAAGCACCCCCATGATCGTCCGTAGTCTTGATCCTGAAAAGGATCCTCTTCGTCGAAAGGATGATGACGAGGATGTGCTAGAGGCAGAAGTGCCTTACTTAGTACAATAGGCGCATTATTGTACTTAGTTAAATGCACAAGACCGGACATCTCATTTGCAGTAAGCTTGTTAACTAAGATATAGCTTTGCGCCAACGCGACGCCATTAGGATTGGTGTAAAAGATATCTTTCAGTACTTGAGATGTACGATTGATATGGGCTTGTTCTATCCCTACAGAGAGATGATGGATTCGGACCCATCACACACCAGGAACGCCGCCAACACTGGCCTGCGTCCCCTCTCCCCATCCCAAAACGAAGTTAGTGTTTTGGAAGGTTTTGCTGATGCTGGGTATCTCTCTGACCCACACAAAGGTCATTCCCAAACTGGTTAAGTGTTCACCATGGGTAAAGACTGCGATATCTTGGAGGTCTACAGAATAGACCCTAGTCGCTCTATCTTCGGACCATGCAGAGACTATTGCTCTTCACGAAGAGATTCGTGAATGTATATGGATTGGATCCATAATTACGCATGTTCGAACAATTGTGGTTTGAAGTCTACCATAGATGAGCCTACGAGCATTTAGGATAATGCAGCTTGTTTTGAACAAATGAAGCAAGGCTACATCAAAGCGACAACACCAAGCTTAATCAGCAACAACAGACTCTCTTCAAGATCAAAATGAACTAGGTTCGATCTGAGGACAGTGTGGCAGACTTGCTCACTAAGTCATTGCCTAAATTCCACTTTCGAGAAACATGTTGGTAGCATCGTTTACGAAAGTTATCCGAACTCCCATGACCGTAGTCATCAGGGGGAGATGCAGACATCAGGGGGAGATGTCTACATGTATGGTCTCGAAACGTGAAGGGTGTGTTGTGCTCTTTTTCCCCTTCGACCGAGGTTATTTTTGTCCCACTGGGTTTTTATTACTCGGCAAGGTTTTTAACGAGGCAACGAGAGAAGCACCGTGTTTGGGCAACACAAGGGGGAGTGTTCAAGTAAACCATAATTTGTGTTTGGCCCAAACTCTAGGTTACTTGACCTAGTGGTAATATGGTTAAATTAGAAGGATCTAGATTCCTATTCAATGTAAGATTACTTTCCTTGTATGATTGAGATTCTATGCATTGTAATCCTCTATATAAAGAGGCCCCTATTATCAATGAGAATACACAGCGAATTTCTCTCTCTCAATTTCAGTTTTTCTACAACAGTTAATAAATATATTCAATAAAAGCACCATACATATCTTATTTTGTGCGTCTATAAGAAAAAAAAAAAAAACAAACAAACAACAAAGTTTGCATTAGCAAAAAGCTCTAGACATAATGTGGTCATTGTGGTGTGTTTTTTAGACCTTTCCCAGGTGCCATTTCTTCTTTTGGTTACATGGTTTATGCTTCATTGAATATAGTCTCTCTTTCATCACTTTTCCAAGAAAATTAGACAAAAGGTTTCATGTAAAAGAAAAGAAGATTTTGCTTTTTCAACGTAATATCGGGGAATTGCTTTTAATTTTGTTACAAAAAGAAAGGTCTTTATATGATCTACTAGTGTTGCTTGACCAGCCTATCACCATCAAAATGGTTCTGAGATCACGAATGCGACTTTGGTTGTTTGGGAAAAGGATATAAGACCGAGTCCGGCCATGACCCAGTTTCTATGATTCATCGATCGCTCAGTTTGGATCAAAATTTGGTTCCCAAGGAAAAGAATTATGATACAGATCGATGAGTTTTTTCTTCTTATTTGTTCGTAAGTCCTCATAAAAATCATGATTGAATCGGAACATCTCAACCTCTAGGCTATGTAAGATATCAATATATACTAGTCACCCATTCTGTATAATATATCAGTCTTTATGTCCTCCACTAAAAATCATTATTAAAGACTATTAATTACTTTTTCATCTTGACAATAATAGAGTTTTTTCGATCAGAACTTTCTTACGCTTTGTCGAGATGGTTTTGTACACCTTGAGGGTTTCATACAACCATGTTGAGATACTTTTTTTTTTTCAACCACGGAGGAGAACACGGTAGAGCTTCCTTTAAAGCATTGAAAATAAATTAAACCATTGTCATCAAACTTCTGATTTTGATGTTGAATCTTCTACAGCCATGGATCATTTTTGATCTGTCCCTTAGAGTTGGTCATGATCATCTCTATTTGTTCTTTTTGCTCCACAAAATGCTTCGTTGAGTTTTAACGGTGGTGGTAAGGGTCTTGTGTAGTTTGTCATTAATGCGACCTTTATCAACAGGGCCGGTCCTGAAATTGTAGAGACCTGAGGCGAAGATATACATTTTTTTTCCTTATCAAGTTATTTTTTATTTAATTTAATAATTATAAAATGATAACAACGAAAAGAAACATATAGTATTTATGTTATATAACTACTTCAAAGACATACTACTGGAGAACATGTCTATACCAAAAAAAAAAAAAAAAACTAATTCAAAAATATACGAAAAACTTAAGAAAACAGATGCAAAAATGCTATTAGTGGGATTCGAACTCATGCTGAAAAGGACCTCTCAAAGGCAGCCTTGCCACTACTCTAACTTATAACACTAGTGATTGAGGCACAAAGTTTATATATATATTATAGGGGCCGTGACCACTTACCCAATTTTAGCCTGAAAATTGCTCACTTACTCCACTAAGAGTTTTTTAACTCCATTTACCCAATCTAACAATGTTTGACAGTATTGCCCTCATACTCTCTCTCTCTCTCAGTTCATTGCAAGAACCTCGCCGAGACCCTCTGATTACATCCTCTGCCACCAAGTCCGATTACGTCCTCTGCCACCAAGTCCGATTACGTCCTCTACGACCTCCAAGTCCGATTACTTCTTCTTCTTTATCTTTCTCCGTCGTCCCTCTGCCCTCAATCTCCGATCGGCGGTGTGCTGGATCGGTTGCTGTCGCAGTCGACCTCAATTGCATCTCCGATCCTGAGCACCACCTCCAAGCGAAGAAGACGCAAGAAGAAGAGGATCGTCGCAATTGCAGCCTCTGCAAGCCATGGAGTTCAGGTCCGGGTTTTGTTCGGGGTCGGGGCTCACACCGGCGTCGTCTGTCCCCCCAATAAAGAAAAAAGATTATTGCCTCCCAATAATATGTCTACTTGGGGCAGTAATCACTGCGTTGTTTATTAAAGCACACTAATCTGTTGTTGATTGAAAATGGAGTGTCTTTTTGGTGGTCTATTGGGGGGCAATAGACAGATTATTGCCCCCAATAATTTCTTAACTGTGGTTCATTTATTGCTGAAATTAGAGCTTTGATAAGTCATATGTTATTTTGAGTTTATTAAAGTACAATAATCTGTCAATGATAGAAACTGGTGATTTTTAGAGTGGTATATTGGAGGGCAATAGACAGATTATTGCCCCCCAATAATGTTGGTTTATTGTCCCCAATTAAGTTAACATGAATTCATTTACTGCTTCACAGTGCTGATTGCAGACCTTTTATGGAGAGCATAATAACAGCGGAGGAACCAAGGTTGGAAGCTGGGGACAACATGAGGATAAAGATATTATTGCCCCCCAATAAACAGATTATTGCCCCCCAATAATATTGTCATAACTACCAAAATACATTAGAAGCTGTCTTTAAACACAAAGGAAAAGATCACTAAACACAATTATAGAGACTTCATAACAATTAAGACACATTATTGCTCCCCAGTCAGAACTACAAAAAACACTCCTCCAGTTTCTCTCTCTCCACCTCCGGCCGACTGCATCGCCCCGCCGGTTTCGCCAGACCGCCTTCATCATCCTTCTGCCACCGTCGAGCCATGGATCACCACCCCTGCTCTCTCTCTCTCTCTCTCTCTCTCTCTCTCTCTCCACCTTCGGCCAACTGCATCGCCCCGCCGGTTTCCCCAGACCGCCTTCATCCTTTCGCCACCGTCGCGCTATGGATCACCACCCCAGCCAAACAACGCGTTCTCCAGATCGAATCCAAGAAACCAACCCAGATCGGCTTCGTCCAAGCAGAGCCCAACCGCGCCGCCACGACCATGGCACCCCCGAGCCGCCTCCTACCACACAACCCCAGACCCTTGCAGGCCGATCCTCTCTCTCTCTCTCTCTCTCTAAAATCGAGGAGCTTCTCTCTCTAAATCTCAATATGTTACGATTTGAGAGCTTGATATTTACAAAAGGACAAAACGGTCAAAAATTTTGAAGAAAACAGGCCCAACTCTTAGAGTTTTGGGTAAGTGGGCAATCTCTTAGAGTGTTTGGGTAAGTGGGGTTAATTAACCCCAAAATTGGGTAAATGATCATTTCCCCTATATTATATAATATTTACTGAAAGTCAGAGCTCCGAGGCCCCCGGAAGCCTGTGGCCTGAGACGGTTGCCTCAGTGGACAGCCCTCAGGGCCGGCTCTGTTTATCAAGGTTCTTGCACCTTATTAAACTATGATGCATCTTTTATTATTATTAATTTATAAGACTTGAATTTATTAGAAGAATATAAGTTTACACAAAGCAAGTCGGACTAAGCCTAAACTTGCACAAAGTGCAAAGCATTGAAAACATGAAAGGAAACTTAATGTTCTTGAGAATACAAGAAACGAAGCAACATAAAACCAACCTTGCAAATAGTCTACAGAGCTAGAAAACAACCTCATAATTTGCTAGCAATCTATGCAACACGATAAGTAGTACCTAAAGACGAATCTTAACTGTAAAGTCCTACAATGAAATTAGGAAGTGAAATCTACCAAATAAAACTAATAACTAGCACTAAACTCAATGAGCTTATCTACCAAAGCATTACCCTCGATCTCTATTAGTAGAAGTTACTTTAAACTGAATGGATTAGCATAATAGAAATTGAGCCAAGCTACCCCTAACCTCTATGGGATCAAATCAGGTGCTTTGAAATAATGCACGACAATGGATGAGTCAATTTC
Organism: Rosa rugosa; assembly: GCF_958449725.1. Lineage (NCBI taxonomy): Eukaryota > Viridiplantae > Streptophyta > Magnoliopsida > Rosales > Rosaceae > Rosa > Rosa rugosa. The sequence continues at coordinate 13,826,654 of NC_084821.1, read as the reverse complement.
AAGCCAAATACAAGTCCAACATTTTGCCCAAACCACACTTAACTCTTTAATGACCACTGAAAATATTTCAACATCAACGGCACTATGAACTAAGATTCTATGAGCAAAACCACATTTAAATAAACTTACAAAGTCCCTGAAGATCCCTCCAAAACTCGCTACATGCAAACCTCTACATTTTTTTTTTCAACCCCACCCCTCCACACACTTGATGGGGCTCAAACACATGACCTCCTAAATGGAAAGTCATTGTCTTACCATCTCACCAAACACACACACCCTGTAGACCTCCACATGAACCATTAATATTTACTTTCAACCCGCAAATTGGTATCAACCTTGGTGGCTTAAGCCATTGTGGCTGGTATTAACTATGATGCATCTTGTTATAATTCACGATAAATTTGTATTTTTGTTAATGATGCCCGTGAGCTGTGATCTGTTGGTAAATTATACTTTCAAGATTTTAAAGGTCATGAGTTTGATTCTCATTGACATATATAAGAGTGGGTTAGTGGGATAAGAGGTTTCTTTCTATTAAAAAAATATATATATGTTAATGATATTTTTGTTTGGGTGTTTCTATTCATACCTCCTAATTTACTTTTTAGACCTTTGCTAATTTTTGTAAAAATTTAATCTCCATTATCTCCCTCTAACAAAAAAAATAATAAAAATTGAGCTCCTACTGTATCAAAGAAGTTAACCTACAATGGAATAAATTGAGCTCTTCTATCTATCAATTAACAATTAACCATCCTTGTTGTCGTTGAAGGTGAGAATTGATTCTTCAGCTCCTACTGTATCAAAGAAGTTAACCGGTAAATTGATAGTGGATGGTGAATGGTGTGGACGTTTGATCGTATGCAGATGTAAAAGGTAATATGCATACAAGGGCAAAATAAGAAGTTCAATGGTTTAAATTAAGAGATGGGGTTCAAATAGCAATTCAAGATGTATGAATAGAACCACTTTTTTTGTTTGGAAAATACTTCAGTACATTAATGTATCGATACATAAAGTAGACTAGGTTCAATACTAAGGTAGACTAGCTCGGTAGAAGGGTAGACTAACTCCATGCATGTCTACGGTCTACCCATGTACTGAGCTGGTCTACCTCTGTATTGAACTAGTCTACTTGATGTATCGGTACATTAATGTACTGTAGACGATCTCTTTTGTGTTTTCTCTTAAAAAAAAAAAGAAAAAAGAAAAAAAAAAAATCTTAAAATATCTTGGGCCTGTCTCATTTGAAAACATTGCCCAACACGTTATCCAGGGCCCAATCTATATGTTACCTAACTGCAGGGTTTTAGGGCCGTGCAGTCACCATCCATAGATGGCAATTTCCTATTAATTCAAAAACTTAAACTGAGAAAAAAGTATACACAGAGGCAGCAGAAGAGAACATTGTTAAAAAAAGAACAGAACAGAAGAGAACAGAGCAGAGAGAGAGCCCAGAAGAGAAAGAGATAATGTAATCAAAACTGATGCACACGTGGTTTTGGGCCATTCAATTCAAACTGAAACACAAATTTAGACCCAGAGAGGCAGAGACACAGCCTCTCTTAGATCCTCTTGTTCTAAATATAGCAATGGCTTTTAGATCCTCAACACCCGGTTGCTATTTGCTGACACACACTGACCTTTCCTATCGACGAGGGTTTTGCTCTATTTGGTATTCCAAACTGCTTACTTCAGAACCTGTCATCCTATCGTCTTTGGGTGCTATTGGCCTGTACTGCCACTTTCACCAATACTATTACTGAGGTTGTTTCTCTATTTCTCTGGAAGATAGGGACAGTTTTGTAACTTTCTTTATCGTTTTACTTTTAACTATAGGACACTTTTACCGGTTTGCTTAAGTTTTTTCACCCCCTACCTAATGAGTCAGTAGCACTCAAAAAGGGTGGGTTTCAATTTGTCATTAGAACATAAATGTTTGCGTAACTATTGTATGAAAATTTTCACCAAAAAAACTATTGTATGAAAATAACCGAATTAACCATGTTAGCTAAATTACTATCATACATCCATACCATACTGCATACATAAATGATTAGACTTGTATGATATATCAATAAAGGGCATCGTCCACCATGTTTATTTCACGACTAATGTGTCAACCGTTCTCAAATAAATGCACGAGATAGATTAACAAAGAGGGTGCTCAACTGGCTTCAAATTGTTGATCAAGACTTGAGCAATGTCATTGATAATAAGACTTATATCCACCAATTGTATGAGAAATTGAATAATCATGTTACATTGTTACTAGACAACCATGTGACAAGTACACATACATGTTGGATTACCATCACATGAACTAGGGTTTTGTATTTTTGACCTTTCATTGTGGAAAGCACCATTTTTATATGTTATATACAAAATTATAAAGTCACTCAATATATTTTAGTGATAATGAGGGAAACGTGTAACCATTACACAGCTTAAGAAACAATACTTAAGTACGTGTAATCACTTATAAATAAACAATATCAAGTCGGTCTATCTCTATCTACACCAAAGAAAACATGAGTATGACATTTCGAGTTTATGGTTTATCTTATATTCTTATACATAGTTTTCAGGCCATCCACGGTCACTATTATAAGTTATTTCAAGCAATTTTCACTCACAGATAACAATATCAACCATATTTTGTGAAGTAAAAATAAATTTTCATAAAAAGCAAAACACTCATAAAATATTGGAGTAGCCCGAAAATGTTCCCATGGTCAGCAGCTGATCAGGGATTGTGTGGTCACTTACGGACTTACCGTTCGATTTCAATCGGACGGTTGACAACTCTCACCACAGATCTCATCACTTAGCTGTCAACCGTCAGATTTCAATCGGACGGTGAGTGACCACACAATCCCTGATCAGCTGCTGACCAGAGAAACGAGACTGTGGAGTAGCTGACCAGGGGAACGAGACTGTGGAGTAGCCTATGAGATGAATGAAATGTGCATACCTTTCCTCCAACATGGGCCTCCAATACCTCAAAGTCTAGTTTAACAAGCATGATTTTGATCCTTTATACCTTAGCTAACTAACAAAGCACAATCAAGGATAGGTGACGTGCCCACCAACTTCCATCCCATCACAACAGATATCTGTGGAATTTATTTTGTTTGGTCAACAATGCCATGCACAGTAGGAAAGGACCAGGTACCATAGTAAATTTTGCAAACCTAGCCATTCAATCTCTGTTCGGTAACTTCTTGACAAAATGATTAAATTCAGTGACCCATTTCAATTACCTAATTAAACACAATATTGTTAATGTCTCCCTAAAAACTTACCCATTACACAATAAATCCCCATTATTGCTAATAAAAGTTCTAGCTTATACCCTGTCAGTTTTTTGCAAAAGGGTATTTTTTCTTTATAGTTAAAAGTAGGTTAATTGCTAATAGCCATGAACCTTTTGACCAACTATTTATTTGTCTTTTTTTTAGGAGAACTATTTATTTGTCATGCAGACAGATTTGTAACACTTTGATTAATATCTGAATTAGGGCAAAGCCCACCTTTTTAACCAAAACCAAAATGGAAATAGAGAAATTCTTTTCTCTATACAGAAGAATTTCTCACGAAAAAAGTACAAAACATGGCCAAGAAGTGAACCCAGAAAAAAATCTAAGATAGATACTGCTGCACCATAAAAAGTACACAAAATTGAAGAGAAACTGAGATTTTTACCATAAGTTTCTACTGTCCAGTAGCTCAGTTGTACTTGCCCTGTTTTCACTGGGCTTCTAATTTTAGGTTTTATACACAAGCAGCGAATCTATGGAGGTGACGTGGCAGTCACAGATTCTTCTAAAACTAAAACAAACATCATTTTCATTAATCATTATTATTCACAAAAAAAAAATTAATCAATTTTAATTCTTTTTGGTATTTTGTAAAAAACACCTCATGCCGTTATCACCCGGTCAATTAATCCCTATTTCCCAGGGAACCAAATAAAAAAATTCGTAAAAGGAAAAAAATCATATATTATTTTTTGTTATTACTTTCTTCTGTACTTTCTCTCTAACTATCTCTCACACTGTATTTAATCGGCTTTGTTGAACTGGAACAAAACCCTAACCAGGGTTCTTGTAAGAAGAAATCGCCGCCGTATTGATCTCCCGCCGTCACTTTCCCTTTTATTTCTATCTGACTCTTTCTTTTCATATCTGACGACTTCTCTAAGAGCTCAAGGTCACTCCTTTTCTGTTTCCCTCTAAATTTCACTTTCTCCACAGTTAATCCCCTTTTGTTTTCGCCATCTATGGGATTGAATTCTGGGGAAGGTAGTGTTTTTGTTAGCTCTGATTGTTTCTTTTGGGGCTGATCGTTTTTGGGTGGGTCAAGATATGAAGTGGGTTGTGGGAAATTTTGGGTTTTGATCAGTAAAGATGGAAGCTTTGAGGTTGTAAATAAGCTTTGGGGTTTTTTTTTTGTTTTTTTTTTTTTTTTTTAAGGGGTTTAGGGTTTGATTACTGGTGGTAGTGGGTAGTGAGTAGTTTAGGGTAGAGGATGTTGTCTGAATTGGGGAGAAGGCCAATGCTTGGAGGTAACGAGGGTTCGTTTGGGGATGAATTTGAGAAGGAGATTGGTATGTTGCTTAGGGAGCAGCGTCGGCAGGAGGCTGATGATCGTGAGAGTGACCTGAATATTTACAGGAGTGGGTCGGCGCCGCCGACTGTGGAGGGTTCTTTGAATGCGGTGGGAGGGTTGTTTGCAGGCGGTGGCGGTGGAGGTGGAGGTGGAGGTGGAGGTGGAGGAGGGGGTGTTGGCGGTGGTGGGGGTGCTGGGTCTGTTCTTTCGGAGTTTCCTGGAGCTAAGAATGGGAATGGGTTTGCGTCGGAGGAGGAGCTGAGGTCTGATCCAGCTTATCTGCAATACTATTACTCGAATGTGAATCTGAATCCGAGGCTTCCGCCTCCGTTGTTGTCGAAGGAGGATTGGAGGTATGCACAGAGGATGAAAGGAGGGAGTTCTGTTTTGGGTGGGATTGGGGACAGGAGGAAAGTGAACAGGGCTGATGATGCTAGTGGTGGGAGATCCATGTTTTCGATGCCGCCTGGTTTTAACTCGAGGAAACAAGAGAGTGAGGTGGAGCCGGACAAAGTGCGTGGCTCAGCGGAGTGGGGTGTTGATGGGCTAATTGGTTTGCCAGGTTTAGGACTTGGCAACAAGCAAAAAAGCCTTGCTGAAATCTTTCAGGTGATTTGCTTCTGCAATTGTGATTGATGTTCGCTATTTAGTGCACGTGTTGCTGAAGCCTTGCTTTCATAGTGTGCTATTGTATTTGTTGATAATGCTTTTCGCCACACTTTATGTTGTTTCTTGATTTACCCGTTTGACATTTATTATTGTTGTGCTTGATCTTCGATCTTTAGAACACGTGTTGCTGAAGTCTTTCTTTTTGTTTCGTAATATATACTTGCATTTGTTGATAATGCGTTGAGTATCACTTTATTTTTATTCCTTGAATTCCATCCTCTGATATTTATTGCTTCTGTTGTTGTGCTTGATGTTCATACTTGGTACACGTGTTACCGAATCTTCTTTGTTAGCGTATGCATGTCTTTGTTGAGAAGTTTTGAGTAACACTAGTAAATGTTCCTCGAATTGCCATTCTGACGTTTATTTCCGATTGATCTTTCAGATGAAAATAATGTATAATTTAGGTGAACATTGAGTTATGGGATTAAAATATTGCTCTGTGTTCAAAATGAAAGTTTTTTCTGGTTTTGACTGGGACCAAAATGGTCTTACATTGAATGCTCCTCTTAACCTCAGAGCTAGAACTTGACTGTCTACCTACCTTTTGCTCAACTCTTTTGAGAAGTAGAAATCTAGGAGGGTTATTGAGAAGTGAAAATTCTGTGACTTTATGTTTGAGACTCTGGTACATAAATTGAAAGCCTTTCAAAAATAAAGAGCTTTCTTTTTTATGGCTGCAAGTAAATCAAGATCTCTCTTCATGATTGTATCTTGGTTATGGCTGTGTAGTCTCACGTACCGTGGTCTCTCTCATACAATGCAACTATCCCTTATTCGTCTGCATCTCTCTTTCAGCTACATGCTCAAGTTTGTCAGCCTATGCCTTGGTTAACCTAACAAATGTTCCACGGAGCATAGTAGTATCACCACTTCCAATAAAAGTTGGGGCAACCCTATTGGCACTGGAACCCTGATTCTCTAATTTAACTTAGATGAGCGAACTTGATGAGTCTTTGGTTTAATTTAAGTACAATTTTTTCTTTTCTTTTTTGCAACCTCCAAACAAGAGTAGTAAACTGCAATCTAGAATGCCCAGCAAAATCCTTGTGTGGTTGTTGCCTTTAAATTATAAAATGATTACATGACCTCTACTATGTATGCATTAGCATTTTAGATTTTAAGATCAGTTTTCGTATCTTTCAAATTTACTTTAAAGTATTACTACACTCTTGTATGAAGATCCTTTAAGAAATATTGCTCACATGGAGCCTTTTCCTGAGGACATGATGACATAGTGATCAACTTTTCCAGTTTTGTGTTCTTGTTCGGTTCTTTGTTGTTGCCTGTGATTTTACTTATGGTCCTCATGGTTGATATACAACTGCTGTGCTGAGGCATTTGTTTTCCTTTTTCTTTTGTCCTGAATTTGTCTCTGTACTTGTATACTGATGTGCAAAGTGTGGTTGTGCAGGATGACTTGGGGCGTACGACTCCTGTTCCTGGGCTTCCTTCTCGTCCAGCGAGCCGTAATGCATTTGATGAAAATGTAGAGGGACTTGGTTCTGCTGAAGCAGACCTGGCTCATTTGCGCCGTGACTTGATGACATCTGATGCTCTACGATCTGGTGCAAATGGCCAGGGCATGTCTGCAGCCCAAAGCATGGGCCCACCTTCTTCATACTCCTATGCTGCAGCTCTAGGTGCTTCCTTGTCAAGAAGCACCACTCCTGATCCTCAAATTGTTGCTAGGGCTCCTAGTCCTTGCCTTACACCTATTGGAGGAGGAAGAGTTAGTGCTTCAGAAAAGAGAGGCATTTCTAGTCCAAGCTCCTTTAATGCTGTCTCATCTGGCATCAATGAGTCTGGAGATCTGGTAGCTGCCTTATCCAGCATGAATTTGTCTTCAAATGGTGTAATAGATGATGAGCACCATTTGCCATCACAGATCAAACAGGATGTTATTGATCACCAGAATTATCTCTTTGGTCTGCAAGGTGCTGATAGTCATGCCAAGCAACTTGCTTACTTAAAGAAGTCTGAATCTGGGAATATACATATGCCTTCTCCACAGTCGGCAAAAGGTTCGTACTTGGATTTGGGTAAGAGCAATGGGGGTGGGTCAGATCTGAACAACTCATCCCCTGACAGGCAAGTTGAGCTGCAAAAATCTGCTGTTCCTTCTAGTAACTTGTATAAAGGATCATCTGCATCGAATCTTAATGGTGGAGGTGGATTGCATAATCAGTATCAGCAAGTGGATAATGCAAATTCATCATTTTCTAACTATGGTTTAAGTGGCTACTCTATGAATCCAGCCTTGGCATCCATGGTGTCTAGCCAACTTGGTACTGGTAATCTGCCTCCTCTGTTTGAAAATGTTGCTGCAGCATCAGGTATGGTACCTCCTGGAATGGATTCAAGAGTACTTGGAGGAGGTTTGGCTTCTGGACCAAACCTAGCAGCTGCTGCATCTGATTCACATAATCTTGGTAGATTAGGGAGTCCGATTGCGGGGACTGGTCTCCAGGCGCCTTATGTTGATCCTATGTATCTTCAATACTTGAGGACATCAGAGTATGCTGCAGCACAGCTTGCTGCCCTGAATGATCCTTCTGTGGATAGGAACTACTTAGGTAATTCATACATGAATTTACTTGAACTTCAAAAGGCGTATCTTGGAGCCTTGCTGTCACCTCAGAAGTCGCAGTATGGTGTTGGTGTTCCCTTGGGGGGTAAGACTGGTGGTTCAAATCATCATGGTTATTATGGAAATCATGCCTTTGGCATGTCTTATCCAGGAAGTCCCATGGCAAGTCCCGTTATTCCCAACTCTCCAGTTGGCCCTGGTAGTCCAATGAGGCACAATGATCTTAATATGTGTTATCCTTCTGGGATGAGGAATTTGAATTTGGGTGGGAGTGTCATGGGACCATGGCATCTGGATGCTGGTTGTAACATAGATGAGACCTTTGCGTCATCACTCTTAGAAGAGTTTAAGAGCAACAAAGCCAAGTCTTTTGAACTTTCGGAAATCGGAGGGCATGTTGTGGAATTCAGGTATAAACTGCCAACACGTTTTTTGGTAATCCATCTTTATGGTTTATTATGGATTTTGGTTTTAATAGTTTTGCTTTTTTATGAGTAGTGCGGATCAATACGGGAGTCGGTTTATTCAACAAAAACTTGAAACAGCCACTACGGATGAGAAAAACATGGTTTACCAGGAAATCATGCCTCAAGCTCTCGCTCTAATGACTGATGTGTTTGGTAATTATGTGATTCAAAAGGTAAATAATTTTCCTATTTCATTCATACTTTTAGTTTGTTTTTACTTGTTAGCATATATTACATGTAACATTCGGATTTTTGTATTCAGTTTTTTGAGCACGGACTTCCATCTCAAAGAAGGGAATTGGCCAACAAGCTTTTTGGTCATGTGCTGACACTTAGCCTTCAAATGTATGGTTGTCGGGTGATACAGAAGGTACCAATAATTTGCTACTGTTGCTGTTGCTAGATTTTGCCCTGCATTTCCTTAAATTTGGATCTCTATTCCTCCTATTATAGTGTTGAACCAAGAACTAATAAGTCATTCATACTTAGTTTTTACACTCTTTGGACTTTGCTGTTTCTGTCCTTTTCTTTAGGTGTCCAAAAGGTAGTGTAATCTTTAGTTCATAGGAACCTGAATTTAATTTTTCAGAATGAAGGATTCTGTCATCTTAATCTAATTCTGAGGAAAATGCGCGAGTCATCTTACATTTTGTTTCAGATGTGAATGATACTGCCTTTGTTCAATCTTGTCTTCCATCAATGACTAAAGTTTATTTAGTTACAGCAGTCTCCTAGAGAAAAGTGAGATACAGTGGGTTATTTTTTGTTATTATATTACAATTTCCTTGATAAAATTGATTTCTAAAGTTACTTAAATTTTCAAGGTCATTTTCGTCAGATTTTTTTTTTTTTGGGTTCACAAGGGGTCTTCTCTTAAATAATAGTATAAATACAACGGTTGCTATGGTATATTCCAGTATAAATGGTTTTACTAAATGTTCAGGCAATAGAAGTTGTTGATCTGGACCAGAAGATCAAAATGGTCGAAGAACTTGACGGCCATGTCATGCGCTGTGTGCGTGACCAGAATGGGAACCATGTCATTCAGAAGTGTATTGAATGTGTCCCTGAAGAGGCCATTCGTTTTATAGTCTCAACGTTTTTTGATCAAGTTGTGACCCTTTCCACTCATCCATATGGGTGTCGTGTGATACAGGTAGAGAGACTTCTTTCTCTTTTGTTTCTGTGTTTGTGTAACTTCTTTTTAACAAGCTGAATAATGTATAACAATGTTCTCATGTGGCAGAGAGTGCTTGAGCACTGCAATGACCAGAATACTCAGAGCAAAGTTATGGATGAGATTTTAGGAGCTGTTAGCATGCTGGCACAAGATCAGTATGGCAATTATGTTGTTCAGGTTCATAATTTTCCTTGAATATACTCTTGTGCTGAAAGAACCTTTATGGACTTTTGTTTGGTCACAGTTGTCATTTGTTTTTATGATTTTTGCTTTGATATGTGGTGTTTTGATTTTCTTCTAATTATGGTTCAAGTTTGATGTCTAAAAGTCACCTAAACATTTCGTAGTCATGAAGTCTGAGCCTATATATTTGTATTGCCTTCAGTTTCATTACTGTATCTTTGTTAGCTAAGCAACAGAGTTCCATTACAGTATATTTTGTATTCAGTCTGCACCTGTTGAAACCATTTATTTGGTTTTCCTATTAGATGAAGTTCACCTTTTGTTTTCTTCTTCTTCACCCCAATATTTCACTTTGAAATTAATTGCAAATTATCAGCTTGTTGTTTATTGAGTTTGAAACCACAAACCTTGTGGCTTGTGTTAACATGTCAGCATATCCTTGTGTTAACATTCAAAGCTTCAAATTATGTATTGAATTTTCTTTGATGCTTTACCTTTCTCTATGAACAGCATGTACTGGAGCATGGAAAGTCACACGAGCGTTCTGCTATAATAAAGGAATTAGCTGGGAAGATAGTCCAAATGAGTCAACAGAAGTTTGCCTCTAATGTTGTAGAGAAATGCTTAGCTTTTGGTGGTCCTGCTGAAAGGGAATTACTAGTGAATGAGATGCTTGGCACTACTGATGAAAACGAGCCTCTTCAGGTTAGTCGTACTTCTGTTCTTATTACAAACTTCTATGTATTCATAAGAGTCATGGATTCATTGTCTCCCCAATAAAGGATAATTAAGGTGTGAAATAAGTAGAGGTAGGATTTTGTGGAATGTACTGGATTTTGGATTTGCAGAAATTCTCACCATGGGAAACTAGATTTAGAACCTTGTGCTTTGTAACCAGATGTGTTAAACCCTGAAATTTGGAACATTTGTCATTTGGGATTTAGTTTTTATATACATTAAGGGAATGAGTATACAATTAGAAACTTTTTTTTAATTATTTTTTTGAATACAATACAATGACACACTTAGGTTTCTGAGAATCCATGCTGGTATGCATGGTTCTGTATGCTGATTGCACCTTGACACACACACATAGATTTTTCTTTCTCGAATCTCGGCATGATGTCCCTTTAATTTGATTGATTGGCTTGTATGTACAGGCAATGATGAAAGATCAGTTTGCAAACTACGTTGTACAGAAAGTGTTGGAGACTTGTGATGACCAACAACGCGAGCTGATTCTTTCACGAATTAAAGTTCATTTGAATGCATTGAAGAAATACACTTACGGGAAGCATATCGTGGCTCGTGTAGAAAAACTTGTTGCTGCTGGGGGTACTTCTTCTTTTTCTCTTTGCCATTTAATTTTATAGCTATGCTCTATATTTTACGTAGAAGTATACACATTTGAAAATACACAAGGCAGATGTTTGCATTTCACTCCTATTCCATAGATATCAAATGAGTTCATGTATAATAACTGAACTGTTGACTTGATACTTTCATTCCATCACCCTTTAATTCTCGGTTATGAAATTTTTTTAAGGTGGAAATTCAGTTTATGGATTTTTTTTGGGTTGGTTTTTATAATATATTAATCCGTACTTGGTTAAATTGTTTCAGAAAGGAGAGTTGCTGCTGCTCAGTTGGCTCCTCACCCTGCTTAGGCGGCGTAGGAAAGAAAGTTGTTTGTACAGCTAACTGAGGCTAGTGTGTGTTTCCCTCTCTCCATCGTTCGTATCTAGAAGCTCCGACTCTTACCTATCTTTTTCAAGACAGGTATGAGGCAGGTTGGAAAATAAAGTTGTTGCTTTGTACTGGAAAACTGTACATTGTGTAGTTTAAAAGTTTATACATAGAGTCGAAGCTAGCTGAGGTTCAGATGTTGAATGTTCGCTCGCACCTGAGGCCCCTGCAAGAGGAGATAAATGCACTATACAAGTTTTTCTAAGGGTGTAAAAATGATTAATGGTGAGGTTAGTAGTCTATATGTTGACGTGACTGTACAAAAATGTTGCCATGTGGAGAGCTGTTCATGATTAGGCGAGGCCACAGTTTTTTATAATGTATGGTAATGACGTTGTTTTTTTTGTTCTTCTAATTACATAAAGTACAATTTTCTATCCGATCAAGTATAATGATCGAGGTGTTATCTTATGTATTTGCTGCTGTTTTTTAATGCATCAATGCTCTTTCTTCCACAAAACAGAGAAATTAATAATTCTCCCCTAAACTAGAATTTCGGCCCATTTTGAATCGCTTTGATCCAATCTTGGTGCTTTGTTATAAAAGTTTCCTTTTGAATGCTTTTCTTGATGTTCAATGGGATCTTCAGTTAATGTTTTTTCAAGGTGAGATAACTCCAGTTTATTTTGTTGCCTAGTCTATTTGAAGAAAACATAACAAAGACTGTGACTCTCTTTTGTACTTTCATGTTCAGTAGTGTTTTGCAGATGACTTTTGAGGTGAAAATTTTGGAGATTTTCAAATTGACCACTCATCTGCAGTAATCAAAATTGAACCAAAATTTTCAGGTCATGGATTTTTCTTTTAAATGGAATACATAAAATTTCGATGGAAACTTTGTTTTGATAGGTGTTGGAAGCATTAGCTTAGTGTTCAAAATTTATAAGCAAGACACACTTTTGTTCTTCACCTAAAAATCCACCGAACCTCTTCAAGGTTCCCGTCTCAAAATACGGGCTCTATTTAACTTCACACAACAAACATTCTGAAGGTGTTCGAAACTTCATACTGAAGACAACATCTGAGCAAAAACCTTGAGACCAAATTATATTAGCAATGATACTTGTTGATCTCCATGATCGAGACATAAAACTTTGCACTACTTGCATGAAACAAAATGAGTAGTGTTTTTTTTTTTTTTTTTTTGGATCGTCTACAGTACATTAATGTATCGATACATCAAGTAGACTATGTTCAATACAGATGTAGACTAGCTCAGTATATGGGTAGAAATGTATGGAGTTTTTTTTTCTTTTGACTTTGTCAAGGGGAACCGAAAGGCTTTCTAGGCCCAAGATAAATCCCTTCGGCCCATGTGAAATGCTCCAACTGTACATTGCAGCACAGTGCCTGACCACTTTGACAACTTCGGAGTTCGAACCTAGGTTGGGGAGCACACCCAACTAGGCAAGAACCACTATGCCACTTGCAATGGTTGAGTTGGTCTACCCTTATACCGAGCTAGTCTACATCTGTATTGAACTTAGTTTATTTGATGTATCGGTACATCAATGTACTGAAATATTTTCCTTTTTTTTTTTTTTATGCTCCCCTATTGCTTCTTGCATAACACTATTTTATACAAACTCTTGGCTCATCCACATTACTTTCAACTGTTTCGAAAACTTCATAATACAAATCAAGAGTTACAAAAACGTCGAAATGGTTACAGGAAGCAAGTGCCTACATTTTAATCATCTGCATCAAATTCAAACTCTTCAACCTTTTGTCCAAATCCCTTAGGCCCAGCTCTTGCTCTCAGTCTCCTCTTCTTTCCACCCTTCTTCTTGTTAGCTTCCTCTTCTTTCTCAAGCTTCTCCCTCTCCCTCTTCTGCAAGTAATCTGTCACACCTAGGTACACAACCTGAACCCAAAACCACCCAAATTCTCAAAACCCACAAAAGTTTTCAGTAATTTAAGCATTATGAACATGGTTTAATTGAGAAGGCAATCAAGTATTCTGAGTTTACCCCAATAGTGAGAATGGTGAGACCAACAAATGCAACAAAGAGAAGAACAGAAATGGTGACAGAGACACCATCATCACTAGTGGTGGCCACTATCTCCTGTGCAGTCTCAATTGGGTTTGCTTCTGAAGCCACAGATTCAACTGAGGTTGCATACGTTCTCCAAATTAGGGTGCTTCTCTGGTTGATATTCTCATGTGGGTTGTGGAAAGTTAAGGTCTTTTTGGTTGAAAAATTGGTTTGTGAGGGCAAAGGCAAAGAATTTGGTTTCTGGGTTCTGAGAAATTGGCAATGGTTTGGTTTGAGAATTGGGGGAAAAGTTGTTGGGGATAGAGATATGGATGTGGTAGCCATTCCCATTTGCTACCACTTTGTCTATCTCTCTCTAGCCTCTGTGAAGTGTGAGGGGGTAAACTCTTGGGTACTAGTCTAGTACACCATTGTAATGTGTTGTTCTGTTCAAATTTCTGTTGGGGATGGTTCATGAAAGGCCTATAACTAGTCCACTAGTAAAGGTGGATTGGGTCAACATTATTATGATCAATTTATAGGCCCAAAGTTTTATCCAAGGATGGGGCCCAAGACCTCAAGTAGCGTTTGCTTTTGTGTTGTTCTAGCAAAATTCTTTCCAATAAATTGCAAGAAAGATCATATTTTGGATAATAGGCGCCTAGGATGCTCGATTCTAAAACCCTAAAATTTCAGAGCTGGTCATTGGTGAACAACCTGTTTAGTCATCATGATAAACAATATAACAAGTTGATTTAAATCTGTCATATAATACAGCTTTATTTGCCATTTTATAAATGTTAATAATGAATTGGTATAATTTACATCGATAAAAATTATTACTGTAACATGATGAAGTTTTTCTTATACTTTTATGAAATTAATTAATTTTTTTTTTTTAACAATGTACAACACTAATTCAACTAGAACTCTAATTACTTTCTTACACTCAAAAAATTAAAAATAAACTTGATTGTGCGTTTGCCTGCTCGAGAATCTAGATAAAACTTGATGTATGGCCACTACAGAATTTTGATCATTTCAACAAGACAACAATGAAACAAACACTCCAATCAACAATTGCATTTATGCTTTTTTTTTTTTTTTTCCATCAATCCTTTATATGCATGATAGATGGGATGTAATTGGTACTTTTATTAATGTCTAGAGAAGAAAATGAAAATGATGTGATATATAATGACCTAATTAATATCAATGTGATACAACTACCGACAATTGAACACATGTGGACATGTGGTGTGGTACGTGACAAGTCACATCACCGCATATTTTTCTCAACATAGTCTCCTCCCTTCTGCACCGTACGTTCAGGCATCTCTGATAAAATCGTGCGTCTTCTAAAGCCTGGACCATGGAAGCCCAAAAAGTACCCAAACAAAACTGACAGCTGTCCACCAACATATCTCTTTCCCCCCCCCACTTGTTTAAACTTTAAAGTCGCAACCTTTATTACAAAAAGACCCCAAAATTCCAAAAGTCGGTTCTTTTCTATAAAACAAAATTATTCACTTCCCCCAAAATTACCAAACCGCCCTTCGAAAAGAGCAATCGCTTTGCTGACATGGACACCTCCATCAAATGACACACCTTTATTTGATTCTCAAACCCGCGCCCCTACCCGTCATTTCACATTCGGATAAACCCCACTCCCCAAACCCGAATTATGGAGACGTGTCTCCAATACCCGAGCGAGTAGAGATTCGTATCAAAAGGCCGCGAGTGGGCGAGTGAGATATTTTAAGAAAAGATCAAAAATATCTGGCTTAGTCCGTCCACGTAAGCAAGAGATTGAATCAGATTTTTGCACTTTTTCCAGACTTTTCCATCCCTTTGTAAAAGGTCTTTTTTTTTTTTTTTTTTTTTTTTTTTTTCTTCTCTCTAATTTTATTTCTCCTCCGAATCTCACGAAATATCTTTGTATGAAAATCGATTTGCTTCTTCTTGTTCTTGTTCTTGTTCTCAGTCTTCGTTTCTCCCCTGAATTTTCTCTCCAATCGGATCTCGATCCCGACACGATCCGAATCCGTGACCCGAAGAATTCGACCTCGCTGATGGTAGTAATAATCTGAGAAAAAAAGAAAAAGAAAAAAGAAGATAAGAGTTTGAGCTTGGATGGGAGAGGAGGTGAGGATGAGCGAGTACGAAGGAGGCGGCAGCGGCGGCGACGGCGACGGCGACGAGGAGAGGGTTTCGGAGTGGGAGGCCGGGCTTCCGACCGCCGATGATCTGACGCCGCTGTCTCAGCCGTTGATTCCGATGGACCTGGCGTCGGCGTTCAGTATCTCCCCGGAGCCGTGCCGCACGGTGGTGGACGTCAACCGCGCGTCGCAGAAGACGGTGTCGACGCTGCGTGGGGGAGCGCACTCGCAGGCGTATTCGTCGAACTACAAGTCGTTCGAGGAGAACAACAACCGCAGCGACGAGCCGATGGTGGTGGAGCTGGAAGAGACGGAGCCGTACGGCGGCGGGGAAGGATCCGATTCGAGGAAATCGAGGAGGGTTGATAGCCCCGAGGAGGCGGATTCGGCGCTCCGGATCGAGAATTCCTCGGGCGGCGGCGGAGGGGGCGGAGACGACCCGTCGGGTCGGGCGGTCAAGCGGCCGAGGCTGGTGTGGACCCCGCAGCTGCACAAGCGGTTCGTGGACGTGGTGGCCCACCTGGGGATCAAGAACGCGGTTCCCAAGACGATTATGCAGCTGATGAACGTGGAAGGATTGACGCGTGAGAATGTGGCCAGCCACTTGCAGAAGTACCGACTCTACTTGAAGAGGATGCAGGGCTTGTCCAACGAGGGCCCCTCCTCGTCCGACCCGCTTTTCGCCTCGACTCCGGTGCCGCAGAGTCTGCACGAGTCGGGTGGGAGCGGGTCGGGTCACAGACAGGGGCACATGCCCATCTCGATTCCCATGCCTTATCCGCCGGGCGCCATGATGGCTATGCCTAGTAGTTACATGGGGATGTCCGGCGGGTATCATGGGTTCGAGTCGCATCCTTCGTATAACATGATGCAGCAGCAGAAGTATGGTTCCATGGTGCCATACCCACCACATGTTGCTCCTAATGAGAAATGAAAAATCTTGCACATTAAACTCAGGTATGTAATAAGCTCGTACCGATTTCATTGCAGTAAAGTTTCTAGCTTTTATTGCTGTTTTAATTCATTGGATTAGATTCGGACTAATTGAATTGAAATTAGGACTCTCTTTGCTGCAAGATTAGAATTTGCTCATTCCACATGCTTAATTTATTTGATTGGTCTTGGTCTTGGCATGTGCAACTACAGTTATGACCGTACCTTTCTTTTAATAGTCCTAGAATCTGGACTGCACTGTGCAGTTAAGTATATGCTTCTCAGAAGAAAACTAAGCAAGACCAAGCACTTATTTGGAGCTTTAAATGATGATTTCCATTTGAGTCATTTGGCGTGCCATTGTAGCTGGCATCCTTTCTTTTCTTACTTGTTTACTGCTTTCAAGCTTAGGAAGGCTTTATAGCAGCTTCTCGGTTTTCTTGAGTCCTAGTTTCTTAACCGTGTATGATGCAGTTTTCTGTTGATAACTGCTTACAAATTTCAGGTTATTTATGGGATGTTTTTGTGTAGATTCAGAAGTTTGAACAAGTTGGCTGAAGCTAACTCGTGGAACTCAACCTGTAAGCTTGCTTGATTGGTAAACTTGAACCTGACAGGCACGGGAAGGGTTCTTAGGAATTATATGTAGACCTTTTAGAGGCATATTCCAATATCATTGTGGGTCTTGTATGAATCTGGGAATGTAACAAAACTTCCCTCTTTAATCGTATATATCTACCTCCCACTCACATGACTGGGGAGGTTCGATCCTAGTCTACGTAGTTGACAGCGAGGCATTGAGTAAATTCTTAACCTGTTACAAGTCTACATATGTTATTCTTCTTGTATCAATGAGGTATTAGACCTTTTTGTTTCCTGAATCAAAGGAAACGCTCAATAAAAGAAGAACAAATTTCAGTTGGCTGTCCCTCCATGCTGTGTTGAATGTTTTTATCACCTTCTGCTTCGTTCGTCGTGTTTTCAGGATTATGAACGTTTCTTTATTATCTCTGAATTTGGCAATTACTTCTGTCAACCTTTTTTTTTCTCCGTTGTCTATGCTTTTAGGAAAATGTAATAATTCCCGTGCAGCTTTTTGCTGGAACAATCCCTTTGTTAGTGCTAGTCGTATTATGTGTGCCTTTATGTCCACACTGTTGTTTCTAAATCTCCCTTTCTGATGTACAAGAGTAATTTCTGCACTGTTTAATATTTCAAAAGATCAGGGATGTAGTTCATGACTTGTGTACACTATGCCCAGCTGTTGCAACGTCACAATTTGTTTTCCTTTTGTCTTTTGTTTTTCTTTTTTTCCTCAAAGAAAGGATTTGAACAGTGAGTCAATACAGAAATCATGGCTACTAGTTGGCAGTATTTGTTTTTGTATACATGATGCTTTGAATCAATTTTCTCTTCATCGTAATTTGATACAGGAACTGGCTGTTAATTGTCATTCTTGCATCCAGTATCCTTTATGGTCTTTGTTTTTAGTGACAAAGTTTTGTATTCTTTTTGTTGAACTACACATAAATCCCAATCTATGTCACCTATTGAGTTCAGAAAGAGTGTTGAATCATCAGTAATAAGCAAGTCCTTTGGGATCAAAATATATTGGTCTAAAATAATTTTGATCCGTCACTTATGACTCATAATTGCAAAACATGATTGGTTAGTGCATCACAATCCTTTTGCCTTATACTACCCTAACATCTCCAATATGCTCACCATTTGCATTTAATCAAATTTAACCAAAGTTCATGTCATCTATTTGCTACTATTCTAATTCAATGGATGCTGGGAAGATTTAGGACACTTGAGACTCAAAGAAGAGGAAATATGAGCTTGTGATGGTTAGCTCCCAATTATAGTTACCAGTTGCAGTTACCCCTCAGTTTCGTGACTTTGTCGCCCAGTTTTTGCAGACCAGAGGGTGAGCAGGGATAGATGTAGTTGAAATATTGAACTTGGGTAAAAGTACAGAGAAGCTTTAGCAAAATACTATTACTGGAAAGTGTTTCCCATGAACTTTTAGGTGAAACTGTCCAAAACAATGGAAGATATGCATTCTGCTTCACTCTGTTTTATATGTAAGAGCATCATAATGGTTGGTTTGTAACAAGTTTCCTTCTCCCGATTAGAGCTCTAGTAATGTCAACATCGCTTGCAGTTCACTTGAAATACTTGGTTCCTTGTTATGATCTTTTCCTTGGACTTGAAATTGATGTAATTGAACCATTATGCACATAACTTGCAGATTGTTCCAAGATACTAGAGTTGGACTTCATCGGAAGAGTTGTAGCACCCTGCAACGGCGATAAGTGCTGAATTGCTTGTATCCATGGTGGCATATTGCGCTCCTAACTATTCATTGTTTAAAATAGGCTGCCACCCAAAATTATAATTGTTGTACTACTCAATAGATTGTGACTGAGCTCTTATTGTTTCTTCTTGTAAACTTGAGGCTGAAGTCTAGTTGATAAATAGACACTGAACAAACTTGGTCATGTGATTGGATCGGTTTCTGATGATCAATAACATATTAGCTTATTGTTATATCATAATTGGCTTATACTAGCTAATGCATTGGCATTCTCTGCAGTTTCTATTTTGAAACTAGTTACCTTTGAATGGTCACTTGTTGGAGGAAACTTGAAGAGGCTGAGCTTATAGTAGGTGGGGTTGAAGATGTGTTAAGAACTTGAGATCTAAAGAATAATTGTCTTTTATGTTTTATTATTTCCAACTGTATTATATGGGTATTTCGGCCATTAAGCCTCAATTTTTAGGAAAAATTTAAGAATAGTTGGAAATAAAGACTAGAGTTTAAAAATTTAGTGATGCTCTTAGGTCATGCAGTTCCAGTCAAAATAGTTGTTTTCTTTGATGTCTTTGCATCATCAACCCAGTATGTCGCACAGTTTTGCAGAACGAAATGAAATTTATAGAGTTGGCTTGGAATGTTGGATGCTTTTCTTCTTCACTCCATTATGAAACGCGATGGTCTCCAAGTTCTCTCTTTTTTTAGCCAGGAACACTATTTGAAGAAAATGGGCATATATCAGTGTCATCCCCAAGAAAATGAGTTCTTATAACAAGAATGGTATTTTTTCCCCTTTGGTCTCAAGTCTCAACTGTGATGATGGAGATGAAGTTTGCCGGGATTTATCTACAGTAAATCAAATTATTGCTAAATAAGATATTATTCAAGCTGCTGCAGGTTTTCTTATTCGCAATGAGCAAGGTATTCCTATTGTTGCTTCTGCTAAACATATCGGAAGTTCCCACATCCTTTGCGCTGAAGCTTTTGCCTTAAGAGCAGGATTACAAGCTACTTCTTTACATCAGTTTACCAAAATCAAAGTTGAAGATGACTCAAAGGTTCTTATAGATTGTCTCAATAATAGAACGAACACTCCTTGGCGAATTAGCACCCTAGTCCATGATATCAGGATCCTTGCAGCTCGGTTTCAGAGTATTGAATTCCGTCATATTTGCGTGAGGCAAACTTTGCTGCTGATGCCTTGCACATCTGGGACAACAAATTGATGTTGGCAACTGGAGCTCCAACTTTTCACCTTCGGTTTCTCAGGCTATTAAGTTTGATGTTCTTTCTTTAGGCTGTATTAGAGGTTTCTCCTTGTAATGCATTTTTTTTAACCATCGGAAAAAAAAAAAAAAATATTTGGTGGGGATATGATAAAAAGGTCCGCTGAAAGATGGAAATGATAAATAAGATCACTTTTGGTCAGGAAAAGACTTTTAAGGCCAGACATTTTTATAAATACATTTTGTATCCCGAAGCTGACGTAAGTAAAAATTTAAACTTTACTTTTTCCTTAGGATAACCTCTTCTAAGCCTTGGAATAAAAATAAACTAGCCTTCAACATGCTAGATTCATACACTGCTTAATGACTAATGTTAATACCAATCAGTCCACCTATATTACTTTCGTGTACGCTTACCCCCAAAAAGACAAACAGAAGGATTTTTGGGAGGAGTTAACTAGATTGAAATCTCCCAACAGAGAATGTTGGGCTCTTATGGGAGATTTTAACATCATTACTACTCTTGAGGAAAAACTTGGTGGAAACCAAGTAGTAACGAACTATATGCTACATTTTAACAATTTCCTCAACACTGTAGATCTTTTTTCTCTACGTGCTGCAGGTCTACCGTTTACTTGGACAAATAAACATGAGGATGATACTTTAATGTTTGAACACCTTGACAGAGTCTGTGTTAATGCTAACTTCATTAGCACGTTCCCGGATATGAAGCTGGAAAATCTTCCTATCATAGGGTTTGACCATGGGCCTATTTGCTTAACCTTAAGCAATGAAAGGAAGAGGAAAATTAGGCCATTCAAATTTGAGGCTATGTGGCTCTCCCATGAGGGATTTAAACCCATGGTTAACTCCATTTGGACACAGCAGTTTAATAATGATCCCTTGTTAAACTTTGTTACAATTGCAGGGCAGTTTGGTGTTAAGGCACGCGGGTGGAGCAAAACTACATTTGGAAATCTCTTTCGGAAGCTGGAGGAACTGAATGAACACAGTTATACTATTCAACAACAACTGATGGCTAACCCTTCTTCTATTTATTTAAAATGAACAGGATTTGCAAATCAGGAGGGAGCTTAAACAACTCTATAGTAATGAAGAGGTTTTTTGGGCTCAGAGGGCTAAAGCCAATTGGCTTTCCCTTGGTGATAGAAACACCAAGTTCTTCCAGGTCCAAGCCAATGTTAGGAAGAAATCAAATTGTATTACCAAGCTTAAAGATAATGCGGGCAACTGGGCTACTTCGTCAGCGGACATATCCGGGATTCTAATACAGGACTTTAAGAAAAGATTTCAATTGGACTATACCCCGAATGTGAACCATATTAATGATTTTCTTATCATTATTGAACCACACATTGATGTCAATGACAATTTGGTTTTAATGCAACTTGTTAAGTCTAATCTGTCTAGCATGCCTAACCATATTATGACTTGTTTCAGGTGCCCTAAGAATGTGACTAAGGAGATAGACAGGCAAGCCAAGGATTTTTTCTGGGGATCGGACACCAAATGCCCTCCGGTGGCGTGGGAGCAAATCTGTAGACCTAAATCCCTGGGGGGACTAGGAATCAGACCTGCTGGGTTTTTCAACAATGTTGCATTAGGGAAATTGGCCTAGAAGATTATCAATGATCAAGACAACTGGTGGGCTCAAATCATCAGGAAGAAATATATGAGAAAAGTCAATTTTTTTCAAGCGAAGTAAAAACAGAGGAATCCATGGTTTCGAATGGGATACTGGATACAAGACAGTTGATTCTCAAAGGTATGCGATGGATTCTAGGAAATGGAAGGGATATAAAGTTTTGGACTTTTAACTGGGCTTTGGATCATCCCTTAATAAGTTATATCCCACAAGAAAGGAGGCATTCAATCAACATCGAAGAAACTGTAGGGGATTACATCATCAATGAAGGTTGGAACAGGAATAAACTGGCTTCTGTTCTAAACAACCTTATTGTTAACCAGATTATGGGAATTCCCATTCCAATTTCAGAACAGCAGGATGAGTACGTTTGGGGTCCGACAGCTCAAGGTAAGTATTCTATTAAGTCCGCCACTTCGCTACAACTTTCAGATACACAAAAACATGATCAAATTGATCTCATTAACAAACTCTGGAAGCTAAACATTCAACCAAAAATTAAATTGTTTGGCTGACTGCTTATCCGCGGCAGGCTGAAAACTAGAGATAGGCTTTCAAAGTTTGGAGTTTTAGATGATAACACTTGCCCTCTTTGCCAAGAAGATAATGAAGCAGCGAATCACTTATTTGGTTACTGCAAATTTACTTCAGAAGTTTGGAAGCTGGCAAATGTTGATACCCCAGGAAACTGGGAAGAGGGTTACCTTAAGGTTTTTAAGGAACTCTTTTTGTTACAACACTACGATAATAATTTATTTTGCAAGGTTATAACTATTTGTTGACACATTTGGAAAGCGAGGAACGATGTTATCTTCCGGAATACATCTCCTAACCCGAGAATGGTCTCTATAGCTGCTGCTGCTATTGTGCTCAGCAGCTCAAACCACCTGGCCACAACTCGAAGGGCGCTGCCAAGCTCTCAACCAAACTTAATACATTGGCAGCCACCTTCCAGAGATTTTATTAAAATAAACTTTGATGGATTTGTTTGCTCGGACTCTGCTGCGGGGGGTTTTGTGTTACGAGATACAGATGGAAAGCCCTTGCTAGCGGCGGCTTGAAATTTGGGAAAGACCACGATACCGGTTGCAGAAGCCATCTCCTTGCGCAACAGTTTAGCTTGTGCTCGAGATAAAGGATACAGACGGGTCGAGGTTGAAGGGGACTCTAAGCTTGTCATTGATACGGTCACTGGAAACATCAACCTGCCTTGGAGACTGATCACTCTGTTAGAGATATAAAGGAAATTGCCTCTTGTTTTGATTCCGTTTCCTTTAAACATGTGTTTACGGAGGCAAATTTTGTAGCTGACGCAGTTGCAACTCTAGGACACACTATTACCTCTGAAGTTATTTGGTCTGGTAGATTTCCGACAGGTGCTTCTAGAGCCTTGATGTTTGATCGTGTAAACTCTGGATGTCCCAGAGGTTTTAGTATTTAATAGTATTTTATTTTTTTTCCAAAAAAACTAGCCTTCAACATGCCACAGTTTCACCTAACAGTCTCCTGCCTAATATATGGTTACTAAGACTGGCAGAATCACTTCTATTTGTTTCTAAAACAAAGCAAGAAAGGTTTCCTTTGAAGCAGCAAATTCTAAATTTTAACTTATGAGATAATAACAAAATCTTAAATTCTAATTAATAATTAACAGAAAATTAAGAACTTGACGAACTGGATGAGCAAATTGAATTTATTATTCAAACATAATTACATGCTAAGAACTCAGAGCCTCATTCTTAGATAAATAGCTAAAAACTGTTTAGCTATCCATAATTATAAGTACAAGTACTTACTTGATACAAAAGCACACCACTCCACAAGATTTTTACAGCAAAGAAGGCACACCACAAGCACATGCACTACTGTTCTAACTATATTATTACAAGCACTTCTTCTTTTCTGGCTATCTTACTTCTTGACAGAGAGTGAGAGAGCTTCTATCTCAAGCTTCCGATGCCTTCCTAGAGAAGGTGAGGGCTCCTTATATAGAGAGCGGACCTCAACAAGGAATTCAAAAACACTTAAAGAAAGTGGAAGACTGGAGGAATCTTCCTTTTTGAAAGGTAAATAACTTTACCTTTTGAAAAGTAAAGTTCTTTGTCTTTTTGCGTCGGTCACCGCTCATGTCTTTATCATGCTTTTTGAAAAGTAAAGTGTTTTGTTCTCTTGCGTCGGCAACCGCTTATTTCTCCATCATGTTAGTGATATCGTGGAACTCTTCATCAGCAAAAGTGGCTGATGAGCCGAGACCACTGCCAGGAATCTCATGATCATAGTTCTCATATTCAAGATCTGAATCCGAAGGGACTTGATATTTTTCTTCTCGCTCAATGTTCTCCAACCATGTGGTGGTGGCTAGAGTACAATCAATTTCTTTCCTCAATATTGTTGTGAAAAAGTCACAACTTTCTTGTCAAGCCCCGAATTTTGAATAAAGGAAATTGAAATTCAAAACGCGATAACTCAACAAATCGCCCAAATGCATACAAACTTTTTTACATTTAATCTAAGCAACAAACAAACCAAGCCCACAAATGTCAATACTGACTCGTTCTCTAGAGTCACATATTACATTACCAAATGTTTACATAAACTCGAAAGCATCAAAGTAAATGTAAACGCTCACAAGGAGCATACCGACAAACAGCAGTAGATACACAAAATAGGTTCTAAACTAACATTGCTGCAACAACAAGCCGCGATCTCAACCCTGGTTGCCCTGACCTGTAGGAATAATCCCTACACCATGGAATAGTGCACCGGGTGGCAACAACAAACCCGGTAAGCTTTTTAAGCTCGTATGAGTAAAACTCAACTGAAATGACTCAAAAGACACATGCTTATAATTTCCTCAACTTATGGATAAATTAAAGCAACAACATTTTACTCCACAATACACAACCGAACTTACAATCACACAAGGTAAAAATCAGTAATCCCTGCATAGAAAATTAGTTCAGGAGATCACCTATAATCACACAAAATCACACAATTCAAATCATAGCAACTCCTGTATAAAATTTAGTTCAGGAGATTACATAAAAGCCAAACAATTCAAATGAAAAGGAAAATAAATAAGAAAATCAAACAACTCAAGCTAAAGCCAAGAAATCACCCTTTCAACTCCAGTGAATACTCATACATTTTAAATACAAAACCCATGTCCCTCTTGGACGATAAAAGAAAGAATACACACTCGAAACTCTCTTTTAAAAACGTGTACTCATGAGTCTCAAGTAACACCCTTGTTACCCCCATGACATACGATGGCAGACAAATTAGAGATCTAACTGAATAGTAACCAATCACTCAGCCAAAGACTTGGCATCCCGATATATTTGCCTCTGTCACTACTGTGACACCAGATCGTAGACCGAAAATATTTAAAAAGTCTCACATGACTCAAAATGTTACACCCAAAGCTCAAGTACACTTTCAACATAATATAAACCAACAATTATATGATATATTGCATTCCCAAAAAGAGTAAATGCTCAAACAATAAACTAAATAAAATTACAATTATTATGCTTATCACAATGCCACACCATCAAGATATATATTTCACACACACACACACACACACACACACACACACATATATATATATATATATATATCTATAAGTCATCCACTCAGGAATGCTACTAATACTAACTATAGTCCATAATTGCAAAACTCAAGAAAATTATTTTTATAATTAAAATCTCATTTTAACTTACCGATGAACCGTCGATCAAGTTCATATAATTTAAAACAAAAATTTATTCCCAGAAAACAATTTCACAATTTAGCGATTAAACCGAAACAATAAAGGAAACTCGATTTGTTCATAAATGAACCTAGTGAGATTTACTCACCTCTAAATCCCGCTGCGTCTTCTCTTACAGCCGAGATAAAGTACAGAACACTCTCCGTCAATCACCTAAGTAAAATAAGGTCTCGACTTAGTACACGATTAAAACGAAAGCGATTACGGTTCGAACCGAGCATTTGAAACAAAAACCGAAGATTTCGTCAATTGAGACAAAACTTCCTTTGAGACCCCCTAAGGTCTATGGAACACTTCTAGGATCAATTTATCAAAATTATACGACGATCCAATGGTCTAATCCTCATGGATCGCAAACTGAGAAAACTAAAACTACGTATACCTAGCATGCTTCAAATGATCACAACATGACCCCATAATATATCAACATGCGCGTATCAACAAGTAGAAGACAACTATGAAAACAGAACCCCAAACACTGGCCGGACGCGCCGCCGACAACCCCTAAATTGGGTCATGAAACCTATGCCAAAATGTTCACAACAATAAGCCCAACAACTTCTTCAACTAGCACAAAGTCCAATTTTAACTATAGAAGCCCGAATTTACCTCGAAAGAAAAGGGGCCTATTGAAACCCTAGAATTTCAAGTCCTCAATTCGACCTCCACACTTCACACCACTTCAAGCTGCTTGGAGGGATTGATGTACGTCTCACAAGCTTCAAAACCCCTCAAAAATTGGTGCCGGAGGTGGCCGGAATCGTGAATTCCGACGATGACCCTGAAGCAGCGCTGCCGCCCAATTCTCCGCCTTGCTGTGCCTTCTACGGCCAAAATCGAGCAACAAAGCTACCACAGACTTGAAGAGAGATGAATGACGAATCGATTGGGATCGATGGCGCGACCAAAGGTGGCCGGACGGCCGAGATATGGCAGGAAAACGAAAATGGGGTCGGGTCGGTGCTAAGGGGGAGAGAGAGAGAGAGAGAGTTCGGGTTTTCCGAAAATAGAAACCCTAGGTTTTTCTGAAAATTTCCCAATTTTTTTTCTATTTATCTAAAATTGGAAACTTTTTCCGTTGGCCATAACTTCTTCATACGAACTCCGATTTTCGTGTTCCGCATGTCCACGAACTCGTATCGATGCGCTTTACGATTTCTGTGATGAAAGTTTTCACAAAATCATAACATATAAAAAGTCAATCCATGAATCGAAGCGTTCCGAGCGAATAATTGTCCGCAATAATTTATATATATTTCTCGATTAACATAAGAACAAAGCACCGAAACGATAATTTGTACCAACTTGGACTTTTATTAATTTCACAAAAAATACAAGAAATTAATATGAAAATCCAGGTCATTACATTTCTGGTGGAGGATGATTGTAACAAGTGACCACTATTTTTTCTCCACTTGCAAGAAGACTAGAGCTGTAATCTTTAAAGACCAATTTCTTAATACTTTCTATAGCCATAGCTTTCATCCATAGGATGCTTTGATTTGGTTTTCCATTGCTTCCCACAAGGGCGGGTTTGACTACAAGGCTTTGAATAATCTTGACATGGTGGTATGAAGAAATGTAATGGATTTGCCCATTTATCACTGTCCACTATGGTGGAGTTGAGATGAACTTTAGTCTCAAAATACGCCTGTCAGGTCTAATACTTTTAACAGTTTCAGATATAATATATAGGAGCCCTTTTAGATCGTCATTGGATTTTGTCCACAGATTATGAACAAAACCATTTTCTACAAGCCATAGCTTGGATGCTTAGCTTGAACATTAACTAAATATCTCCCATAATAAGGGCCAGGGACCACAAATAACGTTGAAGGGAGTTTATACCCAAAACCTCCTATGAGATTATGGAAATGAAGCCACTCATATTTCTTTAATGCTAAAACATGAACTTTAGCACTTTCTGGATTTTCAAGATATAAAATCTTGAGATTCTCAGCTGGATTAGTTTTCTCTTTTGTATGGATTTCATACAATTCTTCTGTTAAAGCTTCCAGGCACTGAAGCATATGATTCTCATTACCTTTATAGAAAGCACTGGGAATATTGTCTAAAATAAGCTTCTGTTTGAAGGTCAAAACTCTATTTGTTTTGAATACAGGTTTCTGGAAAACCTTTAACAGCTTATTATGAACACACTTTCTTCCCATTAGAATGGGTTGATTTTCCCCAAAAGGGTTTCGCCTACTTTTTGGCAAAGCAGCATCCATCAACGGACTTGATATGCCTTTACCGTTTGTCGTTTGAGATGGAATAGCCGATCCTTTACCCTGGGATCAATCAGTTATGGTTACCCTTTTTGGATGCAGCAGAAACTCATTTAAGAGTTTTTCTTCATCATTGGACTTAACAGACTACACTTCATCTTGCCAAGACGAATTGTTTTCTTTGGGATCTTGTTTGGGCAATCTAACCCTTTCAATACCTTGACTCGTGTCTAGTCTGCTGTAGGATATATACTATGTACTGGTAGCCTGGTCCGTCATGCAAGAGTTTAACTATTTTGCCACCACTCTTGTATCTTTCCCAAAGACCTTTCTCTTCAGGCTCTGGTTTTTTGCTTCGCGGATTGAGTCTTTCATCTCTGTTAAACATGGTAATTTCTCTTGTGAGCGCGTCAGGCAAATAATTCTTATCACCTGCAACCATTTCAATGTCATACTCATATTGAGTTAAAAATATTTGCCATCTAAGAGTTCTTCCCCTATCAGTTGCATCAATTAATTTATAATTTTTGAAATTTTTAACTATTTTATTGTCAATTCTGACCAAAAACTTGTCCCCTAAGAATGATTCGCACCCTTAATGGTTTTAATTAGAGCAAGGACTTCCTTGTCTCCTGTTGAATAATTTAACTTTGCAGGATTAAATTTTTCAGATAAGAAGTTACAAATCTTCTCATGATTTGTATCTGGTGTTGCTGCTAGAACAACTCCTGCCCAGTAATAATCATTTGCATCAGTCTGAAAAATGATCAAATCACCCTGTTTAGGTAACAGTAAAGGTGGCAGGTCTTTTGTTAACTCTTTAATCTTTCTGACAGTATTACTGTCATCCTTTGTGAAAGACCATTTTCTCTTCAAACTTGTTTTTGGTGAGAGAAGAGCAGTGAGTCTACTGACTTGAGGGATAAAATCTCTAGCAAAATTAACGACTCCTAAAAATCTCATAAGAGATTTAGCATATGGGATTTCGTCTGGAAACTGGCAGATTTTCTTGACTATATGCTCTTGAAGATGAATTTCTCCATCTTTAACATGAATACCTAGAAAATCTATTTCACCTTTAATGAGGTGGATTTTCTTTTGTCCAAGGATGATCCCCTTTTGGACAATAAGTTTGCACACCTGTTCTAGGTACTTCATATGTTCATTCATAGTCTTAGAAAAGACAAGGATGTCATCTATATAAACTATGCAGAAGTTTGAGCAGGGCTTACAGATATTATCCATCTTTCTTTGAAAAATGGAAAGAGCTTGCTTAAGTCCGAAAGGCATAACCAACCATTCATAATGCCCTTGAGGAGTTCCAAACGCCGTTAGAGCAATGGAATCCGGATGCATTTTGACTTGCTAGAATCCTGATGTGGCATCAAATTTAGAGAAAATCTTTGCTCCTTTAAGCCTGTTAATGAGCACTCTCACTTGAGCTATTTGATAACCGTCTTTAACGGTTTTTCGGTTTACATCTCTATAGTCTATTACCATTATGGTTTTTCTTAGTTGTTCAGCATGATTTCTTACTAGGAATGCTGGAGAATGGTGTGGACTGTTGGAAGGTCTAATGAGCTTCTTTTCAAGGAGCTCTTGGATTTGAGTTTCCATTTCCTTCCTGTCTTCTTCTCTGTAGTGAGGAATAGCTTTTACATGAAAAATAGCATTTGCATCATGCATTTTTAGATGGAAATATACTGGGTCTTTTTCCCAATACAACTGAGGATCTTCACTGATTACAGGCTTCAAAAAACTTTTGATCTCTGCAAGAGTCGATATTTTCTTCTGTTCTAGTTTATTTCCATAAAATTTTAAGGTTATGTTCCATGATATTCTTCTCCATCTGAGCTTTCTGCCTCAGATTCCATATGAGATTCTGACTCTGACTTAGAGCTGGTCGGCTCATTTATCAGGATTTCACTGTGATCTTTTAGCTGTAAAACTAACTGGAAAACGGGCTTATGATCACCACACTTCACTGACGATCTCTAATATTGCTGAGTAAAACCAGGACCGATGACACTAACAGCATTAAGAAGTTTGGGTTCCTAGTAAAATCTTTTATTTTTCTCAAAATCAATCATTTGTTGGTTTTGAGTTACTATTTGTTGAAGGAGAAAGTCATTCCCTATCAACAATCAGCATTCAGACTTGTACATTGCCAAATTGTTTTGACAATGAAATCTCCACCTTCCGTGGAGATTTTGACATTTCGAGCTCTTATGTTCATGGAGATCTCATGTGATCCTAAAGCAACTCCAGTAGCTAGTTTATTAGAACTTTCTCAATATTTGCTAGGAATGACATATCTTCTAGCTAGAATATATCTAGAACCACTATCAACATATGCATGTAGGTAATATTTTTTGTGATTTGGAAACTTCAGTTCGACTGTTAGGTAATTACTATACTTGTTTGTCTGGACTTGCCTTGCTTGTTTGATGTTTGCTGGTTCTTCCGGCTGTTCTTCTAGAGGTTATGTAAAAGGCCTAGTATCCCTTACAATTTCACCTTCAGATTCCTATTTCTTTTCAGGACTTGAAGACTTAGTCCTTTTCAGAGATAATTCCTCATTTTGAGGTTTCTTTGTTAATGAAGATATTATCTTCATCTTTTTGATGTCATCTTCAAGGTTCTTTTCTTGTTCTGCTTGAGGTTCATCAAAGATGGCATATTCTTGATCTATCAAGATATGAATATTATTATCTTTTGTCTTTCTTCTTGCTTCAGCAACAAAGCATTCTCGATGATAAGTTTCACAATACATGGGAATTGTGCTATCATATTTGTATCCACAATAGTCACATGTGAAGCTTTCAGGATTGGGATAAAAAAATACTGGTTGTATTAGCAGTATCTTCATTTTTTCAATTTTGGATGTTTAATATGAATATAGAACGAGATCCTATATCATCATCATCTTCTTCTTCAGAACTTTCTGAAGAGCTTTCTGTCTTGTATTCCTCTGAGTAACTAAGAGAATACACAGAGTCATTGTCTTCATCAGAATAAGCTATATCAAATCATTTTAGGTTTGCATATTCTAGAGCTTCTTCATATTTTGATATTAAAGCCTTAGCAGACCTCTTTTCTCTTTTAGGACATTGATTGGCATAATGTCCTTCGGCTTTGCAGAGCTAGCATCTACACGCTTTTGTGTCTCTAAGAGGATTATATCCTGATTTTTTCTTAAAAAACCTCTTCCTAGAGGAAGACTTTTCTTTATCATTCCCAGAACTTTTCCTGAATTTATATTTCTTCTTGGGAAAGGATGTCTTTTTCTCTTTCCTTTTTGAAGACCATTTCTTGTATTTTCTTTCTTTAGGGATATGGCATCCCCATTGTGTTGGAGTATCCATTATTTTTAGACTCATATTTTCAACTCCTCTGAGTTGTTTCCTGGCAGTTTTAGACTTCTGATTTTATGTGTATTGCTTTCTTAGGAGTTCCCTAACTCTCTCTGCTATTCCTCCAACAGTAAAGAATATATTGGAGGGGATTCTCTTCTAGAGACTGAGCTAATGCATCATTCCATGGTTCAGGTAACTTTCGATAAAAAGATCTAACAAGATCATTATTTTCGATGTCTCCAATTGTGCAATAGTAATTCTGGAATTCATTTGTATATTCTTCAAAATATCTCATGTTACAAATACTCAATTTCTGAATATTTGCTCTGGCTCTTTCTTTAGCCTGTTCACTATTCCAAATAATGTCGCCACAAAATTGTGCGTAAATGGGGATTGCAAAGTTTAAGGGATTAAGGGATTATTAGTCTGTGCCAACTTGGTTGCCCATTCAGCCCATTTTGAGCTTTGCTTGAAAGACTGATACCACTTCTGCCAGTTAGGGTCGACTCATAGTAAGCATGAGCGTCCTCATATGAGTATTTTGATAACACTAGAGCTTGGGTTAGCTTTAGACTAGCAACCCAATCATCTATTGTTTTCCTTTTATCTCCTACCCTATCTAGGTCAAGATAAACTCCTCTTTCTGAAACAGGTTGTCCTCATTTGGGTTCAGTAGAAATATATTTCTAAGAACTTCTTTCTCCACTTCTTCCTGTAGGAGCTTGTCCTTTAGGAAGCTTGATCTTTTATTCTCGAATGATCTTCGTAGGATGATTTGTAATATTTTGAATTATGGTTTGTCCTTCTGGACATGGAGGAGTTGTTCTTTCATTTCCTTCAGTTTCCATGGAGGTGGATACTTCTGGTTCTTCTTTTGCTTGATAGGGCAAAAGTTTTCACTTATTCTTTCCAATTTGGATTTGAGAAATCTTCTCTACAATTTTCTCCAATCCTTCTATGGATTCACAAGATTTGGCTTGTGCATATAATTCTTTTAATTCACTTGCTTTAAGCATTCTTATAGGTCTCTTACTATCTTCTTCATCTAAAGATTCTTCATAGAAAATTGACCTATTTTCAGATATGCTAGCTTCTTCATGATTAGCAAACGAATGCCTATGGAATTGCAAGCTTATGTTTCCTCCCATATCTTCATAAATATAAGCATTAGTGCTTTAAATTTGCTTAACTGGAGGTGAAAGATTCCATTCTCTTGGAAAAGAGATTCATGCCATTGAGTGACATGTTTCTGCTGGGAATTATTTCTTGGATTGGTAAGGACGGATGTAGTAATACCGGGAGTGTTTAAACCTGGTATTAGGAGTTATATTCGAACTCATTAACTTGTAATAGATTTGATAATCTATTGCGAGCTTCATCACTCCTTTCTTCATTGAGATACTATCTGTCTTGATTCTCAATCTTAGACAGTGGCCTACATCTCTCAAATGAGTAGTGAAATTAGATAAGACATTAAAATATGCAACTTGGTTGCACAATCAAGCTTCTACAGTTCCTAACAAGCTTTTCTTAAAATATGTTATTCTATCATCTTGTAAGACACATAGAACAGAGCAGTCTATTCCATCTCTTGCAAGGAGTTTTATTCCTACTTGAACTGCACCAATATGCATGTAGGAGTATTTTTTCTGAAAGGCTTCACTCACTTTTTTAGGAGTGATTAGTCTAATATCTGTCTCACCACTTGTGGCTGGGATAGTTAATTCAAAAATTTTAAGTCTGTGAGAGTCTACAACAAAAAAGCCTCTCTTGTAGATCTAACATAGGTGGGCATGTCTATTGTGTTTCCTGAAGATGTTGCAAATGGCATAGGTAGCCGGCCAGATGTAGCTACAGACCAAAAATGAGGCTCATCTCTTGGAACTGTAAGGGATTAAAGTCTTCTTTGATAGCGTAATCTCTTCGCAAACTATGGCGAAAGTACAACCCTGAGGTTATCTTTCTTATGGAGACTCATCAAAAGGAATAGATAATCTCTTCTTGGCAACAGTAGTTAAAGTTTTATCAGTACTATTTAGTCAATCCTATAAGTACTAGTAATGGTGGTTTGGCTATTTTGTGGAAGTCTTCTGTTCAAGTGTCAGTTGTAGAATATAACCTTAATGTCATTGACACTTTGGTCTATTTTGCTAATGAAGATTTCCACTATAAGATATGCTGGGTGCAAGGTTCGAAAAATTGCTAGGCGCTAGTCGGGCGGTGGCTAAGAGACTAGCGCCTAGGCGGTTTTTTTTTTAAATTTAATTTTAATGCATATACAAATATATATGTACATATATATATATATATATATATATATAATTATATATAAAGACTTAAATAAATATTTAAAGATTTATTATAATTTATAAATAAGAGTAATAAGAATATTATATGAAAGTATTTTTAATTCTCATTGCCCATCAGCCCATGTGCTCATGTCAGAGGCGAGCTCCCATTCTCATTTCTTCTTTTCACTTCCAACTTTCATTGTTTACCTCTGTAGCTCTGCTTTACCTTTCAATTTGTTCAAGAATCAAAATCCCGACAAACCCAATAGTCTCATTGAGATTATTAAGATCTGCTCTCCTTTTCAATTCCTTTTCAATTCGTTCAGTGCATGCCCATCACCGCCGACAACCTCACTCTGCATCTTTCCCAGATAGTCTTCGCCGGCGTTTCACTCGCTGTCATGGCCTTCACCAACGATTTTTCTTTTGTTATTGTCTTTTGTAATGCTTGTTGCTTTTGGGCATTCCTGATTTTTCAATTTTTGGTTTGGATTTCTTCAATTTTTGGTTTGGATTTCAAGTCTTTGATTGTGGTTGTGGTGTTGTAATTATGTCAGCAACCTTGTTGCTATTGTTTTAAAGGGATTTATCGATGTGTTTTGTGATCCAAAGCTATGAAACGACGATGTCTCGACCCAAGATCTGATGGGGAAGGAAGAGATTCCGATGCCGACGGCCAGCAAAACCCAGCAACAGACCCGCCTAGCCCGACTGCCGAAGCGCCTAGTCGCCCGCCCAAAAGCTCCGATTTTGCATTAGTCGAGGCGGAGAGCTGCCGTCCAGCGCCTAGGCGCCGCCTAGGCGGCCTGGGCGGCCGATTTTTAGAACACTGGCTGGGCGTATGGCCAACCTGTTGAAAATAAAAAGAAATCTTTTTGGTGTTATATGAATCATTATTTCACTACTCAGTCTATTCCTCGATCGGTTTTGTATTGGTGATTTTAATGATGTTTTATACACTAATCTAGCATTTGGTAGACCTCATGCAATAATTGTCCTAGCTCTAACGTACCGTATCTTTTGTTTCATTTCTTCTAGAACAATGAAAAAAGTAATAGATCGATATGAACATCATAGGTTGTCCCGTAATAAAATCGGTTGCTGCTAATACTTTCTTCTCGGTTCCTTCTTCTCCTTCTTCCATAACCCGAGCTCGAAGAAGGAAGAGATAAGAGGGCCCTATGGAGAATGTGGTCAGAAATCCATAATAGTCCGACCACAATGACCGAATTGATTATCTTCATGCATAAGGATACTAGATTCCCTAGTATAAAAGATTTTAAAATCATCACAAACTTCCGGATCCCCTTTTCTTTTCTATTGTAATTTCTAGATTATTATATGATGATTTTTTAACTTTTCATATATATATAGAAAGAGATAGACTAGAAACGACATCTTATCTCAATGACACCAAAGGGATATTAAATGAATGAAATTGGGATATGGATGGAATATGCAGTAGCATCCTTCTGAATCCATTTAACTTGAATTGGAAGTTTCTCGGCCATTATTATTGTGAGGAAACGTCCACAATAATTAAACTCAGGCAGTTTATTTGTGAAAATCTATGTATAGCCCAAAAAGGATCCCCCTAAAATCGGGTCAAGCTATAGTTGTTCAACTTGACTCTTTAGTAAAATTGGTTAGACTGAAGGCCTATCTGAAGGAATGGATCCGATGGTGGTGGGGTGAGATCAGATAAGATGGGTTGATGTGTTGTGGGTGGGTCCGCTAGCTCAGCCAAGGAAAGGGAAATTGCCAGTTGCATGTTGTCTACAAGTTATAAACTTACAAATCCACAAGTTCACAAACAAATGAATTATGATCAAATTCAAATGAGAGTAAAGAGGAAGTATACGCCAAGTCCCACAACGTTGGAAGGTGCACCTCTATCTTGCATGATTTTATAGAAGATTTGGTGATATGGTTAACTTGCGATTTACGTTTGTGCATGTGGTGAATCCTCTATTATTGCAAAGTAAGCATGGTGGTGCTGCTGCAGCATGGCACAAATAGTCCTTTCTCATTCAATAGAGTTTAAAGCATGGTGAAGGAAGTCTAAGCATGGTGTCCTTTCTTATTGACTTTCTTCTATTGTAATCAGTTTAGATAGGATTCAAGTAGTGTGAATCCTCTTAAGTCTTCTTTCTCTTTCTTTGTGTGTGAATCCTCTTAGTCTTCTTTCTCTTTTCTTTCACCATTATTCGGCCTGATATCTCTTATGCTGTGAGTATTGTTAGTCAATCTATGCATGCTCCTATTATTGCTCACTTGAACATTGTCAAGCGCATCCTTATATATCTTAAGGGTTCAGTTGGAAGAGGTATCATGCTAAAAAACAATGGTAATACAAACATCGTGGGATATGCTGATGCTGATTAGGCCGGAAATGCACTTGATTGAAAAAGCACAACTGGTTTTTGTACTTTTGTTGGTGGCAACCTTGTAACATGGAGAAGTACGTAAGAAACAAAGTGTAATTGCTAGATCAAGTGCTGAGGCTGAATATCATGCCATGGCCTCTTCTACTTGTGAATTGATTTGGCTTAAGGGTCTCCTTTCTGACTTAGGATTCTCCAGTAATCAACCTATGTCGCTTTTCTGTGATAACCAAGCTGCAATGCACATTGCCTCAAATCCTGTGTTCCATGAGCGTACTAAACACATTGAAGTTGATTGCCACTTCATCAGAGCTCAAGTTCAATCCAAAGTGATTGAAACTCATTACATCAAAAGCGAGGATCAGTTGGCTGATATTTTTACTAAATCTCTTCCTACTGCTCATTTTCAGAAGATTCTTAGCAAGCTTGGTTCAATCAACCCTCTTGACCCAGCTTGAGGGGGAGTATTGAAGATTTGGTGATATGGTTAACTTGCAATTTACGTTTGTGTATGTGGCGAATCCTCTATTATTGCAAAGCAAGCATGGTGGTGCTGTTGTAGTGATTTGGTGCTTAAATGCAACCTACGCGCAATAAGGGCACGGTCATCAAAGAAATGAGAAATATTTGGACCCGAAATTATCGTACCACGGGGATTGAAAAGCTAACTCCAATCCTTGGTTGTGCCAATTACTAAGTCACTAACAATTATAAAATCTAAAAAATAACACCAAGCTATTTACATGCTCGGCTCGGAACAACCAAGCCTAAAATGGGTCAAGAGAACCACAAGTGAATGCGGAATCTCACAACCAAGTGATATGGACAATGAAAGTGGTTTGTGAAAATTGAGTTTGATTGCGAAAAATAAAATTGACAATTGAAAATTAAAATTAAAATTGCAACTAAAAATTAATAGAATAGGTATTAATCAAGATATGGAAATTAGGTCACTAGGGTATCCTCATAGCCAAATTTAATGCACAAATATGCTCCGACAATGGTCAAACAATTCATAATGGCATCAAGAACCGCACTCAAGGCTTTTCAAGGCTCATGGGTCATTAGATTCCTTAAAGGGTATTCCTACTCCGGATCAAGGGTCGTAGAAACTCAATTGGGACAATCTAGAGCCTTGTTAGAGCCTTTAGTTGCATCAAAAGGTGAAGAGTCCTAGAATCAAGGTTCCCAAGCTAGCCAATACGGCAATCGAAATTGGTATTGTAACTAACCATGTTCTAAACAAGTGTTCTAGCCATAAATTAGAGAAGTGATTAGGTCCCCTAATTTTTTTTAGACATGCTCGTCTACACATTCAA
This sequence comes from Rosa rugosa, assembly GCF_958449725.1. Lineage (NCBI taxonomy): Eukaryota > Viridiplantae > Streptophyta > Magnoliopsida > Rosales > Rosaceae > Rosa > Rosa rugosa. The sequence goes on along the minus strand of NC_084821.1, from coordinate 13,789,572 downwards.
GAGTTAATCAAGCTCCTAAGCATGCATCTAAGCCAAATATTATAGAATAGAACATATGCCAAACACGAAATTGAAAACCATTAAATCAAAAAAATATATTTATTACGTTAAATCCATGCTAGGGCTGAAACCCTTAAATAGACTACTCACAACCCATCAACAACAATATACATCAATTAAAGAGGTAAATGTGAGGAAGAGTGAGAAGTAATAAGAACAAGTCACAATTGCTATAGAGCAAATATGACAAGCCTTGATTTATGCCTTTTTCACTTTTACCCAATCTCAAATCTTGCAGATGAGATCCCTTGAAGTTCCTTGAAATTTTTTTGAGAAAATTATGAAGATTTGATGTTAGGAAGTGAGGAAAAGAAAAATGGAAATTAAAATGGGAGTGTGGTTTTGGGTGTATTTCCGAGAGAGAAGAATGGTGTGGTGGGTGAGGTTGGCTTTAGAGGGAAAGGGAGAATGGGCGTGTGTGGCTGCTGTAGGGATGGATGATCATTGAGGTATAATTGGAATTAATATATATGTGGTTCTCGGAGGTGGATGGCTGGAGGAAGAAGAAGAGAGTCAGAGAGAAGATAGGACACGTGGCAGCCAGTGATAGGAAGAAAGGAACAAGAAAAAAAATAAAAAGAAAAGGGAAAGAAAGGGTGAAGGACATGCACGTGAGGAAGGGAGGAAAAGATGTCATTGATGACGTCATCAAGGTCAGATTTTTGTATATTTAATTTTTTCCTTTCTCTTCTCCTACACTTTGTGGCCATTCACTCTGCAACTAGCTTTCATTTCCTCTTCCAGTTTTCACAGTTTACAGTGGTTTTCCCTGGACCTTAATTTTCGATCTTGGTGGTTTCCAATGGATTTGAGCACCTCCCCATCTCATGGTTGGGCTGAATCACCTCCCCGTTGGACATTCGACGTCTTCTTGAGTTTCAGGGGTGAAGACACCCGCAGGGGTTTCATCTCCCATTTATACCGCGAACTGGAGCTCTGGCAAGTATTCAAGACTTTCAAGGACGACCGAGCGCTTGAAACCGGAGCTAGTATCTCTCCGAAGCTTGTGAGCGCAATCGAACAATCACATCTTGCCATAGTTGTTCTCTCACCCAACTATGCTTCTTCCACTTGGTGCTTGGATGAGCTTGCGAAAATTATCGAGTCCATGGAAACGGGAGATGAGAGAATTCTGCCGGTTTTCTTTGATGTGGATCCATCGGACGTTCGACATCAAAGGAGCAGCTTTGCTGAAGCCTTTGCTAAGCATGAAGTAAAGTTCAGTAACGACACAGAGAAGGTGAAGAGGTGGAGAGCAGCTTTAAGAGAAGTGGCAGGTCTCACCGGATGGGATCCAAAGGAATATAAGTAAGCACGTACTACATGCAACTTCATCCCTTTTTTATTGTCTTTTAAATTTTGACTTGTTGTAGCAATGTTCTATTATATATGTATTATTAGCTTGATGGTTGTCTCTTTTTCTGTTAGATCTGAAAGTGAGCTTATTGAAGTCATTGTCAAACGTGTGTGGGAGAAAGTGCTTCCTACGATCGCATTGTCATATCCCATAGACAAGTTAGTCGGAATTGATTTTAGACTCAGGCAAATGCGTTTGCTTTTAGCTGCTGAGGAAAAAGATGTTCGATTTATTGGAATATGGGGTATGGGTGGAGTGGGTAAGACTACCCTTGCTAGGCTAGTGTTCGAGAAAATTTTCCATCATTTTGATGTGGCTGAGTTTATTGTTGATCATGGTCCACTAGTCAATCTTCAAAAACAGGTTCTTTCCCAAATCTTGAAGGAAAATATTTCACATGTTTGGGATGAATACAAAGGAACCTGTTTCATTAGAAAATGCCTGTCTAATAAAAAGGTTCTTCTTGTTTTTGATGATGTTGATAGTTGTAACCACCTAGAAAAATTGGCCGGACATAAATCTTGGTTTGGTGAGGGAAGTAGAATCATAGTTACAACTAGAGATAAACGTCTCCTCACCGAGTGTGGTATAGAATTATCATTTGAGCTAGTGCGGTTAAATGACAATAATGCTCTTGAGCTCTTTAGTCACAAAGCCTTCAAAAAAGATCAGCCAGAGGAAGAGTTTTTAGAGCTTTCCAAGTGTTTTGTAGATTATGCCAAAGGGCTTCCATTAGCTCTTAAAACTCTGGGAAGTTCTTTGTATCAGAGAAATCTAGAGGAATGGAATAGTATATTGGAGTCACTAAAGAGAATTCCTAATCCGACAATTTTTGACTCTCTCAAATTAAGTTATGATTCCCTGAATGATTTGCAACAGAAGATTTTCTTGGACATTGCATTCTTCTACAAGGGGGTGGAGAAGGGGCGGGTTATTCAACTGCTAGAATATTGTTATGGCTTTAATATTATTATTGTGAGAAATGTTCTTATCGAGAAATCTCTCTTAACTATTGATCTGTACAACAACGTTGGGATACATGGTTTGATACAAGAAATGGCATGGGAAATTGTTCGTCAAGACTCTCGTGAGGAGCCTGGTCTTCGCAGCCGTTTGTGTCATCGTAATGACATTTTCCATGTATTCACGAAAAATACGGTAAGAAGTTATATAGATAATCCAAGTTTAGATTTAAAAATAAAAAATACAAAATAATTTAAAAATAAAAAATACATTTTGTATTAGCGTGTTATGTGTGGAATTAACTCTTCCTTTGTTCTGAATTAATATCAGGGAACAGAAGTAATCAAAGGCATACGGTTATGTTTACCTCATTTAGAAGAGGCAGATTCAAGCTGGAATTGTGAATGCTTCTCTAAGATGCTCAAACTAATGTTTCTTGAATTTGATAATTTAATAATTAGTTCAGGCCCCAAATTCCTCCCAAATTCCTTGATAATTCTCAAATGGAATAGGTATCCTTCCAAATCTCTTCCAGCTAGATTCCGGCCAAATATGCTTGCTGAACTGAGGATGCGAAGAAGCAATCTTGTCCGGCTTTGGGATGGAAGACGGGTAACAATGTTGATAATGTTTTCTACTTCAAAATATAATTTTAGGTTTTCCAAAGGTAATTATTTGTTCCATGCATTGTACAGGACTTGCCTAACTTGAAATATATGGATCTTAGTGAGTCCAAAAACTTGAAGGAGACCCCAGATTTCACAGGTATTCCGAATCTTGAGAGATTGAATCTTGCAAATTGTGACGGTTTAGTTAAGATCCATCCATCCGTTGCAGTCCACAAAAAGCTTAAATGGTTGATACTTCATCAATGCAAAAATGTTAAGAGCTTCCCAAGTAAGATTGAAATGGATTCTCTCGAGTTTCTCAACCTTTCTGACTGCTCAAAAGTAAAGATTCCAGAATTTGGAGAAGGAATGAAAAATTTGTCATGCCTTCGCATACCTGGGACTGCTACTGAGGAACTACCTTCATCAATTGAACATCTGGTTGGCCTTACTAGTCTGGATCTATATGATAGCAAAAGTCTCCAGAGTCTCCCGGGCACCGCAATTTTTAAACTGAAGTCTCTTGAATATTTCAATATGGATGGATGCCCAAAGGTTAAGAAACTTGTAGAAAATACGGGGGAGACAAAGACTCTGAAACTGCCACCCTTGCGAAAATTTTTTGGTGGATCATCTATGAGAAGGAAGCTTCACATGGGCTTTACGGGCTTATTTAAAAGAAAGAGTCCAGAGCCTTTGTGCTTGGTGTTGCCATCTCCAAGGGCTTTACCGTCTTTCCAGTGGTTAATTCTAAGTGATTTTAATCTTTATGAAGGTGTTATCCCCGACGATATTGGCTACTGGTTGCCGTCTCTAGAAGAATTCCATTTTGATGGAAATAATTTTGTTAGTCTTCCTGCAAGCATTAGATTGGAGAGGTGCAAAAGGCTTCAACAATTACCAGATCTCCCATCGAATAACCGATTAGAAGAGCAGGGCAGATCCACCGATTTGTACTTCTTTCGTTTAACAACTGTCAATTGCTTTGGATTGACTGACAATGAAGGCTTGAATACTGGAATATTTTCAATGCTAAGGAGATTGGCCGCTCAGGTATTCTCTTCTCTCTCTCTTTCAATCTCTCATATTGAACATGTAAAATTATTCCTTTGGTATAGGGGATCTCTCCAAATGGTGCTCCTCGGTCATTCGGTATTGTAAGTCCTGGAAGTAAAATTTCAGAGTGGTTCGATATTCAAAGCGAGGAAGATTCATTCTGTGGAGCTGCCTCCGGATCGGGATTCATGTAGATCAGAGTGGATGGGCATTGCGTTTTGTGATGTTTTTGCCTATGAGAGAGATCTTGTCACTCTCGAGATTAATGAATTGCCAATTGAATGTTTATCGCCTGGGATTGGTAAAAGACACTCTGAGGAATTAGCAATCCCAGGGCATATGAGGGGAGATCATCTTTGGGTGTGTTTTATGCCTCGTGGTCAAATCCAGGATACCACAAGCTGCTCTATGAGGTTCTCATTCGACGCGAAATATTGAGGGATTTGGAGACTGGAGAATTATGTGGGCAGGTGGGGGGCTCGATTGTTGTACGAGCAAGATTTGGAAAACCTCCTTAATGGAACAACCAACATCTTGAAGTGGAGTCGTGAATATTGTGACAAGGAGGAGGCAGGGGCTGAGGAAGGTCCAAGTGGTAGCTCTAACAAAGAATCATTTTTCAAAAGACTCAAGGCATGAATACTAATCGATCTATGGGCAGGTATGTTTTTTGTGATTTATATAAATGGTTTATGTCTGATGTAGGTTCCATAATTGATCAACCTGGTCCACCTAATTTATATTTGTGTATTTGTATATAAAAGGTTCATCGATCAGTGAAGCTCTATGTTGCAGATATCTTCACCAAAGCATTGCAAAGAGAGAGATTTGAATATCTCAGAAGTCTACTTGGAATGAAGAAGCAAAGCATTAAGAGGGAGTGTTGAAGTTAATGCTTTCCTACTTCAACTAGGAAAGTACTGTGCATATCCACTTGCTGCTACTGTTTGCGTTATCTTAATATCTAGATATTTTGGTGTGTAATCAAACTTTAATCTAGTTTATTAGCACTCTATTTCATACCGCAAGATGGTTAGGTAGGGTTAAACTCTTGGACTATATAAGAGTTAAGGATGATGTAATATCCAAGTGAACTAGATCTGAAATAATCAAGCACTTAATTTGGCTGAGTTTTTCACGTGTTCTTGTAGTTCAGTTGCTAATGCAATTCAATCAAAACAACTATGCTGTGTTTATGACTGTGGTGTATTACTATTACATATCAGAAGTTCAAATTCTAACACAAATACTGTGAAGAACTGTGGGGGCCGTTTGTTGTACTAGGAAGATTTGAAAGAACTCGATGGAAGAAGGAACATCTTTAAGCGGGGTCGTGAACATTGTGACGAGGAGGAGGGAAATGAAGGTCGAAGTGCAAGTGCAACCTCTAACAAAGAACCACTTTTCAAAAGACTCAAGGTATGGATACTAATTGTTCTGTTCGTGATTGAAAAAGATGCTCCCAAATAATATTTGAAAAGCCAATCAGCTCCATGTCTGTAAGTCTCCACCTCACTTCCAGCAGCCCATAAATCACACACACACACACAATCAATATATGTATCCGTTTTGACTGTTCTAACTGGGTCATAATACTGTTGTGTTCTTGTGCTGTAATTCTGCACCGTGTAAGTCTATAATTTATTTGCCGGCATGGTTCTTAATTACCGATATGATTGCTAATGAGACTCTTCTGTAGTTCTGTTATAATATCTAAGAGCATCGGCTTGGCATCTCTTCAGTTTGACGTCTTCAGGTTTGAAAATTACCCAATTAAGTAGCTGAGGTTAATGGAAATTTCTTTGGTGTAAAGACCAAAAAATAGGAATAAATAAAAATAAACGAGTGAGACCAGAAGCAAAATGAACCGCTTTTCTTTTGTGTTTATACTTTCTGGATTCATCGAAACCCGACAATGACATATCGAAGAAAACACGTCTGCTACTACTAGCTCTGTTTATTAGTATTATTAATTTTACTTTGTTTTCTGTATTGGGTGCAGGGTTCTAAAAATCGGGCTAGGCGGCGCCTAGGCGCTAGGCGGCACTCCAGCGTTCCGATTCATGCCTAATCGATCGAGCTAGGCGTCTGGCCGACTTGCAACCGCCTAGGCGGTCCTGGGCGGTATTGGGTGGCTGGGCGGTTCTAGCTGGGCGCCGATTAGGGGTTCTAAAAATGATTTTTTTTTTCTTTAGTTAAGGGCTTAAGGCTGAGGTTAAAACGAAATCACCGAAATATGGTACCCAATTCCCAAATCGTGAAACTGCTGCAGCCATCGAAGCAGAACCCTAATCTCCCGCCGGTCGCCATCACCATCGCCACTCCATCAGTCCATCGTCATCGCCTCTCTTCAAGTCTTCAGTGACTTCAGTCATCGACTCGTCGCCGTCGACTCATCGCCATAGCAGTTTGGGTTCAAATTTTAAAACGACGAAGTCGCCGCTCTCTGGCTCTGTTTTGCCCCCTCTGGCTCTCCTCTGTCCTTTGACTCCTCTCTAGCTCCAGCTCCAGCCTTGCCTTCGTCCGATTGAGAAGTCTTCAATTTCTGGGTAAGTTGAATTTCTTGGTTTTGATTTTTGAATCGATTTGTTGTGGGTTTTAATTCCCTCCATGATTTCTCACTCTTTCATGAATTTCTGGGTTTTCATTTTGAAGTATCGAGCTCGTCAGCCTCACCTTCAAGTCTTCAACTGGTTGCCTTCGAGTTCTTGGTGCGATTTAGAAATTGAACTGGGTAAGTTACTGCCTTGAATTAGATATATTGAGTTTGGTTGATTAGGCGTGTTGGATTTAATGAATAATGAATATGCTTGATGCTTCTAGGTTTGTGATTCATGAATTGCAGTTTGTATATGTGTTTTGACTCTAAATTGCAGACTTGCAGTTTGGCTGAGTTTTGTAGTTTGGGTTTGAGTCCGATGAGGAGGGAGTACTAGAGGGATATGAAGAAGAAGAATTTGAGGATTAGGCTTGGAAGAATCAAATTTGCAATTTTTTCAGCTTTCTAAGAACTCATTTTTGATTTCTTGTTGAACATTTTATCTATATTTTGAGTATTTTAGCTTTCTAATACATTTTATATTTTTATCTATATAATTATATGTTATAAAAATAAAAATAATTAAAAATGAAAAAAAAAAACCGCCTAGTCCCCACTTAGGCCCCTAGGCGCTAGTCCCCGGCCTTCCGCCCGACTAGCGCCTAGCGTTTTTTAGAACCTTGATTGGGTGTATGAATTTTAGTTGTTGAGGACGCCTTGAAGGTGTTCCATGAAATGCTTTACTCGCGTCCTCTGCCTTCTGTTATCCTTTTCAATCAAATCTTGACTCAACTTTCCAAATTGAAACAATATTCAGCAGTCATCTCTTTGAATACACAAATGGGTATGCTGGGAATTGCTCCTGATCACTATACTCTTAACATTATCATTAACTGCTATTGCCATTTGAACCACATGGGGTTTAGCTTATCTGTCTTGGCACAATTCTTCAAATTGGGTCTTCAACCAGGCGTCACCACCTTCAACACTCTAATCAACGGCTTTGTTCTCGAGAAGCAACTGGCTGAAGCAGCACGAATTTTCAGCAAAACGGTGGAGGGGGGTCATTGTAAGCCGGATGTGTTTACTTTTAACACACTGATAAAAGGCTTTTGCATGATGGGTAACAACACTGCGGCTGTTCAGTTGCTTAGGAACATGGAAGAAAATGGATGCGAGCCTGACGTAGTGTCCTATAACACCATCATTGACAGTCTTTGCAAGGATACACTAGTTGTAGATGCAATGAACCTCTACTCAGAAATGATTTGTAAAGGTATGGCTCCAGACGTTGTTACTTTCACCTCTTTGATTCATGGACTTTGCAATTTAGGCCAGTGGAAAGAAGCTAAAAGGTTGTTTGATGCAATGTTAAGTAAAGGTATCTTTCTAGATGTCTTCACCTTCAATGTCTTAGTTGATACATTCTGTAAGGAAGGGATGATCGCGAAAGCCAACAGTGTGGTTCAAATGATGATTCAAAGAGGTATTAAGCCTGATACGATTACATACAGTTCCCTTATAGATGGTTACTGTTTGCGGGGAGAAATGGACGAAGCGAACAAAGTCTTTGATCTGATGATTAGCAAAGGCTCCAGGGTTGATGTTCATAGTTGGAGCATATTGATAAATGGATATTGCAAGAGTAAAAAGGTCGACAAGGCTAACAAGATTTTCAAGGAAATGAGTCGTATGGAACTAGTTCCGGATACAATTACTTGTACCACTCTTATTGATGGTCTTTGCAAAACAGGGAGAATTAAAGAAGCAGAAAAGTTGTTCTCTGAGATGCAAGGTTGTGGACTTGTGGCCAAGTTCCAGATGTTCAAACTTATACTGTTTTACTTGATGGACTGTGTAACAACCAACAACTCTCTAGGGCAGTTGAGTTGCTTAAAGAGATGGAAGCCAACAAATTGGAACTTGATATTGTAGTTTACAGTGTTGTTATTGAAGGTTTTTGCAAAGCTGGAAAAATTGAATCTGCAAGAGATCTCTTCTATGGTTTGTCAACAAAAGGAGTTCAGCCTGATGTGAGAACATACAATATAATGATTCATGGACTTTGTCATCAGTGTTTAAGTAAAATAGATTCGAGAGAGAATTTATGGGAGAATTGTAATGTATTATTGAGAATAGGAGCCCTATATATAGGGATTACAAAGTACATATTCTAATGTTACAAGGAATACTAATCCGAGTAGGATTAGGAATTCTAGAACCTTCTCTCCTATTACTACTCCTACTTTGATAAGGCACACTAAGTCGATTTTCCTTCAACACTCCCCCTTGTGCCGCTCAAACTTGGTGGTGACGCTTCATCCGTTGTCTCTTTAAAAACCTTGCCAGGTAACAAAAACCATGTGGGACAAAAATAATCCTGGTCGAAGGACAAAAAGAGCACAACACGTCCTTCACTCTTCGAGATCACACATGTAGACATCATAACTCCCCCTGATGTCGATATCTCCCCCTGATTGCTACAATCGTGGGAGTTCAGATAACTTTCTCAATCCGATGCTCTTCACATGTTTCTCGAAGGTGGATTTAGGTAACGACTTAGTGAATAAGTCCGCTACATTATCCTCTGATCGGATTTGATTCACTTCAATTTTTAAAAATGATTGTTGTTGCTGATTATAAAAGAACTTAGGCGATATGTACTAGGTGTTGTCGCCCTTGATGAAACCTAACTTCATTTGTTCAATACAAGCTGCATTATCCTCATAAATGCATGTAGGTTCATCCATGGTAGACTTTAAACCACAACTTCCTTGAATATGTCTAATTATAGACCTTAGCCATATGCATTCACGTACAGCTTCATGCAGAGCAATAATCTCTGCATGATTTGAGGAACTAGCAACAAGGGTCTGTTTTGTAGACCTCCAAGATATCGCAGTGCTTCCCATGGTAAAGACATAACCCGTTTGGGAGCGACCTCTGTGAGGGTCAGAGAGGTACCCTGCATCAGCAAAACCCATCAAAACATCATTGTCGTTTTGATGAAGGGGGATAGGGTGAGGCCGGCCACCCATAGTGGTGGTGGCGGCGTTGGCGGCTGATTACACGCATTTTTATACGTGTAATTATATCTAAAATACTAGAATTAAGCTAATCCTCAAGTTAATTAATATATGGTTAATGCATTTTTATTTATTTTGTAGGAAATAAGCGGAGTTACAGAAATCATGAGAAAATGGTGCAAAAAGTGGAGCAAATTGGAGTTTCGACAAAATGACAAATTCTCGCATGCACATGCAATTGGGTTTAATTGATTGGTGCCCCATGATTGGAATAGAGCAAAAAAGAAAGAAATAAGCATTAATTAAACAAATGTTTAATTATTTAAACATTTTGTTTAATTACCCATGGTGGCACGTGGGCTGTGTACCTGCAGAAAGAAGAAATGGCAAGGGCTTGATTAATATTAATCATCTCCACCATCCATCATGTGACACGTGGCAAAAAAAAGAAAAGATCATAGTTTCCTCTTAAATCCCAGCCACACGTCACTGACCATATTTTTTCCTCTTGAATCTGAGCCATCTATTCCTCATCTGTTTTTTCTTCCTTGTCGCTCAGCCAACCACAATTAAAAACCCTTAGGATTGGCATAGAACAGTGGCCGCACATCCATATATATAGATATACCTACAGCGCCGCAGAGGTAGAATGAACCCCAGATCCTCTCTCTTCTCCAGCAGCCGCACGACCACGCCCGGATCTAATTCCAATTCTTTCCTTCTTCTCTCTAACACCGAACCACCCACCTCCAACCCATTTTCTATATTTTCTTCACTATTCCACCACAAAGCTTCATCAATTCCACAAGATTCAAAGAGGAGCCCAAGCATCAAGAGCTTCATAAACATCAAATTTGGGTAAAAGTGGGAGGCATGGGATAGGTACAAGGATATTTGCAATGCATGTCCCCATCATGGTTTGACTAAGTCGATGATGATTGACGGCTTCTATGGAGGTTTGTTACCACATGAGAGGAGGAGGGTTGATGTTGCCGCACAAGGTTCACTTCATAGCCATGGTCAAACCGAGGCATGGGATATACTTGAGCACTTGGGTCGACAATCGAGGCAATGGGATGATCATGACTCTAGACGGGAGAGATTGAGGAAAGATCCATATTATGACACCAAAAGCACTCATGAGACACGGGTTGCTCAAGAGAGCTCTAGTGCGGATTATAGAAAGCTTGAGAGGAAGCTTGATCTACTTCTTCAAGCTCAAGAGCATGGTGCACCTACACATCATGTAAAGGCCGCCTCTATGCCTTCATCACTATGTCTACTTTGTGAGTCGCCTACACATGCTACTAGTGAGTGTCATTTTGCCTCTAGCTATCCGGATTTTGTTGATGAGCATGCTAAAGCGGTTGGTAGTTTTCCAAACCGACCAAGGAATGATCCCTATTCAAGTACTTATAATCCGGGGTGGAGAAATCACCCAAATTTCTCATGGAGAGATAGTGGAGGATCTTCTAGTGCACAACAAGGTGGTGTTTATTCTTATGGAGGGCAACAAGGACCAAATTCTTCATTTCTTGGTTCTCATGGCCAAGGGTCTTCATTTGGTACTTCTCATGGAGGTTCTTATGGTTCTCATGCACAAAATGCACCTCCCGGATTCCAAAATAGGCAAGTTCTTCAAGGGGTGCCTAATACCACTCAAGAGCCAACAAAGAACCATATGGAAGAGTTACTAACCGCATTGACCAAATCGCAAATGAAGACGGAGCAAAATATCTCGGTTCTTACACAAAGTCAAAGTTCTCTTGCTCAAAGTGTGGGAAAGTTAGAAGTTCAAATGGGTCAATTAGCTAGAGAGCTTGGGGCACGCCCACAAGGTGCATTACCTACACAACCGGATCCAAATCCGAGACATGAGCAAGCTAAGGCTATTACTACACTTCGAAGTGGGAGGATTTATGACAATAAGGTACGCATGCCTACACCTTCCAACTCCCATTTTAATGTGTATGATGATATGTATGCTCCCACTTCTCCCATATCACATTCTTATGATACATATGTTCCCACTCCTATACATGATCCCCACTCTTCACTCTCATATTCTAATGATGATGATCATGTGTTAGTAGAGGATTGCATTGATAGTGATGATGATAATTTGTTGCATTCATATGGAGCCAAGGGGGAAGAAAATTTACCTCTTGGTCATGTTGCTAATGATAATGTGCATATGCATCGTACTTTGATTTCAAAGGAGGATGGGAACCGGGGGGAAGAAAATGTACCCCCGGGAATTGGAGTGGGTGATGTGACTTTGTATACAAAAGGAAGAAATAAGGGGGTGGATAAGGAAGCCGGGGAGGAAGAAAATGTACTTCCCGGAGGTGCACAAGAAAGGAAGACCTCTTTATCTCATTCTACATCTTCAAAGTCTCAAGCATCTAATTCTTCATCCGCACCGCCTAAGCATGTGCATTTTGGCCCCACTACTCTTTTATCATCACCTAGGGATCTTCATCAAGGGGGGAGGAATAAGGCGGAAGCTGCTTCATCTACTTCTATTGATACACATGGTTCGTCTTCAAGATTGAGTTCTAGGGATGAGGAAGGTTTTGGCCCTACTAAGCAAGGTGAGGCCGTGAAGGCTACGGATCCTAGCTTGGCCAAAAACACCTCTAGGGATCACTCTGTTAGTCGGACTACATTTTCGAATTTGAGTTCTAATGGTTCACCGCCTATTTCGTCATCTAGTGAGCATCGGGATCTACAACAAGGGGGAAGTAATAAGGAGGAAGACTATTCTCATTTACCTTTGGATTCTAGGGATAGGAGTGGACCGATCCATTCTACACTAGGCGAGGCCTTGAGGGCTAAGAACCCTAGTGGGACGGTTACCACCCTTAGGGGTACAAGGGGGAGTCTCACTTTTTCTCCACCTCTTGATTTGAAATCATCGGAGCCTAGACTTCCATATCCACAAGTTAAGAGGGCTCAAGATCAAAAGAAGCGGAAGGAGACACAAAAGCAAGAGTTCATTGAGCTATTCAAGTCCGTTAACATCAATATCCCATTACTTGATGCCATCAAGCAAGTTCCGGCCTATGCAAAGTGCTTGAAGGACATGTGCACTAATAAGAGGAAGTTTGTAGAGAATGAGGATGTGTACTTGAGTGAACATGTTTCGGCACTTGGTGAAGAACATGATCGACACTTGGTGAAGAAGACATTTCTTCCCAAGCAAAAGGTTCTCCTATACAATTCTAGGCTCAAGTTATTTCCCGGGAAGTTGAGATCTAGGTGGAGTGGACCTTTTGAGGTAGTTGAAGTTTTCTCTCATGGTGCTATCACAATCAAGAATCTTCATGGTGGGGAACCCTTCAAGGTAAATGGGCACCGATTGAAGCCCTATATGGACTCTACCTTTGACTCTCAAGAGGAGGTGATCACCCTCCAAGATGTCCCTTGACTCACCCATGACATATGGACCGGCAATGAAGTCCTTAAACAAAGCGCTCGCTAGAGAAGCAACCCTAGCATTAATTATGATTTTTTTTTATTGTTCATTTTGCATCAATAAGGCTATTTAGCCATCTTTTTGGGAGGATGGGAGGTGGTTGAAGTTTGGAGAATAAGGTGATATTTTGAGCTACAATTCTTATATGGAGGTCATGGAGGACAATTTTGGGTTGTGGATTGATGAGATTAAGACCACGAGTGTAATGGAGGACCCTTATCCTTATTCCTTGATGGGCTATTTGTGATGCATTGCTCTTGGACACTACACATTTCTCAATGGAGTGGATCTTTTTATGAGCACCTAGAGCTATTATGGAGCATACGTAAAGGAAGTCAAGGCCTTGTGCCTTGAGGTTGGTGTCTCATATTAGTCTTCTCCAAGGGTCGTGAGCAACGGAGGGTTGACAAAGGGGGTTTTTCGTAACTTTTCTCCGCATTTAGATTTTCATTTTCATAGTTAATTTGTGTGCCTTCGCCCGGACTTCACTCTCATGCCTAAATCCGACATGGATTTTAGCTTTCGAGCTCACTTTACAACATTGAGGACAATGTTGGTTTTAAGTGTGGGGGTGAGGGCTCGGACACCAAAAAAAAAAAAAAAAAAAAAAAAAAAAATTAGATTAGTTGTATGTAATTATATTTTAGTGGTTAATGCCTTTTTCCAACCCCAAGGACGAGACATGGACTTAACTTGTTATGATTGTGGATAGATTGAGCATGATCTAGGACTTTGAATTTGTTTTGTGATTAAGTGTATATGTGATCTATGCTTGATTATATGTGTGCACATAGCCTATGGTTAGGTTCGTTCATCATAGTTAGAGAAGCATATAGATTATTCGATTAACTTGCATGCCTTATTTGTGAGCTTTTGAGCCAAATGTCTATAGTGTATGCATTGTTCATTCACTTCTTATTTCATGTGTGTACAATTTCATGACATTGCGTATCTAGAACTTGCTTGAGACCTCTCGAGGCTACTTTTAGCTTGCGACATGATAGAAAGGATGGAGGCATTAGGATTATATACCACCATGGCCAAAGAAGCATGTGCCCAAAGATATTTACCACTAGATTGCCACTTTGAGCCTATTTATATATTTAGCCTTTTTATTCATTTGCATCACAAATTCCTACCTAGCCTATACACTTTTATCCTACCATTCCATGGTAGTTGGTGAAGCGATTCGAGAGAATGACTTTATGTTTGAGTGCTTCAAAAGAAAAGAAAAGTCAAAAGTGTGAGGTTACAAAAGAATAAGTGTGGGGGTGAGTGATTTGTATAGAAAAGAAAGTTCTCAAAAAAAAAAAAAAAAAAAAAAGTGATCGAAAAGAAAAAGGGTGAAAAAAGAAAAAAAAGAAAAAAAAAAGAGTCAAATAGAAGAAAATCCAAAAATAGAAAGAAAGTAAAGTATTGTATATAGTTTAGTGTGGGTTGTACATTGGGTTTAGAGTAAGTGAGTTAGCGTTCGAAAACAAAAGTCATATATCTCTACAAGTGAGAGTTGCTTCACCGGCTTACATGGACTTTGTATTTCCTTATCCTTCATTTCTATTAGCCACTTGCCTTTAGCCCCATTACAACCAAATAAAAGACCTCTTAATCTTGAATGTTGTGAGCTACCCAGCGGAGATGAGATCGAAGAGCAAGCATATGACGACGCGTGTTGTGAAATTGCTTTTGAGTGAAACACATATAGCCCATAAACACTTGAGCGGTAATATTTAGTGAACCTATGTGAGTTTAGTGGGTCATATCGGGTCTTCTATGTGCCTATTTGATTATGGTGGATTGATTTGATATATGGTCAACACATGCATATACTTGAGCATTTCTCACATGTGCATCTTAATTGCCTTACAAATTCATAATTCCTATGTTATGCTTTGTCGACCTCATGATCATTTACATAATTAGTTCTCCGAGAGTTATGGTTGGAAAGGCTAATACCACATTTTCTTTAGTTGAACACTTGTGTTTGAGTTTGTAGATTTTTATATTAGATTTCATTTAGTTTGCTTGAGGACAAGCAAAGTTCAAGTGTGGGGGTGTGATTACACGCATTTTTATACGTGTAATTATATCTAAAATACTAGAATTAAGCTAATCCTCAAGTTAATTAATATATGGTTAATGCATTTTTATTTATTTTGTAGGAAATAAGCGGAGTTACAGAAATCATGAGAAAATGGTGCAAAAAGTGGAGCAAATTGGAGTTTCGACAAAATGACAAATTCTCGCATGCACATGCAATTGGGTTTAATTGATTGGTGCCCCATGATTGGAATAGAGCAAAAAAGAAAGAAATAAGCATTAATTAAACAAATGTTTAATTATTTAAACATTTTGTTTAATTACCCATGGTGGCACGTGGGCTGTGTACCTGCAGAAAGAAGAAATGGCGAGAAATTCTTAGGTGGGGGTTTCCCCACCACGTGGCTTTAGGGCCACCCAATCAGAACAAAGAAAAAATTTCCTCTTTTCCAAAAATACCCCTGCTGCCTAAATGTACAATACCCAAAAGACCCCCCTGCTAGGCAGTGATTGGTCTGCCGCATTGCCACGTGGTGCGGGTGCCCCACGCAAGTCTTTCTCAGAAATGGCAAGAGCTTGATTAACATTAATCATCTCCACCATCCATCATGTGACACGTGGCAAAAAAAAGAAAAGATCATAGTTTCCTCTTAAATCCCAGCCACACGTCACTGACCATATTTTTTCCTCTTGAATCTGAGCCATCTATTCCTCATCCGTTTTTTCTTCCTTGTCGCTCAGCCAACCACAATTAAAAACCCTTAGCATTGGCATAGAACAGTGGCCGCACACCCATATATATAGATATACCTACAGCGCCGCAGAGGTAGAATGAACCCCAGATCCTCTCTCTTCTCCAGCAGCCGCAAGACCACGCCCGGATCTAATTCCAATTCTTTCCTTCTTCTCTCTACCACCGAACCACCCACCTCCAACCCATTTTCTATATTTTCTTCACTATTCCACCACAAAGCTTCATCAATTCCACAAGATTCAAAGAGGAGCCCAAGCATCAAGAGCTTCATAAACATCAAATTTGGGTAAAAGTGGGAGCCATAAATCAAGGCTAGCCATAATTGCTCTATAGCAATTTGTGGCTTGTTCTTGTTACTCTCTACTTCTCTTCACTTTTTCCTCTTTATATTATGTATTTTGATGTTAGTTTGGTGATGGGTAGTGAGTAGTTTTGTTGTTGGGGGCTAGGGTTGTGTGCCCTAGTCCAAATCTTGTGTAAAAGATGCTTATTTTAATGTAATGATGCAATTTTCATATGATGGATGCTTATATCTATTTTTGTTGGGTTAAAATGCATGTCTAGGAGCCTAGTCAACTCTAGGGTGTGTATTTTGAGCATGTCTAGGGTGGAGTTAGAGGCTTGACCCCCTCTAATTCCTAAGCTAGAAACCTTCAATTTCGTATTCGAGGGGTTATAAGCATGGTGATTTACACCCGTTGCATGAATGCGCGGGCGGGTCGCTTAGTAGTCTAATTCCTCGATCTTTAGGCCTCTTGATGTGAATTAGAGACCCTTGAACCAGCTCTAATTCATGCCAAGTGAGTTCCTACGACTCTTGAACCGGAGTAGGAATACCATAAAAGAGAATTTAGGTCCTTGAGCCTTGAACCGCTTTGGATACGACTACCGCCAAAATAGGAAATTTGCATCTACATTAGATTAGCTTCCAACACATGAGATTTGGGTGAAGGAACCTCCCTAGCACCCGACATTCTCATTATATTGTTCACACTTTTCTAGTTTAATTTCCTTGCATTTTTATTAATAGCTTTGCATTTTATTACTTTTTGTTAAGTTCAAATCAATTCTCAAATATTAAATCCATCGACTCATTTGTGTATACCCATCTTGAGGCTACAAGTTAGTGGCTTTGAATAGGCTTGGTGTGAGCTAAGCCGAGCATTGCCAAGGCTTGGTGCCTTGATTGTTTATAGTTTTTATTTTACTTTTTATTTTTTTTTGTGTGCTTTTAGTATCCTACTGTCAATTATCTTGGTTAGGTCCAACTCCTAATCCCCGAGGTACGATAAACTAAGGTCCAAATACTTCCCTTACTTGACACGATTCGTACGCTTGCGAAGAGTTTATGCATCAAGTCAGCGACAATATGACCGGCCATTTTATCATGGTGGACGGTGGCTCCATGCCTAATGGGGTCCGATCCCATTCTTCCATCATTCCTCTTCTCTCTGTAGGGATAAAATAGGCCCATATCAATCGTACCTCTTAGGTATCGAAAGATTGTCTTTACACCAATCCAATGGCGGCGTGTTGGCGCAGAGTTATGTCGAGCTAACAAGTTCACTGCGAATGAGATGTCTGGTCTTGTGCATTGAGCTAAGTACAATAATGCGCCTATTTCACTTAAATAGGGCACTTCGGCCTCTAATGGTTCTTTGTCCTCATCCTTTGGACGAAACGGATCTTTTCCGGGCTCAAGACTACGACCAATCATGGGAGTACTCACAGGCTTTGCTTTATCTTCATGAAAGATCCTTAGAATTTTCTGAGTATATGCAGACTGATGGATCAAAATTCCATCACTACGGTGCTCGAGTTCTAAACCGAGACAAAACCGTGTTCTCCCAAGATCTTTCATCTCAAATTCGGATTTCAAGTATTTAGCAGTTTCCTTTAACTCATCTAGAGTTCTAATTAGGTTCATGTCATCAACATAAACTGCTACGATTGCAAATCCGGAACTTGTTCTTTTAATGAACACGCATGGACATATTTCATTATTAATATATCCCTTCCCAATCAAGTAGTCACTTAGACGGTTATACCACATCCGTCCAGATTGTTTTAATCCATATAGTGAGCGTTTTCTTATTGAAAATGCGCTCCGTGGTTTAGAGCCACTTGATTTGGGTAATTGAAGTCCATCTGGGACCTTCATATATATCTCTGAATCTAGATCCCCATAGAGATATGCTGTAACCACATCCATAAGCTGCATGTCAAGTTTCTCGGAAACTACCAAACTGACAAGGTAGCGGAACGTTATAACGTCCATTACGAGAGAATATGTCTCCTCGTAGTCGATTCCAGGGCGTTGTGAGAAACCTTGCTCCACGAGGTGGGCTTTATATCTTACCACCTCATTTTTCTCATTACGCTTTCTAACAAAGACCCATTTATGGCCAACAGGTTTTACATTTGGGGGTGTCTGTGTTATAGGCCCAAATACCCTGTCTCTTTGTTAGTGAATCCAATTCAGCCTGGATTGCATCTTTCCATTTAGGCCAATCCGCTCTTTGTTGACATTCTTCAACAGAGCGAGGTTCGATATCATCATATTCTATAATTCCTTTAGCAATATGATATGCAAATGCATCATCAATCGCCATAGAATTTCTATCCATCATCTCATGTACACTAGTGTAATTCATGGAGATCTCTCTATTCTTTGGAGTTGGTTCTGACATTGGAGCGTCCCCCAATGATGTCTCTTGGACATAACCATAATCCGGAATATTCTCATGAGATGGATTATTTACATCGATGATTAATGGATTATTTTGTGCCAAACTCGCTTTCTTTTTTGGGCGAGAATCCATCGAACCTATGGGCCTCCCGCGCTTCCTGGCAGGAGCCATGGGCCTAGCCACAACGTCACCATCACTGTGAGAAGGGACGTTGGTGCCATGTCCTCTAATTTTAGGGACATCAATCCTTGCAGGCACGTTTGCAGCAGGTATGTGTGATCTCGTCACTTTAGCGATATCAGAAAACGCATCAGGCATCGATTATGCTATGTTCTGAAGATTGAGAATTCTCCGCACTTCAATTTCGGACTGTGCGGTTCGGGGATCAAGATGAGACAAAGGAGGGAAAGACCACGACAATTCCTGTCGTTCCTGTTGAACATTGATGTTCTTATCTCCCCCTCACAACGGGAAGACTGTCTCATCGAAGTGACAATCCGCAAATCTGGCGGTAAAGAGATCGCCTGTCAAGGGTTCTAAATAGCGGACAATAGTTGGAGAATCATATCCAACATAAACGCCTAATCGTCGTTGAGGACCCATTTTGGTGCGCTGTGGCGGCGCAATTGGCACATAAACTGCACACCCAAATATGCGTAAGTGTGAGATATTAGGCTCATACCCAGTCACCATCTGGGACGCAGAAAAGGGTTGAGTGGCAGTGGGCCTCAGACGAATAAGCACAGCTGCATGCAATATTGCATAGCCCTAAGCAGAAATAGGGAGATTGGTGCGCATTACCAATGCCCTAGCGACCATTTGTATTCGTTTAATGGCGGCTTCTGCGAGACCATTTTGGGTGTGAACATGAGGAACTAGATGTTCAACCTCAATCCCAATGGACATGCAATAATCATCAAAAGTTTTTGATGTAAACTCCCCAGCATTGTCTAATCTGATAGACTTAATAGGATGATCAGGGTGGTGAGCCCTTAACTTAATTATTTGTGCTAGGAGTTTAGCAAATGCAGCGTTCCTGGTGGACAATAGCATGACATGTGACCAACGTGTCGATGCATCAACCAACACCATAAAATATCTAAATGGTCCGCATGGTGGTTGAATAGGTCCACAAATATCACCTTGGATTCGTTGTAAGAATGATATGTTTTCTTTAGTATCCTTTGCATAGGATGGTCTCGATCCTAATTTTGCTAAAGAGCAGGCTTTGCAGAACGAGTGATGGGTTTTAGAAACAATCAATGAGGATTTTGGTTGAGCCACAAAGTCACAATTGACTTGAGAAGTAAAATTTGGAG
The DNA here is from genome assembly GCF_958449725.1 of Rosa rugosa. Taxonomy (NCBI): domain Eukaryota; kingdom Viridiplantae; phylum Streptophyta; class Magnoliopsida; order Rosales; family Rosaceae; genus Rosa; species Rosa rugosa. The sequence goes on along the minus strand of NC_084821.1, from coordinate 13,769,685 downwards.
ACAAAGGAGCATTGGTGGTGTTAAAGCCACCCTTGGGCCGCAGGGGGTTGGCGGCGCCGGCCAAGGATGGCCGGATTTGGGGGTGAACGGCGCATGGGCTCCTTCGGTATCCAAAAACTGATTTTTACTTCTTTTCGTTATGAAAAATGGATGTCCGTGCGAAGTCTTTAATATACGGATCATCATATCACTACCTGGATGCCCCAAACGGTCGTGCCAAAGCCTATATGTGTCAGAATCCCATAAATCATCTCTCATAACATGATTAGATTCAATGACTCGAATAGTGGTTGCATACAACCCACTAGAGCGACACATAAGTTTCTCTAATACTCGTTTATGCCCGTAGTCATTAGAGGTGATGCAAAGGAACTCTTGTCCATTCTCACAATGTGTTTCCACATGAAAACCATTGGCTCTTATATCTTTGAAGCTCAATAGGGTTCTTCCTGCCCTAGGAGCATAAAAAGCTTCAGTGACATTTAATGTTGTGCCATTTGGCAACATAAATTGGGTTGGTCCTTGACCATGATCAATCAATTGAGATGATCCAGCCATCGTAGTCAAGGAAGATCGAGATGGTGTCATCCATAGAAATAGCTGCCTATTTCGAAGGATAGTATGTGTAGTTGCACTATCCACGAGGCATTCTAGCTCTCCGGGAAACATACTGAAAAATAATAAAGTTCGAAATTAAAATATGTCCAAGACATTGAATTAAAATAAATCGATACTTTATTAATAATAGCCAATGATTACATCAAAGTTTCTTGACCAAAATCTAATCCAATATAAAAATCAAATCGTAGATAAATCGTAGTCATTCTATCTGTTTGGTAACTCTAATCAAATATATCCAGGGAAGTAAAGAGAGATGTCGGTGGAGCGAGGCTCTCTTAAGTACCACTAATCTCAATTACTTTCCTAGACATCATACTTAATTCGATGAGCCACATAAGATAGAATTAATACAAAATGTCATTTATTGACTAAGGCATAATTGCTATTACATAATTCTTGGAAATATAAAGGACTACACTAATCAAAATCTGCAACATCCTTGTACAATTCCTTGTCAGATTTGAAGTCCGCTATGGTGAGATTGACATTGGCATCATCACCATCTTCTTTTTCTTCTTCAGCAAAATGGGCTTCATGCTCTCTGAAGTCTGTATATGCCGTGTAATGTGCAGCTAATTGTTTGCTTGCATTGCATTGCTTGAACCAGTGTTCAATAGATCCACATCTATGGCATGCATCATTACGATTTCCTCCCTTGAATTGAGATGCATCATGTGCATGAGGACGAGATTGACGTCCTTGTTGGACAAAGGCGCCACCTCTATGGCCGGCGGCCTTGTGTCCCCCTCTCCCACGTTGGCCTTTGTTGCCACGTGCTCCCGCGCCATTTTGGCGGTTTCCTTCCTTTGTAGGGCGGTTATATGGACCAAAACGTCCGTTGTGTCCCTTAATTTTAGGGTTCCGCTCCTTGCGCCCTCCTTTGGGTGCATTATTATAATTCGCCTCTTGAACGCTCTTAGTTCCTATAGGCCTTGAATTATAATTCTTTACGAGGATATTATCATGTTTTTCAGCTACAGACATAATATTAATTAGTTGATGAAACCTTGTGAGCCGTCTAGTATTGTATTCGGTTCGATATTGCTTCGATAGCAAAATTGCTGAGACGGGGAAGGTGGAGAGAGTTTTCTCAATTAGCTCTTGCTCTATGACAGGCTGTCCACAGAACCTGAACATAGTTTTGAGGCGTAGAACTTCTGAATTATATTCAGCTACGGACTTGAAGTCGGCGAATCGTAGATTGCTCCATTGAACTTTCAAGTCGGGGAGGAGGGTATCCTTGACATTACCAAATCGCTCTTCTAGCGCAACCCATAATTCTCTAGCATCCTTGATTGCCATGTACTCCAATCGGAGTGATTTATCCATGTGGCGTCTCATCAAGATGAGAGCGGTGACATTATTTGTAGTCGTACGCTCAAATATGAGCTCGGGATTTGGTGCTTGAATTACGGGTAGGATCCCTTTTGAAGTGAGATGGTTCTCAACATCCGTGACCCAACTATGATATTCCGAGCTAGTTGAGTCAAGGATAGGAAAGTCAAGCTTTGACATCCTGAAATAAGAAGAAGAAATATATTAGTTTCGGAGTTAAAACTTCCACGACAACTAAATAATAAGATTTCCGAGCTATGCTACCAAGAAATCGGTTTCCAAGAAAGATTGGATTAGACCGAAACAATGATGTTTATAAGGTCATCAATCGATACTTGCGGACGCTCTTAGTCCAAAGTCTTACGAACGCTCTTAGTTCGTTAATTGCGTGAATCCCCACGATTCCGCTTTTCAATGATCGAACCCACGTTATAAGAAAGGTGGGATGTAGAAGAAGGGAGGTTTTCAAGTCCCTGAAGAAAAGAAGGAGGAATTAAATTTGGAAAGCGGGAACTTTAATGTAAATACTTACTTGGTTAATTTGAAGCTTGAAAACTTGGAAGCTTGGGTTGATGTAGATGTCGATTGTCAAGTCTAGGTGGCTCGGTGTTGATGTGTAGCCGGTTGGTAGTGTAGCAGCAAGGTATACGTGCAGCAGGGGCTGCGGTAATGCTGCAGGGGCAGCAGTGGAAGAGGAAGCTGGGCCGAGAGGTGCTGCAAGGCTGCAGGGGCAGCAGCAAGGCAGCGTTGCAGGGCTGCAGGCGCACGGGCACACAAGCAGGCAGCTGCAGATGCGGGGGCGCGCAAGCTGCAGCGAAGGAGCGCAGGAGCGCATAGTGCGGGGCTCGCGAGGGCAGGCTGCAGCGAAGGCTCGGCTAGCTCGGGCTAGGGGCTGCGATGTGAATGCGTTTTCTATTTTGTGGCTAGAACTCGTGCTGATAACGTGTTTAAGTAAAATAGATTCGAGAGAGAATTGATGGGAGAATTGTAATGTATTATTGAGAATAGGAGCCCTATATATAGGGATTACAAAGTACATATTCTAATGTTACAAGGAATACTAATCCGAATAGGATTAGGAATTCTAGAACCTTCTCTCCTATTACTACTCCTAGTTTGATAAGGCACATTAAGTCGATTTTCCTTCAACAATCAGGGCTTATTAATTGAAGCAGAAAAGTTACTGAAAGAAAGGGACCAGGTTCTTCAGATGGTTGCACCTATAATAGTATAACACCATTATCCGAGGGTTGTAAAATAACAATGAGACATCATGGGCTATGGAACTTATTCAAGAAATGGTGGAGTGGGGTTTCTCAGCAGATGCATCAACTATGGAATTGATAGTTGGTTTATTGTCTAAGGATATGGTAGATCCGGCTTTGTTGCCACTGTTAAAAGATTCATGATAAAGTTGATTTGAACATTTGAAACAGAACTTTCTTAGTATTTTTTTTTTTTTGGTCGATAGAACTTTCTTAGTAAGGGAAGGAAATGTGAGAATTCTGCACCTTTTACAGCCTTGGATGTACTATATACTTTTTCTATAATTCATCATTTGAACACCCAATGTCATTTCGTAGATCACATAGCATTTTAGCATTGTCATACCCTTATCTATAGCTTGGATTTTTCATCGCTTGCTAGATTGTTAAGCTGCTAATTATATGGTCCAGTACTCATTTCTTGGTATGATTTTTGAATATGCAGATTAGAGCTATTTGGAAAGAAGCTGATTGGTTGTGGTGCATTTTGTTTATGGAGATCTTTATGTTGTAGGTAGCAGTATTGCAGTAGTCATATAAAATTTAGAATAGTATAGGATGCATTGGTGGTACACCAATGGACGGAAAAGATTTTCCCATATTGTGATATCTGTCATGTATATTAGCAATGGAACCTCACATGTGTACAGAGCATCGCTCATGCTCTGAAATTTATTTCTCAGCTAAGTAGTTACTCAATTACTTGGCACTTTCACAAAAGAATTGATGCCTTGTTCGAGTCAAAGAATGTTTTTGAATCATTGAACAGGAACTGGGAAGTAACAATATTCAGTTGGATGAGCAAGTGATTTTTGAGTTGGTTGTATTCTTCAGAGAATTTCTGCAATGAGGTTCTGAAAGAAACCTGGTAATCCATTTATCTTGATGAATTTCAAGCATAGGGATTTTATTTACGTTCTCCATGGCATTACAAACTTGATGAAATTCCTTTTAAGCATAGGCAACACTTCCATTGGAATGTGAGAAATTGAATCATTAATTTCATCATTGGTTGCAAATAAGAACAACTACGTTTCTGTTAACTATCAACTCAAAAGCCAAAAAACCCCTTTCCTTGAACCAATCAACAATTTCACTTCACTGATTCACTGGCACTACAGAGACCAAGCAGCGGAATCACTTCAATAGATCAGTGATTTCATTTTGCAGAGCTTTTATCAAATAAAAGCCCAAGCTGAATATTGATGGCTTTTGATAAACCTCACAGCATCAGAAATATTCTGCTTATCGTTTGGGAGACACTTACTGAGAACTTTTTCTTGTTAACAAAATGTCGAACGATTTCTTCTGTATGCTGTCTGATACCTTCGACTTGGATTTCTGAAGATTAAGAGACTGTTGAAATCCCATTGCATGTTCCCCTCCTCAACTTCAAAGAAACTGTTCTGCATTATTGCAGATTCCACTTATAATTCAATAGCATGCAAAAAAACTCATATTTTGAGGGACTGCACTAAGCCTCTTGCCTAAAGTGATTGTTATCAGTACTCCAGCAACCAAACACTCGGAATCTGCAGAAATAGCAAAATCTGAAGGGTTGTTCCGGCTAAGAAGGTTGAGAAGAAAAGGCTAAGAAATAAGTTAATGCTCAGGTGCCTTATACCTGTAGATTCCTTTTCTTCAGGTCTCTTCTGAATGAAGAATTGTACAGAACCTTCCTTAAAAAGACATTCTTGTATATCAGGCAGCTTCCGTCCAACTGCATCCTGGTAGTTTCCTTAACTTCTTTTTCTTCATCATTTTCTTCAACCTTGCAACATTTACCCAATTTCCAGCATCTGCATATAGACTTGATAATAGCAAATTGTTTCCTGCACTCTCCGGCTCTAGCTCTGACAAATGCTTAGCTGCTATCTCAGCAAGTTCTATATTCCCATAGTTCCGACTTGCTCCTAATAATGCTCCCCATACAAACAAATCTGGCTCCATGGGCATTGCCTTAATCATATCATATGCCTCAGTGAGATTCCCTAATCGACCTAGAAGATCAACCATACATGCATAATGTTCTAGTCTTGGCATGATCCCATGTTCTTCCTGCATCGAACTAAACAAGCTTTTGCCAAGTTCAATCATTCCAGCATGACAACAAGCAGTAAGGACTGCTACGAAAGTCAAGTAATCAAGTTTCCTGTTGTCTTCTGTCTTCATCTTGTTGAAAAGCTCAATTGCTTCAGTGCAATACCCATGATTTGCGTATCCAAAAATCATTGAGTTCCACGTTACTGTGTTCCTTTCAGACATCTTGCAAAACAATGTCTTTGCTTCATATATAAATCCGCATTTCGCATGCATATCAACAAGAGCACTCCTCACATATACATCAGCTTCAACTCCAGTCACCAATGCATAAGCATGTATCTCCTTACCAGACCTCAAGTTCGCCACAGCTGCACAAGCAGGCAACAGGCTACTAATCGTAGCTGAAGTTGGACATATTCCATGATCCAACATTTGCTTAAATGTATAAAAAGCCTTACTGTTTTGAAAATTCTTCACAAACCCAGATATAACCGAAGTCCAAGAAACAACATCAGGCTCAATCCCATTCACGCGCATCAACTTAAACAGCCTAGAGGCCATTGCTTCATCACCCTTCTGCGAAAACCCAGCAACCAAAGTGTTCCAAGTAATCAAATTAGGCTCAATCCCCACCAGCTGCATTTCCTCCACCAAAACCAATGCTTCTTCCGCCATGCCATGCTGACAAAACCCCGAAACAACAGCATTCAAAGCCACCAAATCTTTCTCCACCATCATATCAAACACCCTGCGTGCCTTCTCCACGCGCCCATTCTTCGAGTACATGTCAACAAGCGCGCTGCTAATAAAAGCATCAAACTCAAACGAGTGCCTGAACACAACAGCATGTAGTTTCTCACCGGTTTTAACATCAGAGAGATGCCCACATGCCTTGAGAACACTGGGAATAACAATCCTATTCGGCCTCGAACCGGCTCTTTGCATCTCACTGAACACATCCATGGCTTGCTGATAAAACCCAGAGCGAGCGTAGGCTCCGATCAGAGCAAACCAGCGGCGTATGTTGGTCTTGGGAATTTGGTCGAACAGGTTACGGGCATGGGCTACTCGGCCGCAGGAAGCGTACAAGGCTATGAGCTTGGAGGCAAAATGGGTCAAACGGGCCAACCCGGTGGTGATCAAATGGGCGTGGAGTAGTCTTGCTGGCTGCAATTCTCGATCACGAGCGTAGATTCCGATCAGCTTTGTGTACAGGTCAGGCGATGATTGAAATGTACGGTGTTGGGTGATGGGAGTCATTGGAATAGTAGTGACTGTAAAGCGCGGGAAGATAAGTGTCATTGGTTTAATATAAAAAGAGTGAATTTACATATGGCATTCTTCTCTCATGAGTCATGATGGTGATTATATGCATGAATTTGTTCTATTTCAAGTGACCAATAGGCAATAGCTAATTTTATGTGATCAATATAGAAAAGCAAAACCTTTTTGTTGGTGAGATATTGAAGGTAATTAAATTAAATATATAGCAAGATTGCAAGAAGTTATACAAGGATGGGGAAATTAGATTTCATGCTAGAAATATTTGGCAAAGTTAGTAAAAGATAATCTGAGTAACCTATTATCAAAACTCAAATAATTGTTTTTGGGTGAGGCTACTGCCACCCTAATTGTAATCTTTAGACTATAAAGTTTCATTTTGATCCTTGAATTCAATTAAGAATAAAACAAAATGAAGCGAAAAAAGATATAAAATGTAAATAAAATAAAATACTAACTGAAAAGCTATCGCCTTCCCTTTGTTCCATGATCCCATCTAAGAAGACAACTATGGTGAGAGTACATTCATACATACAATGACACAGTTAAACCATGTGAAGAAAAATATGTTCATATTAATCTTGTAACGATCCTAAAACAACTGCCCCATTGATACAAACGAAATTAGGAGACTCAATGCCTCAATTGAATGTTTTTTTGTGTGTGTGTGCGCGCGCGCGCGTGAGAGAGAGAGAGAGAGAGAGGATAGTTTCAGCGTTCTTGGCCGTTGGCAAACATCATAGCTTTGGGTTTCTGGATGACGGCTTAAGGGGTGAGTTGCTTGAATAGGGCCACTGGCTTATTTGATTTTGTTATCTTGAATTATTATTCATTTTTTAAAATTCAAATTCTCAAGGGTAAAATTGGATTATTATCCTAAAAATAAATATGTAGGGTGTGATAAGTATTTGGCTAGTATACGATTTTTGTCTCTTTTAAGACTGGAATTTTCATACCTGACCTAGCCTCTGCTAGGGTTTGCTTTCTAAAGGTCTAGAAAGAGAATTGCATCTTCCATCTCGATGGATATCCTTAGTTGGAATTGCAGAGGAATCTGCAACGATACTACTACGAGGGCGCTGAAGGATCTGATATCCCAGAACAAGCCCTAAATCATTTTCTTGTGTGAAACAAAGATAAGCAAGATGGAAGTTTTCAAGTCGCTTCATCTGGCTCTCGGGTTCCCAAACTCAAAGGAGGTCCATAGTGATGGACAGGCAGGTGGCCTAGCGTTATTCTGGAGTGCGGAGATCGATCTGCAAGTTCGTACAAGGTCTGCACATCACATCGATGCGGTGATCCATGGCGGACCGGGGGATCCTCGATGGCGTCTAACGGGCTTCTACGGGTATGCTCGTACTGCTGAACGAGATCGCTCCTGGAAACTGTTAAGAGATTTGGGGGATTTAGACTCGCTGCCATGGGTTGTCATTGGAGATTTCAACGAGATTCTAAATAATGGGGAGAAGATCGATGGGCCTCCTAGGGCTAAGAGGCAAATGCGAGGGTTCAGAGAAGCTTTAGGGCACTACCATTTGCTTGATCTAGGGTTTCAAGGCCCTAGAGCTACGTGGTAGAATGCTGAGACTCATCTGCACTTAGACCGTGCAGTGTGCACTCCCTCCTGGCTTGATGTGTTCGGTTTTGCTAGGGTGACTCATCTCCCACCAAGTGATTCAGATCACGTTCCCGTACTTCTCCAGGCAAGTCATGTACCAATTCCAAAGAGGCCCCGGCATCGTAGGTTCAAGTTTGAATCGTTTTGGATACAACATAAGGAGTGCGATCCTTTAGTGAAGTCAAGCTGGCAAACTGAATTCTCCGGTGTTCCAATGTTCCAAGTAGTTCAGAAGCTTGCTCATACTCGTATTGCGCTGAATAAATGGCAGAAAGAAACTTTTTGAGTTAGGCAGCAGCAAATGTTGGGAGTCCGAGCTAGATTGGAGAAGCTTTTAGACTTGTCAGCTACGGGATCTATTCAAGAGGAGAAGAGGTTGTTGATGAATAAGCTTCAATCTCTTTTCTCTCAGGAGGAAGCTTTTTGAAGACAAAGAGCCAAAGTGACTTGGCTAAAAGAAGGAGATAGAAATACTGGATTCTTCCACCGCAAGGCAACTAATAGAAAACGAAAAAATGCAATTCATGGGCTGTTTGATGAACACGGCGTATGGCGTGAGGATGATGCTGGGGTTGAACAGATTGTTACGTCCTATTTCAAGAACATGTTCACTGATTCTCCAATTGATATGGAAGCAATGAATACTACTCTGGAAGCTATTCAACCTAGTGTTACACCAGAGATGAACGCTCAATTATGTCAGGTGTACACGGAGGATGAGATTCGTTGTGCATTGTTTCATATGTATCCAACAAAATCACCGGGCCTGGATGGCATGCCTCCATTATTTTTCCAACACTACTGGGAGGTGATTGGGAAAGATGTGACTGAAGCTGTTCAGGATTTTCTACATACGGGTAACCTATTAAAACAGGTGAATTTCACTCATATTTGCTTGATTCCGAAAGTAAATAATCCTGAAAAGATGTCAGATTTGAGGCCTATTGCTCTTTGTAATGTTTTATACAAGATCTGCTCTAAGGCAATTGCAAACAGACTCAAGCTATTACTTCTTGATATAATTTCACCGTATCAAAGCGCTTTTGTACCTGGCCGCTTAATCACTGATAACATTCTTGTTGCTAACGAGATTGCTCACTTTGTGCATAACAAGAGAGACGGGTTTGATGGATTTATGGCCTTGAAATTAGATTTTAGCAAGGCTTATGACAGAATGGAATGGTTGTTTCTTCGGAAAGTGATGGAAAGGTTTGGGTTCACAAGGGGTTGGATTGACATGGTTATGCAGTGTGTCTGTTCTGTAAGGTTTTCTTTTTTTATCAGAGGAAAACCTAGAGGACTGGTTATTCCAAGTAGGGGACTGAGACAAGGTGATCTCTTGTCACCCTATCTTTTCCTCATTGGTGCAAAGGGTTTTTCTGCCTTGTTGCAGCAGAAGCATTTGCTTGGCTTACTACCCGGGGTTGAGGTATGTTCTGAAGCTCCATCAGTTAATCATTTACTTTTTGCGGATGATAGCATGTTGTATGCTCAGGCTTCGCTGGAGGCTTGTTATGAGATTCAGGATGTTATAGACACATATGGAAGGGCTTCAGGGCAGCTAGTGAATTTTAACAAAAGCTCAGTTGTCTTTAGCAAAAATGTACAGGTAGATGTACAAGATGAAGTTGCTTCTTTTTTGGGAGTAGACATAGTTGAGTCACATGAGAAGTATCTGGGGCTCCCCACTTATGTAGGACGTAAGAAAACTGCTACTTTTCAGTATATCAAGGACAATTTAGCCAAGAAGCTCAAGCATTGGCAAGGAAAACTACTCAGTGGTGCAGGCAAGGATATTTTGATATGGGTTGTTGCTCAGGCCCTTCCAACTTATGCAATGAGTGTGTTCCAGCTAACAAAAAAATTTTGTGAGGATTTGGAACAAATGTGTGCTAGATTTTGGTGGGGAAGCACGGAAGACAAAAGGAAAATTCATTGGAAGGCTTGGGAGGCTCTCTGCCATCCTAAGGAAGAGGGAGGACTTGGCTTTCGAAGCCTCACTGACTTTAACATGGCTATGTTAGCAAAGCAGGTATGGAGAATTGCTAGCAATCAGGAATCCCTCATTGCTAGAATTTATAAGGCACGCTATTTTCCCGAGAGCTCATTTTGGGAGGCTCCCGCTCACAATGCCCCATCATATTCATGGAGAAGTATTTTCGCTTCCAGAGAACTGCTTAAAACAGGTTCATATTGGCAGATTGGCACCGGTGTATCCGTAAGAGTGTGGTCTGATGTGTGGATTCCAGGTTTTCCCAATTTAGTTCCTAATACCGATTCTCCTCTCTTTGATGAAAATATGACGGTTAGTGAGCTACTATGTGCACCGGGGAGATGGGATGAAGAAAAAGTTCTGGCAGTTTTTACGATTGAGGTAGCAGACGCTGTCTTAACTATTCCTTTGACACGAAGGTTGGTTCATGATAGGATTGTTTGGAGGTTGGAGAAGAAAGGCGAGTTCTCTGTGAAGACTGCCTACAGACATGCTTTTTCTACGTCTGTGGAGAGACCTGGAATTTTGGAGACTACGACGATTCAGTTTTGGAAGAAGCTATGGCAAGCTAACATTCCATGCACAGCTAAGGTACATGTGTGGAAAATTTTCCATAATATCCTTCCATCTCTAGAACGTCTAGTGGCTAAACATGTAATGATTGAATCACAGCTATGTGTTCTCTGTATTGGTTCGGTGGAGTCAACTTTACATTTATGTAGAGATTGTATATTTTCAAGGGGGGTTCTTAGTTCCAATCCTTCTATTGCTCAAGTGTGCTTTACGGCTGAGACTGATGGTTTGGGAGTGCTGGAGTGGCTCATGTTTTGCGCGAACAGGTTAGTAGCCCAACACTTTGATACTTTGATGTTCTTGCTATGAGGAGTGTGGAAAGAAAGAAATTGTAGAGTGTGGGAAGGAAAAGTTAGGGGTGTTAATGATGTCGTTTTATTGGCTTCATCTCGCATCCAAGATTTTTTATTCCATAACTCAAAGGCTACTGGTATTAGCCGAAGAGCTGCAGGGGATGTAAGGTGGAAGGGTCCTCTAATTGGTTGTGTAAAACTGAACACTGATGGAGCCTTCTGTTCAGAAACTGGTGCTGGTGGGTCTGGTTTGGTTTTACGAGACCATCTTGGGAAGTTCTTAGCTTGCAAGGGCAGAGCAGTAAGGGGACTTATATCTGCTGAGCATGCTAAACTCCTGGCAATCAAGACTGCTATTAATTTTATTGTGGAGAGGTCCCTGCAGCCTGCAATTGTGGAGACTGATTCTCTGTTGGTTCAACAGCAACTACTAGGGAATGGCAACAACTTATCAAGACTTGGAAGAATTTATGAAGATCTACGGCTTCAGTTGGCTGCTATGCCTAATGTCAATATAGTTCATACACGACGAGAGGCCAATAAGGCCGCTCATCTTACGGCTACACAGGCTCATTCTTCAGGCTAATCTTTTTACTGTTCCTCTGTACCCTCATTTCTTCATGATGTTATAGTTTTGGAATACTGTAACAACTAGTTCTATTGGTTTCAATAAAGTTTGACATCTTTTATCTAAAAAAAAAAAGTATTTGGCTAGTTTTTTTTCTTTAGAATGTCATGCTAGATTATTTATTAATCAAAAAGAGAATTAATAAGGAAGAGAGACTAAAATGAGTTTAATATGAAATAAGTTATATTGTTTTTTTAGTATGATCAAGGGCTGAATCAAGATTAGTTTGAGGCGGTCATTTATACTAGAATACAAACGCAATACTAATGCTAATTCCAGCTCCAAATTACTAATTTCAAAGTTATATATAATTTTAAAAACCGAGTGCGAGAGAGCGAAAAGTGAGTGTTGTCAACTTGTCCGGCGGCGAGCTCCTTCGCAGTCGTTGGATAGGTCTTTGTTGACCCCGTGTGGGTTTGGAGTAAACCGGGTCCTCGGTCAACGTTTCTTCGTTGGATCGGGGAGTTGAGGTGGTAGTTTAGGAGAAGAGGAAAGGGGAAACCAGAGCCATTGTCGGGTTTTGGATCGATCCTCTCTGGCCTGGTCGACGTTATGGATTGGGGGCGCGAGCATGGAGGTGACTCGACGGTAGCGTGGTCATGGCGGCTTAGGTTGGTCTGGTATGATGACGGGATTTGTCCCGATCGGGTTGGGTCCCATCTGCTGGGTGGTGGTGATCTGAGATGAATATTATATGAGGAAGATATGACGTGGTCATGGTGGAGGAGGGTGGAGGGTGGCGGTCTGGCGAATCTGGTGGAGCAGGGCTGTTGGTGGTTCGACGGCAGTGGCAGGGGTGAGGTTGGGCCAGGCTTGGTTGGCGGTTGTGGTTTCTCCTTGTTTCTGGGTTGAGGCTTGGGCTTAGGTCCTATTTTTGGGCCCGGCCTGGGCTGGTCTTTTATTTTATGTCTTTTGTTTTGCTTATGTTAGTTGGTTAGGATTGTCTCCCCTTTGGCGTGTAATAAATCTCTGCAAGTATCTTGTAGGGTTAGTCGGGCTGAATGCCTGTGCATGCACTCTAAGTGCCTTATATGACCTAGTGAGGCGACAATCTATTGAAATGATTAAATGGTTGCAACCTCCTAGTGACAGGATGAAACTTAGCGTCGTCAGATTTTTTCTTTGGCGGCAACATAGTAGGAAAGCTGAGATTTTGGTAATTATGCTTCATTGTAATCAAGTTATTTTTCTAGTATGTCACCGCTATGTCAAAGCAAATGGAGTAGTCGATCAAGCACTCTTTGCTAATTGGTGCTTGTTTGAATACATGTATTTTGTAGAAACTCCTGATATCATTTCGGGACGTACTCTAGATGCTTATTATACTCAGGGGTTTAGGCTCAATGTCCCCCCGCCCTTGTATTCGAAAGTTTCATTAATGAAAGGTTGAAGGTAGCCGCACCAACCCTTTATTAAAAAAAAATTATATATAATTTCTCCAAAAATGCATGATTAGATGTTAATTATAAATATTTTGTTTTTCAACTATTTGACTGCGTATCTTCACGAGTTCACCCAAAAAACCCAGAGCACCCAAAAACCTAGGTTTTGAGAATTTTGCTCGTTCGGCGGCGCTTGAGATCGGTGAGGGTTTGCCTCGCCGCTAATGGACTGCTGCCGGACGGGGGTTGCTATTTGCCAGGGGAGGTATGAGGGGTAGCATTGAATCTCAAGGCTTTGGACGGGTGGCGGAGGTAAGTTCCCGATGAAATCTCTGGGTGTGGTTTGGGTTGTGCACGGTGGCAGGTTTCGATGCGGGCTCTGGAGATCTGGATGGCGGGGTTCCGATGGAGAGCTGTGGCATGGTTCTGAGGAGCTGTGCATCCGTGAAGTCTAGAGGAGGAGCAGCGATTTCGGACTCTAGAGGGGTGCGCAGCAAAGTAGGCCAAGTGCGATGGTGCGTCGCGGGTCGGGCCGGCGAGGCTTGGTTCAGGCTTGGTCGGCGCGGCTCGATTATGGCGGACTAGTGGTGGCGTACAGCGCTACACGGGTAGACGCATACGGATGATGATGTTTGGGCCTTGCTCCAGATCCTCTTTGGGCCTTGGGAGTTTGGGCTTTCTCTTTTGAGTTACCCCAGTAGGCCTTTAATTTGGGCTAGGGGTTTGGGCCTTCAGCGTTTTAGTTTAGTCTTTTGATTAAAATAATTCCCTACTTTGTTAGGGAGCTATGCTTCTAGGTTTTAGTGAGTGTCATCGAGTCTAGTTTACTCTACCTATTTACTATGTAGTGGTCAATAGTCTATAGGCTCCTTTTCTGAGCATGGAACCGTCAAATGATTGGACCTAATCTATGTATAACTGTGCTACTATCACAAACTCTTTGTCTACCCTATGATGGTAGAGGGATGATATGTAATAGCCCTTTCTGGCTTTAGATGAATGATAGTCGCCCGATTTGGGTTTGTTAAAAAAAAAAAATGTAAATTATAAATTCTCTAATATGTATTGTTGTTGTTGTTATTAACTTATTATTATTATTATATATTTATTACTTCCCATTTTTTGTTGATCATTTACTTTGCTATATACCTAATAAAAATAATTAATTACTTTACTTTCTTTGGTTGCTCATGCACTCAAATTTTTTTTCTCAGCTAATTAGTTATCATTTACTTGGTACTTTCGCAAAAGTGTTTTTCAGAGAGTAAAGAATTTTTTATTTTTTATTTTTAAAAAAGGCCTTACTTGGGTCGAAGAATGTCGGTGAATTATTGAACAGGAACCGGAAAGTGACAGTACTAAAGAAACATCATTTAGCTAGGGAGGCCGAGAACCAAGTACTCATTGCCCAGATGCAATTTTGTGTAGGTATTCAGTACTCCTGCCCAAAAACCTTCTCTACTTACTTAAGAAAGCAGATGATGTATCACATGATGAAAGTGGCAAACATATTGGGAGACCGAGTAGATTGAGTAAATACAAAGATCATGGAACTTTATAGATGCAAAAACATGGTGTCTGAAAGCTCTTCAAACTGCGGACTGCAGCCAGCTAGCCAAACACTGTATAGTATACGAAATGAAACAATTGCAAACAACAAATTGAAACAAGCTGGATTAATGCTCCAATTTGACAGCTTTGGCAACATTGTTATCAATTTATGTTGCTCTTACTTAACGATAGTTATTCGAAACATCATTTCTCAGTTCTTCTGCTGGCTTTAACATCTTGATCGAGGACTTGACATTTCACAGCATCTTGAACCTCCTTCAATAAGCCGAATCATATCCCGGACATACAACAGCAGAGCAGGCTCTACACCCGAAAACTCCAATCCTTCATGCTGAAATTCCTGTATCATAGATAGACATCGTTATGATGTTCAATTTAACATTAGTGAAGGAGTGTGCTTGTGTTTCTGCAAAAGAGGGATAGGGAGATAGACATACATGATATTTAGGAGTTTCCATTGACATGTTCTGCTAGCTTCAACATCTTGATCGATGACCAAGTAGCATCTCACAGCATCTTGGCCTTAGTCTTGAGCATAAAGCAAGCTCACCCCACACCTTTTCACCATGTAGTCGTCAGTAAACAATACACCATCAACATACCTTTTATTAAGTGCATAGAATTCAAAAGAGGCTTCGGTGGCATTGTTAAAAATAGTGAACTGTTGCGCACTTTCAAGGCCATAATACCACACTAAGACGTGATCTGAATTGACGTCACCCCAACGGGTGAGATTACAATCATAGGGAAAATAGTTGTTGAACTGATGGCTTTCTCCGTTGATGGTTTTGAAATCGGATTTACATCTTAAAGAAGATTTTTCAGGGCTTGTAACAACAGCACACAATGCTAAACCCAGGAAGTTTGGATCTTCAGACCAATTTATAGGAAGCTCTATATTTAATAAACATCCTTCAGTTTGATAGCTGAACCATTTTGGAATTTTACTACCTGAACATACAACACCAACTAAAGGAGATCCTTCTTCCAAAAATTTCTGCACCAAAGATGGACGTTCCAGTTTAACATAACTACATAAGCAAGTAAATCCATTTTGTTTGTGTGAGAAAGAGAGATAGAGACAGAGGTAGAGAAAGACATACCCGATAATTAGCAGTTGCGATTCGCATAATTCTAAGATGTGCATCATCCATTATGTTGCTCCTTGAATTCTCATCCAAATTTAAGCAATTATAAAATCTATGTTTCTCATAATGATCTATTACATCTTCACATATTTGATCCAAACCTTGTCTGAGTGCAGTCATCGAGAAAGACACTGTCTTCAGTTTCGGGCAGCCACTTGTGTCAAACACTTTTAGAAGAGATGGGAGCTCTGGCAAAGACTGAAGGCAATTGCAATTCCTTGCATATAAGAACCTCAGCCTAGACGCTTGTTTGATAGTTGAAGGTATACTCTTAATCATACTTCCACTCAGATTCAACGACGTTAAGCTACTAATGCAATCAGGGATTTCTTCTAATACTTTGCAGCCACGGAGGTCTAGGATATTAACATGCATAAAAGAACACAAAAGGAATGACGAGGGAGGCAATTTTTTCAACTTGCAACAGCCATCAACTTTGAAATCCTCAAGAAGTTTTAAGTTGTAGATACTATTTGGGACAGATTCGAGACTTTTGCACTCAGATAACCATAATCTTTTTAGGCCAACTAGATTTTCAATGGAAGAGGGTAGCTCATTAACCTCTGTTTTTCCTAAATTAAGAGACACCAGACAGTACATAGGCTCCAAAATTTCTGGGAAGGTGTTGAAGCTAGAGGATCCATTAAGAGAAAGTCTTTGAAGAGATTTCAACTTACAAATGCTGGTGGGGAGACTCACAAACCTTTTGCAATCGATCAGTTCAATTGAAACAACTGCAGACAGACTCTCAATTGATGAGGGCAGTCCTTCTATACTTGTCCCAGACAAATAAAGAGATGTGAGGGAATTCAGCTTCCAAGTGCTGTTGGGAAGATTCTTAATGCCTTCACACAAATCAAGATTCAATTCAACAAGTTTTTCATGAGACCAAATTGATGAAGGCAATTCTTCTATTGCAGTACTTTGTAACTCCAACAAAACCAAATTGCGTGGCATATCTGACAGAAATCTAAGATTCAAGCAATTACTCAGATTCAGAGAAGTAAGCTTGTGTAGGTTTTCAAAATATGAAGGAACTTCAACCAACCCTATACAACCTTCCAAATTTATACTCTCAATATTTACACTCACTGAGAGATCTGGAACTTCAACCAACTGTGTGGAGTCATGAAGGTCAATCCTTTTTAAGTTCCTAGGATTCTGTAAAAATCCAAGAGAAATTATGGTAAGAATAACCAGGCTTTAATATATAACTTTTCCCTATACTACATTTAATACATGCAACCAAGGCATACCTGTCCTTCATTCCAAAGTCTCCGGAGTTGGCTGCCGGGCATATTAAGCTCAACAAGATTGTCTGAAGAAAATTTTGAAGGCAAAGATTTCAAAGGGTATAAAGGCCAGCGGAGATATATAAGGGTATCAGGAAGAGACTCAAGATCTTGAAGATTAAGGCGCATATCGCAATCCTTCAAAGGGGAGTAGTCCACAAGATCATCATGACCACAAAACTTTAAGAATTTTAGATTACCCATCTTTTTGAAGGCTTGAGGAGTCAATTTTAGCTCTGTAATCATAGACAGGTTTAGGGATATGCTTTGAACTTTTTCAGTTCCCTGACAATCAAAAGAAAAGTGTAAATAAGCTACAAAAAAAAAATTTATTCTTAAAACTACATGTAACTTGTTTAGCATAAGAGCTTTCCTTAGTGTTTTTAATTAAAAAGTTTACGGAATTGTTCCAAAGAAAGTCAATGCATTAGGCTCTTACCTTATTTCTTTCCAGCACATGACAGACATCCTCAGGGGCACACAACCTACTGCGCTTTCCAGGCTTTTCAGGGTATTTTTCACGTTCAATTGCCCAACCCATTTCTTGTATCACATCATGCATCCATAGGTAACGGTCATCTTTGATTGATATGAGAGACATGTCAATCAGGACTTCAATTCCACTACCCGCAAATAAGCCACATGCATCCAGTTGTGCTTTTGCACTACATATTTTCTCCCCTTTATGAAAACATGCAATATACAGAAACATCTCCCTCTCATTTTCTCCTAATGCATCATAACTTACTCTATACACATTCTGAAGTTTCTTTTCAGGGAACTTTTTCAGTTTTTTCAAAAAATCTTCTCGTTCTTGTTTGCTCTTGCACCGACGGAATAAGGAACCCAAAATTTTGAGGGCTAAGGGAATGCCAGCAGCATAATGCAACACCATTCTTACTAATTCTGTACAAGCTTCTCCAGAACGGATTGCTTCGGAATCATTCAAGTGGAAGAGCTGAAGTGCTTCATCATTATCTAGTTCCTCCACCTTGTATATTTGAACATCATGGTTAGCTGATTTCCTCAGCAACTGCATCTCTCTAAGTAGTTGCATATCTCTAGTTGTAATAATAATTCTGCTTCCTGAGCCAAACTGAACTTGATCACCAACTAAAGATTCTAATTGGCTTAAATCATTCACATCATCAAGAACAATGAGGATCTTTGCACGGGATAGTCTATTTTTAATAACAGCAGATCCTATGGATGGAGTGCCGATACTGAAATTTTCTTCCTTCAATAACTCACCAAGAAGCTCATTTCGCAGATGCCTTAATCCGCGTCTCTCCGATTCTTCCCTAATATTTGCAAGAAAACAAGAAGCTTCAAACTGAGAAGAAAGTTGACTAAATACAGCATCGGCAAGGGTGGTCTTGCCAATACCACCCATACCCCAAATACCTACAGTGCGAACACAAACATCTGGTGGGACAATGCATAGTAACGTTTTAATTTTCTGGATGCGACTTTCAACTCCAATGAAGTTTGCTAAATGACTGGACAATTCACGATCCAATTTCATGAAAATAGCTTCGACGACTCTCTCAACTAATTCAGACTCATTGCTGGCATATATGACCAAGGAAAAATCATTAATAGTCGGTCATAAAATTGATTACTCAAAGAAAGAAATTACTAGAAAGGTCACCGAGTTACCAAATAGTGTGTGAATCAAACCCAGATAAGTTGGCTGCTGTTGTCAAAGCACCCTTCCACTTGAGCACCTGGTCCATCCTATCCTTAAAGCGCTCTTCATGTTTAGCAAATGCAGTTGCATAACCCTCTCTCTGGTGTCGTACATGTGATGGATCTATTCTGTAAAAAACGGGTATAACAAACTGCTGATTTATTTTCTTGCATTCAAGTATATGCACAAGTTCATCCAAGCACCAAGTGGAAGTAGCATAGTTTTCAGAGAAAATGATCACGGAAATCTTTGATTCCTCAATTGCTTTCAGAAGGGTAGGTCCAATTTCATCTCCGCTCTCAAGTTCGTAATCAAGGTATGTGTTGATTTTCTTCCTGTCTAAAGCCTTAAAAAGATGGCTGGTAAAGGTATTGCGGGTGTCATCGCCTCTGAAACTAATGAAGACATCATACCTAGAGACATGTGTTGAAGAAGCCGCCATAGTACAGAAATGTGCAAATTCACAGGTCAAAACATGCAAACACTTCCTTAGCTATATAATGGTTTCCACAATCGAATCTGGGTGCTTCCTTGGAGCAAATATTTCTTCAAAGTTGTGACCTTCCAAGAAAGTATATGGATACTGCCTAGTTATTTGTATGTGTAGCTCTGTGTAAAGAATGTCACAGTGCAAAATTAGGTGTGAAGCCTCTATACACATGTATAATATAAATACCTATATTGATATATGATAACATACGCTAACATATGAAACCAAATAGTTCGAGCTGTGTGAAAGAAGAAACAACATTGAGAGATCATGCTGATATCATCAGTTTTCCAGTTACAGCTTTATTTTGAACTTCCTAGCAATTAAGTTTCATATAAAATTGTTATGACAAGGTTCTTGGTAGCAGAGATATAAAGAGGAATTACTCAAGCAAAGTTTCAGGATTTAAAGGTCAACATGAGGAATTCAAAGTGTGCGTATGACTAAACCGAATGTTGAGATGGCGTCAGTTTGTTTTTCCATACTTTTTTCTTTCTTTGGCCAATAACTAAACATGTTCTGTGATGCGTCTTTTGTTGTTAGTCATTCTAAATCATAATGCTTCCTACTGAAAAGAATATGTTAGAAATTTTTAAACCAAATGATCTTATGGAACCCAAATTGCTGTAGTAATGGAACTCTAAAATGCACTGTGAGTAATCCGTAAAACTTGTACCAGAATCAACAAGAATTAGGTGAATTGAAATTTGAAATCAAACAGGAACTCAGGAACTATACTTGCACAGAAAACAAAAAATGAAACCCTAAATTAGATCCCAATTCAAACCAAAATTCCAAAAGTAACAACCCAGAAATATACTTACTTACCAAGATATGAGATTGATGATCAGAGGTGGAGAGTGGTAACCTGGAGAAAACTTGTAACCTGAACCTGTTTGAATAGCTCTCTATGCATAAATAAATAGAAGCAGATAGACTGAGTCAGTCACACAGACTAAACTAAGATTCCAATATTGCCCCATCTTGCATCTTAAGGACCAGGTCAAGTCAAATAGAGTTGGCTCCAAGACCAACAGATAGCTTAGCCAACAATGTTTCTATACCAGGCAGCTGCTATCCATATGCCCTCGAGAACACTGGGAATAACAATCCGGCGGCTTATGTTGGTCTTGGGAATTTGGTCGAACAGGTTACGGGCATGGGCTACTTGGCCACAGGAAGCGTACAAAGATATGAGCTTGGAGGCGAAATGGGTCAAACGGGCCAACCCGGTGGTGATCAATGGGCGTGGAGTAGTCTTGCTGACTGCAATTCTCTATCACGAGCGTAGATTTCGATCAGCTTTGCGTACAAGTCAGGCGAGGATTGAAATGTACGGTGTTGGGTGATGGGAGTCATGGGAATAGTAGTAACTGTAAAGCGCGGGAAGATAAGCTTGATTGGTTTATATTAAAGAGAGTGAATTTACATTGCATTCTTCTCTCATGAGGGTGATTATTGGCATGAATATATTCTATTTAAGTGACACATTTACCCAATTCTATGTGATCGATTGAAAGTAGTATTGAAACGAACAAAAAGTATTATGGGTGTCCATGATAATTTGGAAACCAAAAACCACATTTGAGATATTGGAGGTAATTAAATCAAATTACTAAATACTTGTTACTCCTCAAACTTTGCCCTAAAAAACAGTTTAGTCCCTTGCCTTTTAAATTAAACTGGATAGTCCTTATTCTTTGCAAATCTCACACAACATGTCCAAAATGACATTTATACCCCTCACTTCCTTTTTCTATATTATTTTTCTCTCTCTCTTTTTTTTTTTTACTCTCTCTCTCTCTCGCTCACCAACAGTGACCTGCCTCTTCTTCCTCTTCTCTTCCACAGTGACGGCGCCGCCCCATTCTCCGATGGGCCACTCCACCCAAAACGACCCCTCAATCCTCTCCAACCTCGGCATCGGACCCCACTCCACCCAAAACGAGATCGAGACTCCGCGCCGGCGACATCAACGTTCTTCTGCAACCCAACTCTCTCCAAACGCCATCTCTCTCTCTCTCTATCATCCTTCTCAACCCGACGCCTCCAATTCTGATCGACAAGACCCAGCCTCGATTCCGGACCCGAAGACGATTTTGGTGACCGGCAACAGAGGAAGAGGATCCACATCGCCGGAAGATGATTTTGGTGACCGAATGCCGATGCTCGAGAACTTTGTCCCCGATTTGTCGTCAGGGTCAACGTCGTCGTTTGGGATTGGAGAGACCGGACGTCATTTGGGATGGTAGGTCTATTCCCTCTGGTGCTCGACCCAGGTCCTCCGGTGCTCGACCTCCGGTGCTCGACCCAGCTCTCCGGCGCTCGACTCAGGCCAGTGGCAGAGGAGAATGATAAACCGGGTGCCCAGAGCTTTTCTCTGGGTGCCCAAAGCAATTATTTTCTTTCTTCTTCTTTTTTCTTTTTTGGTAAAATGGGATCGAAGCTGGGTGGAGATGGTGGAATTGGTCTCTGAGGTTTGGTTGAGTTGGGCAGAGTGGTGTGACGAGGCTGTGTTGCGTGCACGCATGCCTGCTGTGCGCGGGGTTGCTATGCTTGCCTGGCTGCTATGTTAGGCTCACATGGCTGTCGCACTCCTACGTTGGGCAAACGACGTCGTTCAAGACGCCGGTGTGGAGAAACTCAACCAGACGGCCGAAGTGGGCGGAGGAGATGTTGAGGGAGAGGGAGAGATCTCCTCTGGTCCAACGGCGCCAGGAAGTTGGTCTTGGCCTTGTTGCCGCGGAGAGACCTAGCAGCACCGTCGTAGACGAGAGCTGCCTCCTCTGGAGAGAGAGAGAGAGAGAGAGAGAGAGAGAGTTAAGCAGAAAATGTAAAATAAAAAAATATATAAAAAAAGGAAGTGAGGGGTATAAATGTCATTTTGGACATGTTGTGTGAGATTTGTAAAGAATAAGGACTATCCAGTTTAATTTAAAAGGCGAGGGACTAAACTATTTTTCAAGGCAAAGTTTGAGGAGTAACAAATTTTAGTCCTAAATCAAATATATAACAAGAAGTTATAAAAATCTCATGAGAGTTGGGATTTACTCTAGAAATTTTGGGACAATTGATAGGATCATAAACATGATGTGAGTACTATATCTTTAAATTGAGGGCTCAACATTTCAGAATTTCAAACTTCTATTTATTAATGAAAAAATATAATTTTAGTCACTTAACTTTCGCTTGATCGACACTTTGGTCACTCATGTTTATAAATTTCACTTAAGTCACTCAACTTTAACTCTAACTATCACTCTAGTCCGCCGGTGTATTTTTTCGATAAAAAAGGTCACATGACACCTCACATGCCATTTTTTCAGGGTTATTATCGTTCTTCATTGTTTATGAAAATTTCAACTTATTTTTAAACAAAAAGTCTCACGTCTCTTCAAAAATTGTATGAATGTAAGGAATAGATTATATTTTTCTTGTTTTTAATAACGATGGATCTTGCTCTTAACAATGAAGAAGATGAAGCTATTTTTAACGATCATGGATCTGGCTCTTACAAGAGTGTACCTTCCTCTGTGCTTTGTGATTCAAATAAAGGACATTAAACGTTTAAGGATATAATTGAATTGAGACCTTTCCATTTCCCTTAAAATTGATCTCCTGCTACAATTGGAGAACTGCAAAACAGAGGTAATGATATGGGACTATTAACCAATAGCCCAGAAATGAAAACAACTACGAGAAGGTTCTAGCAAAAGAGAAAACATTTGATGTGTTTAAACAATTTAATAAGAGAGAGGCAATGGCAAGTCGAAGAAAAAGGGAAGGCAGGAAAATTAGAGGGAAGCCATAGATTTTGGAGGGAGTTGTAAAGAGTTAGAGGAAAATAGCGGGTAAAAGGTGAAGAGATGAGAATAACCTTGAAAAAAATGACATGTGATGTTTTTATCGGAACACACCGACGGACTAAAGTGGTAGTCAGAGTTAAAGTTGAGTGACTAAAGTGAAATGTTATAAATATGAGTGATCAAAGTGTCGATCAAGCGAAAATTAAGTGACTAAAACTGTATTTTTTTCATTTATTGATCATAAATAATTAGAGAGTGAAACTGAAAGAAGTTTGATATGAAATGAGTTTTACTCGCTCTTGTGTATCATGATGTATTTTAAATAAATAATACCATGTCTTAAGTTTCTTTTTTTAAAAAAAAAAAAAAAAAAAAAACCCCACCCCATTCCCACCCTTGATGGGGCTCGAACTCCTGACCTCTTATATATGAGACCAAAGCCTTACCACCCCACAAAACACACACACCCCATGTCTTAAGTTAATGTTTAAGGTATTAATTTAGAATTTATTTGTAAGCGTGAAGTTGGTTATTCATCTATACGTACTATATTTAAAAGAATGGACTTTGTTAATCAAAGTGGGTGTGAAATACTAAAATACCATTACACTATATATGTGTGTGTGTATATATATATATATATATATATATATATATATATATAACCTTGCTCAGGTGCGGATATCAGCACCTAAGCAAAACGTATGGATTTCCCATTTTTACCCACTTTCCGATCATATTTTCACATCTTAACCGTTTGGTTTTTAGATCCTAATGTATAGATCATCTCTACAAAATTTCAGCCAATTTGATGATCGTTAAGGCATCCAAAACTGTAATTTACACGAACGAACCGAATCTGTCGAACCGGAACCGTTCGTGTTTATAATTGTAAATTGCAGTTTTGGATGCCTTAATGATTATCAAATTAGCTTAAAATTTGCAGAAGTGATCTATACATTAGGATCTAAAAACTGAACGGTTAAGATGTGAAAATATGATCGGAAAGTGGGGAAAAACTGGAAATCCGCACCTTTTGCTTAGGTGCGGATATCCACAGCCAAGAAGGGCCGTATATATATATATATATATATATATATATATATATATATATATATATATATATATATATACTGGTGCGGCTGCTCTCAAGTCTTGATTAATGAAACTACATAATACGGAGACATAGAGCCTGAACCCCAGATTACAAGAAGCATTAAGAGAACATCTTGAAATAATACAAGAAGTCTTCACAAAATCTATGTATTTTAGCATGCACCAATTAGCAAAGAGTGCTCGACTGGCTACTCTATTTGTTTTAACAAAGCGGTGACATAACGGAAAGATAATTGTATCATGAAGAAATATCATTACAAATAGCATAGATTTCCTATTATGTTGCCGCACGGAATTAAATCCGGCGACACTCAATTTCATCCTATCACTAGGAGGTTGCGTCCATTTGATCAAGTAAACGGCTCGCCACCTCGCTAGGCCAGACAAGGAACACTGAGTATGCAGGCCGGGACAAAGCACACGTTGCCCTACCAAAAAATTGGAGGGACTTATTGCCGGCATAAAGCCACGTCTAACTAAAAGTAAACAACAATAAATAAAAAAAAACAAATAACATGGGTCAAGGGCCCAAGCCCAAGCCCAAGCAGAGTGCTGTAAGGAGCCCAACACCACCTCTTCGCCTGAGTTCCTGCCGCTACCACTCCACTGCTTGCACACCTGCCAACGTCCACCGTCAACTGGCCGCCCACTAATAGGTCATGCTCAGGTCCAGACCAACCATAAGAGACCTCTAATCTGTCACCTTCAGATCTCTTCCACCTAGGGATGGCATTAAAACCCATGGGTACGGGTACCCGCGGGTAATTATTCCTTTTGGGTATCTTTTAATGGGTAATACCCATAGTTTATGGGTATGGGTATGGGTATGGGTAATTACAAAATACCCGTATAAAAATGGGTGGGTTATGGGTATACCCGTGGGTACCCAAATTTTACCCAAATACCCATATAAAATTGTAGACCACACCCAAATTTTTTTTTTAATTGAGAACTATTATTTTTCAACCAACATATGGGGCATTTTTATAATTTTCTTATTCTCCAAAAAAAAAAAAACAGAAAACCTATACGGGTGTTCCGATGACTTTGTGTGGTCTCGGATGAGAATCTGACCGTTGAATCATCGTATAATTGTGAAAAGTTGGTTCAAAAGGCGATCTATCAGGATCCGACCGTTGGATCATCGTATAATTTTGAGAGGATGATCCTAAGGGCGATCCGTAAGGATCTGACCGTTGGATCATCGTAAATTGTGAAAAGATGATTCAAAAGGCGATCCGTGGGGATCCGACCGTTGGATCTTCATATAATTTTGAGAGGATGATCTTAAGGGCGATCCGTGAGGATCTGACCGTTGGATCATCGTATAATTGTGAAAAAACGATTCCAAAAGGCGATCCGTGAAAATCTGACCGTTGGATCATTGAATAATTGTGAAAAGACGATTCCAAAAGGCGATCCGTGAAAATCTCACCGTTGGATCATCGTATAAGTTTGAAAAGACGATTCCAAAAGGCGATCCGTGAAAATCTGACCGTTGGATCATCGTATAATTGTGAAAAAACGATTCCAAAAGGCGATCCGTGAAAATCTGACCGTTGGATCATTGAATAATTGTGAAAAGACGATTCCAAAAGGCAATCCGTAAGAATCTGACCGTTGGATCATCGTATAATTGTGAAAAGACGATTCAAAAGGCGATCCGTGAGGGTGGTTCATTTACGATCCGAATTTTATTATTTTACATTTAATCGCCAAGTTGTGAAAATTGTTTTACGGAAATAAATATTTGATTGACATGTACCCATAGGTCTCTACGGCGAGTATTTAAAAAAAAAAATTTATGGAAATAAAAAAAAATAGTAGCAAGTATTTAAAAAAAAAACAAAACAAAAAAAAAAGGGTAAATGGGTGGGTATGGGTTTTACCCATTTAGAAATGGGTGGGTAAATACCTAAGAAGCACCGATACGGGTACGTGTACCCGGATACGTGGAAACGGCAAATTTTAATTGTAATTGGAAACGGGTACGTGAAGGAAACGTCAATTAAATATATATATATATATATATATATATATATATATATATATATATATATATATATATAATTAGAAGAAAAAAAAAATTGAAACATAAACAAAGTTACACACTCTCAAATTCACAATTCACTCATGCCATAAGAATAGTTTATACTTTATACATTATCACAATCATAATTGAGTAAATTGACATATATCACATATGCTCTTCCAATCATACCCGACCCAGCAGCTGTTATCACACATAATTGACCCACACCTCCACACTCCCACAGCGAATAGACGAAGCAGAAGACTAGACGAAGCTAGAAGACCAGACGAGCAGCAGAGGAATTCCGAAGCGGAAGAAGACGAGACGAGAATCAAGGAACTCCGAAGCGACTGGGTCTACGATTTTTCTTCTCTCTCTCGATCTGGGTCTGCGATTGACGAAGCTAGAAGACCAGACGAGCAGCAGATCGAGGAACTCCGAAGAGGAAGAAGACCAGACGAGAATCAAGGAACTCCGAAGCGATTGGGTCTGCGATTTTCTTCTCTCTCTCGATCTGAGATTAGGTCTCTCTCTATATCTGAATTGAGGTTTTTTTTTTTTCCCTATTTTGGGGTAAAAAGTCGGGATTACCCCCACGTATCCGATTTATTTACATTCTCACGTATCCGAATAGGATATAGACGTATCCAAACCGTATCCAAATCAGGATACGCGTTTCCGACGCGTTTCGTACCCGTATCCCGTTTCGATACGGGATACGGAGGCAATTTGACGTTTCCATGCATCATAGGTAAATACCCACACCCGCTAATTATTTGATGGGTATTACCCGCGAATTATAATTGGGTGGGTAATACCCAGCGGGTAATACCCAATGGGTACAAATGCCATCCTTACTTCCACCAAAGCCCCTCACTCCGATCTGCAAATAGATCCAAGGGTGCACAGAGAAGAAATCTAAGATCCCATGCCCATCCAAGGACGCACAGTCCCTCCCACCATCCTCTAACCCTCCGTCCTCACTCTCCACAAATCTCCACCATCTTAGACGAGAGAAAATTGGCACTATTAACCTCACGACATCCTCCACTCTGATTTAGTTTATTCCCAGAGAACCCGTCGTTGTCCATCAAAGACCCATGGCACCAACAATGAAAAGGCCCCGCCCAGCAGCACTTGCCGCACGGCGACGAGGCCGCAGGCCCGCGCCTACGAGGAGGGTCGTCGGATGAGGAAGGAAGAACAACTGAATGGGAGATTTGGGTGCCCGCGTGAGGTGCGTTCCCTGTAGGGTTTTTCATCTAGTAAATGAGGAGTAGTGTAAATGCAATCAACAAAATAATAATAAAAAAAAACACACTGAATAGAAGAAGGGTGCGGCTATTGCCACCCTACCATTTTCTTTGTTCACCCTAATTGCTCATTACACCCTACATTTTAATTTCAATTATTAAATTTACTTATCTAACCAGTTTCTCTTTCCAAGAATATCCTTATATGACATATCCAATTAAAAAATAAATATTTTTAACTAAAATCTCTAATTTAATTTACATCAATAAAAAATATATTAAAGTTTCCTAATAAAATCATAATCTGATTTACTTCTTTTTTTTTAATTTTTTTTTCTTTCAATTTCAATGTTCTCTATTTCAATCCATGTAAAAATATTAGTAAATTTACAACTATGAGCAATGAATAAGAGATTGATTTTTTCGATGTTTTAAATTTTTTATTTGCGGTGTTCACAAAAGGTATTGCAAAGATTTTGATGAAGTTAACACTAATAGTTTTGTTAATTGAATAACTAAAATTAACTACGAGGAGACAACAAAAAGACAAAAAAAGTAATAAATTCAAATTTGAGTGGAGACGATAAAAATTAATGTTATCCAATGAGAAATTAAGTAGTCTTTATATTTAATTAATTGCTTATCTATTTATTTTTTCTTACATATTTGGATTTTTAAAAACTAGTGTGCTTATTAGTCATTTTACATTTGGGTAATATAGTCTTTCAATAATTCATGTGTCTGTAGGGTGAACTAAGAAAATGATAGGGTGGCAATAGCCGCACCCATAGAAGAAACTACCTAATATCTTTGCAAATACCCATTATATGTAGTTCATGCGAAAATAACTTTTTTTTTTACATTTATATTTCAAGTCAGGAAATAGAGAAAATTTGTGAAAATTCCCAAATAATCCAACAAAAGAAAATTGAGAGATTTGAAAAACAGAAAAGAAACTATTTTCCACCTAATAAAATCTAGTCGTTCATTGGCCTTAACAGATACGGACACCGGACACACCCATATCATCATCGATTTCCCAGACCAAGGCTCAAACACAGAGCCACCAACCAAATCACAATATACAGAGCTAGCATGGTCTCAGCAATCTCCAAGGGACATGAAAGTAATTAACCACTCCAGAAACTAGTTCCAAGAGAACATGCATGGATTTCTGGCTCTACTGCCTCTAACACCACCACACCCACGGCCACACCTCTATTTCTTCAACCTCTCTTCTTCTCCTTCAAGATCTCTTCTTTACCTGCAAATCAGACCCAAATCTTCGACTCCCATTTTGGGATACCCCTCAAAAACCAACCTGAATCTCCTCGTGTTCTCCTCCCACTCTTCGAGTTGCTCGAATTTCAATAGCAAACGACGACGCTTTGTTACGAGAGCGAGTCGCAGAGAGTCCCCGTACCAAGTTCTGGGGGTGTCCCCTTCTGCTACTGATGGGGAGATCAAGAAGGCGTATCGGAAACTTGCGCTCAAGTATCACCCAGATGTTAATAAAGAGGTTCGAGTTTAAAGTTCAAATTTTTATTTTCTGGGTAGTTCTTTGTTTTCTTGTTTAGTTTACTGAAAATAGAAACAATTTGATTGAATTAGTTAGCTCTTTTGTAACTGAATTTATTGGAAAAAATGAAAGTAGTTCGTCTTTGTTGGAGTGTTGGTGATAAAATACATGCAAAATGTTAGCCAGTTGTAGAAACTGAGGAGGAGGAAGGAGAATGTTAGTGTTGATTAGGAAAAACTATTACATTCTGAGGGTGATTACCCTTGTGACCTTGTTGAGGCTATAAGACTATAACCTGGCTAATAGTAAGATGTACATTTAGGGATGCTTGATTAGTGATTGTATTGATGGTAAGTGTCTTAATGTGATTTCCCGAACAGATGGTCTAATTACGCCAATCTAGTTTTGTGTTTATGGCATCAATTTCCAATTCTCCGCATTTGTATTGCCTGGTAGTGTAGTGGATATGAATTGGTTTTCTGATTCTGTGGTTTAGCACATGTCTTCTATATGTAGTGATTCGAACTTCTAGTAATGGTTTCACCATTCCTAACTTTTCTCTGCTGTACAGCCAAATGCGCAGGAGAAATTTATGAGGATTAAACATGCCTATAATACATTGCTGAATTCAAAATCTCGGGGGAAATATGACTCTAATTACGGATCTGACTATTCCTATTCTGGTTCTCAAAGAAGCCAAAGTAAGAAGGCTCAAGATGAAGAAGAGTTTTATGGATTCGGTAAGTGATTAGTAAACTTAAGTGCACATGAAAACCTGTCTGCTGTTTTACATAACTATTTTCGTTGTGAATCAGTCTAGTTCAATACTAAATATGTTTCGGTGAAAAATGACATGCTACTATTCAAGTATCAACCTTGGCAATTATCTTTATTATTTTGATGAATAAGCATGGGGGAAGATGTTAATAATTGGATCAGTCATTAAACTATCTTTTGGGCTAATGGCCATTCAAATCTGTACTAGATATCCAAATAACTGGCTTCTTTAGAGACTCTGGAGTAACGTGTCTAGATAGACCAAGATATTGTACCTTGGACCAGTCTATAATATAGGTAAATTTTAGTGTGTTCTTATTATTAAGCCCTTCATTGTGCAGGTAATTTTGTGAGGGATGTTCAAATAACAATAGGTAGATATGTCCTCTCTGTGAGACATCAGACAGGCCTTAATGTTTGCTTGCATTGCCTCTTGTCTCAGCAAGCATCAATTTCATTTATCCTTTTTATCGTAAGTAAGATTATAGCGTGACAAGTCTTTTTGGTGCTACAGGGGACTTCTTTAAAGATATTCAAGCAGAATTCCAGAACTGGGAAGAAAGTGCTTCTACACAAGGAAAGCCAAGGAGTCTGTGGGAGGAATTGTCGGTGCGATATTATTAAGTTCTTGCTGTACTTGAAAACATGACTATGTTAATCCTTCTCCTTCTTGTTTAGATTTATGATACATATTTGCAAATGCCAAGTTAGCAGGAAAACCTCACTTATATTCTGTATTTATGCTTTGCAGGAAATTGGAGAAGAATTTGTAGAATTTCTCGAGAAAGAACTCAACATAACGGATCCAGAGGTTGGATCAGATAACATCAATGAAGGGCCTGAGAAGGGTCCATTCAGAAATTCTGGGAAAGAGACAACGGAAAATGCAAGTAAAAAGGAAGCCAGTATGGGGGCTAGTATTGAAGAGAATATTGATGAGATAGAAGCTACTCTTGCTCAGTTGAAAAAGGAATTGGGATTGTAGCACAGAAATGCAGCTTTTCAATTCTTTAGGGAAACATTTTGATAAGGTGGAGGGGAAGAAAATAGGATAAGAAAAAGTAGAGATAGAGGATTTAGCTAATCCTTTCAATCTTGGACGAATGATAGAAGGTTCTCAAGTCAAAATATAAAATTACTTACAATATTCTTTAATTTCATATCAAGGCATTATGTAGAGTAAGATTACTAGTGTTTTGCCTCCAAGAGTGTTTAGGCTTGTATTGAAGCGTATGATTACAATTTCTCTTGTATTCAGATGTGGACATATTCTTGGTCCTTCATATACTTGTATATGTCCTGGTCCCTGTACCTAGATTCCATTCTTGAACGTGATTAATCAGCTCTAAGTTTCTAACCTTGTATTACAAATCTAGGATTCGCGAAGGAGTCAATTTTTCTATTTCTTACTCGGTTTTGTTCCTTCCAATTACGAAAGTTTTGTTGCCTTTTGGTTTTAATCACTGGGTGGGCAGTGTTATGGTCGAGTGGAGTAGGAACTTGCCCTTGGTTTTTCAACGACTGTGCCCAAATGATCCTGCAATTACATACTGCTATCAAATGTGTGTTGACAAGAGGGAGTGCGATAATGCTGCAGGATTATGAAGCTCATGTATATATGTTATAGTTGGATTTGAGTCAACAAAAGATGTATTTTCTTTAACCTTCTCTTATAGAGAGAGCCACAGAGGTATGTTACTTAGGACCAGGGAAGTGAAACTACTTTTTTCACAAACAGTATCTGACTCAGGATTTTCATTTTCTATTTTTGGTTTCCAATTGTGCGTATTAGAAGGAGGATCCTAAAAGAAGAAAATCCATTTATAATGGAAAGCAATTGTGTGTTTCATGCATCTCTTACAATCCAAAGTGTTCCCAAGCATAAGG
Organism: Rosa rugosa; assembly: GCF_958449725.1. Classification (NCBI taxonomy): domain Eukaryota; kingdom Viridiplantae; phylum Streptophyta; class Magnoliopsida; order Rosales; family Rosaceae; genus Rosa; species Rosa rugosa. Next base: position 13,738,071 of record NC_084821.1, on the reverse strand, counting down.
CAAAGGCAAAGGAAGATGGTTAAAGCTGACTTGGTCAATTTCTATTCCAGGAAATAACCATTCTTGTGTTGCAAGTAGCAGCAAGCTAAACTTAATGACTTCTCAGGCCACGTGTGAAAATGGAGCCCGTAAACAAACCAGCTAATTGACTTGTGGATCTTGTTGGTCGTCTAGGCAAGAACCCCGGAAGAAAATGGCAGAACCCCATAATAAGTAGAGGACATTCAGAGACCTGAATTATTTCTACAGCGGAGGCAGTCCAAGAAACCCTTCTCATTTGTGAATTAGAGAACAATGGCTCAACTCGAACGTCCGCAAAGACATGGTGATTCTGAAACTACAATGACTACTGATCATAAAAAACTTGCTCTCAACCCTACTATGGAACACTATCTTCGAGGTATCCCCATGCCATAATCTCAATAGAATCGTACTTAGAAGACGATCCTAAGGAATGAACATTTGTCCATTACACCTGATAAAATAAATAAATAATTGTTGTTTATGATAATTGTGTGCTTCTTACTCTTTTTTTGTGCCCAGGAACTGAATTTTCAAGGTCGTCACCAACATCCTTATCATCTCCAGTTGGAAGCCATGATGCAGAAGAAGATCATAACCACCATCCCAAGAAATCAGTCCTCACCAAGGTGAAAGAGAAAGCTAAGAAACTGAAGCACTCACTCAGCTACAAGAAGAAACATCATGACAATGATAGCCATGAGACCGATAACATCACCCCTTCATGGAGTGCAAACTTGAATGATAATGAAGAGGAAGAAGAAGATGCTGAATACCTAGGAGCCCCAAGTAATATAATCAATATATACAAAACTTTATTAATTATTTTCCTATGCTTGTTCACCCTTATTCAGAAGTATAATGCATCAGTTTCTTTTGTTGTTCCTGAATTCTCCATTGTTTCTCCTTTCTAATAGTTTTGTGTTATTTTCAGTGTACAAATCAGAGATGGCACCAGAAGGATACAGGGACACCGCAAAGTTAGCAACTCCCGTGGTTTCTGAGAAGCGTGTTTTGTCGAGCAGTGTTAGTCAGAGCTCTGAACAAAATAAGGAGCTGCAGTCTCCTAGTTCCAACCAGATAGTAGCCGAAAGCGCGATCACGAAGCTTCCCAATGAGATTTTTACAGGAATTGTTCTCACGAGAACTCTTAGTAGTAACGAGACAGCAACTGGCACCACAGCCACAAAGCCTCATAGTCCTAACAAGACAGCGAGTGAAACTTCGCCTAACAAGTCTCACAATACTTCGCCTAACAAGCCTCACAGTCCCAGCAAGACAGTAACCGAAACTGGCGCCACAAACACTCCTAGTCCTAAGAAGACAATAACTGAGACTGTGACTGAGAAGTTGGGAGCAGGCTATGCCACCGTATCGGAGAAGTTGGGGACAGGCTATGCCACCGTATCGGAGAAGTTGGGAACAGGCTACAACACAGCATCAGAAAAGTTGGGAACAGGCTACAATGCAGCATCAGAGAAGTTAGGACCAGCTTATGCCACAGTTACAGATGCAACACATGCAATTGCCTCGAAGATAGAGAGTCTCACTGTTTCACCACCAGTTACCACAACGAGAGAAAATCTCATTTCTTCACACCCAGATCTCACAAAAATACATGGTCTCACTGTTACAGCCCCACCACCTTCCAAAAGCATTACATCTCAGGAAGCTCCACAAGCCTTGTCAGCATCAGCAGTCGAGCATAAGTCTTCGACTCGTGGAGCTCTAGAGGATCCACAACCTTCGTCAGCCCCAGCAGCTCCTGGAAAGACTACTGCCGAACAAAGATGGGATAAGGGTGTATCTGTAAAGGAGTATTTGATTCAAAAGTTTGAGCCCGGGGAAGATGAGAGAGCACTTTCACAAGTGATATCTGATGTAATGAGTCCGAGGAAAAGTCCTGGTGAAGCCGGTGTGGTGGAGAAGGTGAAAGGGGCTATAACTTCATTGCTTCGGAACGACGAATCCCCCAGAACTACTACTTCACAGTCAGCCTTGTCCCCATCGCAGTCAGCCTTGTCCCCATCACAATCAGCCTTGTCCTCATCACCACGCATTCCAATCTCTACCAATGCTTATGAAGGTAACTCCATGTTCTTTCCTTCATTCAACCATACAAAGTGCAAAGTGGCCTTTATAAAACTAATGCTCACTTGCTAAATATTTGGCATATTACACTGTCAGTTAATCTGAAATCAAAAATTTTATTGATCCATAGTCCAGATTGATAGTCTAACAATTAAACTTCAGCTATAGATTCTCTACGTGACACTGAGTATCAAGCTGTATTAAACTTTTGTTTTTTTTTTTTTTTGGTACAATGTATCTTAAACTTTTGTTGAAGTGATGATTCATTCTCATAGTCCTTTTTCAATGTATTGCAGTCGTTGAGGAAGAAAAGCAGGGAAGAATACTTCAGGCTAATTGAAAGGTGAAATGCAACTGTTGATAATTAATCCTCTAGAGTTTTGTACAAGTTTCTATACATGAATAAGTAGTTAACAAACATCATTTAGAATGTTTGTGTAAGCTTTGTATTGTGGACAATAAACCATTTTTCCAGCTCTGGAAGTTTAAACATGTACATCAAATATTTGAACTGAATCCCTATGAGCAATCTTTGATACTAAATTTTTTTTTTTTACACATTAATTAAGGTCATTAGTCTAATGTTGCGCTGAAAACCTCACATACTGTAGTCAGCCACCAATACAGTAGACATGGAATGGAGAACTGAGAAGCACTGTTAAGGACCAATTCTTCTTCTTCTTCTTCTTCTTTTTATTTTATTTTTTTTATTTCATGCATGTTGTAAATGATAATGACTATTCATGCAATAGGTATTGCTTAATGTATGCGATTGACATACTCGTAATGTATGCGATTGACATACTTGTAATGTGCGATTGACAGACTCGTAATGTATGCGATTGATTAGTATAGCTATTATGTATTGCCTTTTGTATACATGATGTAACCCTATATAAACCTCATGGTGAGATGAATACAATACAATTTTTTCAATTCTCTACAACACGTATCAGCACGAGCCCTAACCACAAGAAAAAAAACCAAACCAGAAAATTCTTCAAAACCTGCCACTGCCACCTTCGAGCCTCACTGCCGCAGCTCCTAGCCCACGCTAGCCTCACCTGCACACCTGCCCCTGCAGCACCTACGCGCCCCTGCGCACGCATCCCTGCTGACCCTGCAGCACCAACGCACACCGACTGCATCCTTCTCCTTTCCTGTGCACGTTCGTCTGCTTGCAGGCTCCGAAAAATCTAGTTCGGAACCTCAGGTCAAAATCCTTTCTTCATCAGAGTTGTTCGTCTCTGTCTGTTCCATTTGACCTCCGAATTTGAGCCTTATCAGAGTTATTTTGAGACCGGTACAACAATCAAAGTGAAAGCTGTTCAGAAGAGAATTTGCTCCGAATTTCAACACGTAAGTTTTGTAATTAAGGTTGCTGCTTTCTTGTATTTTAAATTCCTTTTATTTTTTGCAAAATATTGGAATATATGTTGCCAAATGGTTTTGAGTATTTAACAAAGCGGAATTGTGGGGATTCACGCTTAACGAACTAAGAGTGTTCGTATGAACTAAGAGTGTTCATAATTAAACGAACTAAGAGCGTTCGTATGAACTAAGAGTGTTCATAATGCTCGGACTAAGAGCGTCCGTAAGCATCAAATTGTGACCATATTAAAACATTATTGTTTGGTCTAATCCAAAAGAGATTCTTGGAAATTGTTTTCTTGGTAGCATAGCTCGGAAATCTTATTATTTTAGTTTTTGTGGAAGTTTAGCTCCGAAACTAATATATCTTCTCTTCTTATTTTCAGGATGTCGAATGAACCTAGACTCAACTTTCCCATGCTTGACTCAACAGGCTCGGATTACCACAGTTGGGTAACCGATGTTGAGAACCACCTCACTTCAAAGGGAATATTACCTATAATCCAGGCACCTAACCCGGATCGTGTGTTCGTGCGAACACCTACAAAGCATGCTCAAGCAGTTATCTTGATGCGACGCCATATGGACAAGGCTCTCAGATTGGAGTATATGTCGATCAAGGATGCAAGAGAGCTATGGGTAGCGCTGGAAGAGAGTTTTGGCAATGTCCAAGATTCCCTCCTCCCTGACTTGAAGGTTCAATGGAACAATCTGCACTTTGCTGATTTCAAGTCTGTTGCTGAATATAATTCAGAAGCTCTTCGCCTACAGTCCATGTTGAGGTTTTGTGGACAACCTGTCACAGAGCAAGAGCTAATTGAGAAAACTCTCTCCACCTTCCCCGTTTCAGCAATTGTGGTATCAAAGCAATACCGCACTGAAGTCAATGCTGGATGGATCACGAGTGTTAATGCTCAAAGTTCGGCGGTAGCCGAACCTTCGTTTAACGCGGGTCTGGTGGGCGGACCGCTACTCTGAGGACTTGGTAATCTCCGCTAGCTGTCAAACGAAAGACAGGGCGTCAGAGGGAGACCGCGTTGGGCGGTCTTCTCTTCTCCGATGCCTAAGTCAGTCAATGCATATAGACAGCATAACAATAAATGAGTAGTAAATGCGTATTTAATGAGGAGAGATGAGAGAACCTTTTATAGGTGAGGAGAGAGCTGATCTTCTCTTTGTTTTCGATGTGGGATTGATGTGCTTCAATTCCCAGCGTCTGGAGCTTCTGATGCTATCTTGGCGCGGCTCGTGGAGGCGCGTCAGCGGTGATCTGGGGCCAATCTGGGGCTCAGGCGGTAGCCCGCCTGGCTGTGTTTCCGTAGGTCACTCCTTTGGAGGGAGTCGGTACCGCTGGCGGTACCATGAGTGTGGCTCATTATAGCTAATTATGCTTGCAAATGCACATGTAAGTACAACGAGGTTTCATCAACTTATCAATCTCATATTTGTAGCTGAGAAACATGATAACATACTTGTGAGGAATTATAATTCAAGGCCCATTGGAACTAAGAGCGTTCATGAGGCGAATTATAATGCACCCAAAAAAGGGCGCAAGGAGCGGAACCCTAAGAATAAGGGATATGAGGGATGTATGGGTCCATATAACCGCCCTAACCAGGAAGGAAACCGCAAGTTTGGTGTGGATACACTTGGTGGCAGTGCCACACGTGGGAGAGGGGGTCGTGGCAACCCTGGCTGTTGTGGTGGCGCCATGGCCCGTGGTGGTGGCACCATGGCCCGTGGTGGTGGCACCATAGGTCGTGGTGGTGGCACCAACCCTCATAGGGAACACCCACAACATGCACCTCAATTAAAGGGAGGCAACCACAATGATGTGTGTCATTGATGTGGATCAAGTGAGCATTGGTTCAAGCAATGCAAGGCAAGCGAGCAACTAGCTGCAAGATACAGGGCATACAGGGACCTGAGGGAGCAAGAAGTGTACCTTGCAGAAGCAGAAGAAAATGGTGGAGACGTCCATCTCACCATAGAGGACTTCAAAGCTGACGATGAAGTGCACAAGGATGCCGCAGACTTTGATTAGATTAGTCCTCTTATTTGCCAAGAATTTTTGTAATGGCAATATGCCTTAGTCATTAAATGACAATTGTATTAAACTCTTTCTTATGTGGTGCACCCAATGAAATATGATGTCTAGGAAAGTCATTGAGATTAATGGTACTTAAGAGAGCCTCGCTCCACCAACATTTCTCTCTACTTTCCTGGTCATATTTGATTGGAGTTACCAAACGGATAGAGTGACTACAATGTGTCTTAGTTTGATTTTATTTTGGATTAGACTTTTTGGGACCTTTGATGTAATCATTGGCTATCTTTATTAATAAAGTATCGTATTATTATTCGATGTCATGGACATGTTTTAATTCCGAACTTTATTATTTTTTAGTATGTTTCCTGGAGAGTTGGAATGCCTTGTTGATAGTGGCACCACACATACTATATTGCGACATACGCAACTATTTCTATGGATGACGCCTAGTCGATATTCTGTGACTACGATGACTGGACCATCACAATTGATTCATGGTCGAGGACCAGCTCAATTTATGTTGCCAAATGGCACAAGTATTAATGTCACCGAAGCTCTATATGCTCCTAGGGCTGGAAGGACCCTATTGAGTTTTAAAGATATAAGAGCTAATAGTTTTCATGTGGAAACACATTGTGAGAATGGACAAGAGTTCCTTTGCATCACCTCTAATGGCTACGGACATAAACGAGTATTAGAGAAACTTATGTGTCGCTCTAGTGGGTTGTATGCAACCACTATTCGAATTTTTGAATCCAACCATATCATGAGAGGTGACTTATGGGATTCTTACACATATATATAGGCTTTGGCATGACCGTTTGGGACACCCAGGTCGTGATATGATGATCCGTATATTATAGACTTCACACGGACATCCATTTTTCAAAATGAAAAGAAGTCAGAACCAAGATTTGGTCCAAGGAAGGGCTAGCGTCGCCTACCTTCTGCGGCCCAAAGGTGCTATTGACGCCACCAATACCTCCTTGGTCCTTTTTTCTACTTCTAAAGTCAATTGTGACTTCGTGGCTCAACCGGATACTTCCCTGGTTGCTTCTAAAGCCCCTCTTTCGTTTTGCAAAGCCTGATCTTTAGCAAAATTAGGATCGAGACCATCCTATGCAAAGGACACTAAGGAAAATATTCTATTCTTACAAAGAATCCAAGGTGATATTTGTGGGACTATTCAACCAACTTGCGGACCATTTAGATATTTTATGGTGTTGGTTGATGCATCGACACGATGGTCACATGTCATGCTATTGTCCACAAGAAATGCTGCATTTGCTAAACTCCTAGCACAAATCATTAAATTAAGGGCTCACCACCCTGATCATCCCATTAAGTCAATTCGTCTTGACAATGCTGGAGAGTTTACATCAAAAACATTTGATGACTATTACATGTCCATTGGGATTGAGGTTGAACACCCTGTTCCTTATGTTCACACCCAAAATGGTCTCGCAGAAGCTGCCATTAAACGACTTCAAATGGTCGCTAGAGCATTGGTTATGCGCACCAATCTCCCTGTTTCTGCTTGGGGCTATGCAATATTGCATGCAGCTGTGCTCATTCGTCTGAGGCCTAGTGCCACTCAACCCTTTTCTGCGTCCCAGATGGTTAGTGGATATGAGCCTGATGTCTCACACTTACGCATATTTGGGTGTGCAGTTTATGTGCCAATTGCGCCGCCACAGCGCACCAAAATAGTTCCTCAAAGACGATTAGGCATTTATGTTGGATATGCCTCTCCAACCATTATCCGCTACTTAGAACCTTTGACAGGCAATTTATTTACCGCTAGATTTGCGGATTGTCACTTTGATGAGACAGTCTTCCCGTCGTTAGGGGGAGATAGGAACAATAATGTTCAACAAGAACGACAGGAATTGTCATGGTCTGTCCCCACTTTGTCTCATCTTGATCCCCGAACCGCACAGTCCGAAATTGAAGTGCGGAGAATTCTTGTTAGAATGTAGTAGACTCTATGCCTGATGCGTTTTCTAATATCGCTAAAGTGACAATATCACATATACCTGCTGTAAACGTGCCTGCAAGGATTGATGTCTCTAAAAATCATGGACATGGCGCCACCCCTAGGGGTATTGGGCATGGCGCCGCCACCACTAATAGTGATGGTAATGTGGCTCAGGCCGGGCTCCCAGCAAGGAAACGTGGGAGGCCCAAAGGTTCGATGGATTCTCGCTCAAGAAAGAAAGCGAGTTTGGCACAGAAAGATCTATTAATCATCGACATAAATAGCCTGTCTCATGAAGATATTCCGGATTATGGTTATGTCCAAGAGACATCATTGGGGGACGCTCCAATGTTAGAACCAATTCCAGGGAATAGGGAGATCTCCATGAATTACACTAGTGTACATGAGACGTTGAATTGAGATTCTATTATCCTTGATGATGTGTTCGCATATTCTATTGCTCAAGGAATTATAGAACACGATGATATCGAACCTCGCTCCATTGAAGAATGTCAACGAAGAGCAGACTGGCCTAAATGGAAAGATGCGATCCAGGTTGAATTGGATTCACTAACAAAGAGACAGGTATTTGGGCCTATAACGCTGACACCCCCAAGTATAAAGCCTGTTGGCCATAAATGGGTCTTTGTTAGAAAGCGTAATGAGAAAAATGAGGTTGTTAGATACAAAGCTCGCCTTGTGGCGCAAGGTTTCTCACAACGCCCTGGAATCGACTACGAGGAGACATATTGTTCCGTAATGGACGTTATAATGTTCCGCTACCTTGTCAGTTTGGTAGTTTCTGAAAAACTTGACATGCAGCTTATGGATGTGGTTACATCATATCTCTATGAGGATCTAGATTCAGAGATATATATGAAGGTTCCAGATGGACTTCAATTACCCAAGTCAAGTGGCTCTAAACCACGGAGCGCATTTTCAATAAGATTGAGACGCTCACTATATGGATTGAAACAATCCGGACGGATGTGGTATAACCATCTAAGTGACTACTTGATTGGGAAGGGATATGAGAACAATGAAATATGCCCATGCATGTTTATAAAAAGGACAAGTTCCGGATTTGCAATTGTAGCAGTTGATGTCGATGACATGAACCTAATTGGAACTCTAGATGAGTTAAAGGAAACTGCTAAGTACTTGAAATCCGAATTTAAGATGAAAGATCTTGGGAAAACACGGTTTTGTCTTGGACTAGAACTCGAGCACCGTAACGATGGGATTATGATTCATCAGTCAGCATATACTCAAAAATTACTAAGGTGCTTTAATGAAGATAAAGCAAAGCCTGTGATTACTCCCATGATCAGTCGTAGTCTTGAGCCTGAAAAAGATCCGTTTCGTCCAAGGGATGAGGACGAAGACTTATTAGAGGCTGAAGTGCCCTATCTAAGTGCAATAGGCGCATTATTGTACTTAGCTCAATGCACAAGACCGGACATCTCATTTGCAGTAAACTTGTTAGCTCGACACAGTTCTGCGCCAACACGGCGCCATTGGATTGGCATAAAGACAATCTTTCGATACTTGAGATGTACGATTGATATGGGCTTGTTCTATCCCTACAGAGAGAAAAGAAATAACAGAAGTGTGGGATCGGACTCCACAAGGCAAAACGCCACCTTCCGTGCTCCTCCTCCCCTCCATCAAAATGACAACGATGTCTTGATGGGTTTTGCTGATGCATGGTATCTCTCTGACCCTCACAAAGGTCGCTCCCAAACGGGTTATGTCTTTATCATGGGAAGCACTGCGATATCTTGGAGGTCTACAAAGCAGACCCTTGTTGCTACTTCCTCAAATCATGCAGAGATTATCGCTCTACATGAAGCCGTGCGAGAATGCATATGGCTAAGGTCTGTAGTTAGACACATTCGAGGAACTTGTGGTTTGAAGTCTACCATAGATGAACCTACATGCATTTATGAAGATAATGCAGCTTGTATTGAGTAAATGAAGTTAGGTTTCATCAAGGGCGACAACACCAAGCATATATCGCCTAAGTTCTTTTACAATCAGCAACAACAAACACTTCTAAATATTGAAGTGAATCAAATCTGTTCAGAGGATAACGTAGCGGACTTGTTTACCAAGTCGTTACCTAAATCCACCTTCGAGAAACATGTGAAGAGCATCGGATTAATAAAGTTATCCGAACTCCCATAATTGTAGAAATCAGGGGGAGACCTTGACATCAGGGGGAGGTATGATGTCTACATGTTCGATCTCGAAGAGTGAAGGACGTGTTGTGCTCCTTTTGCCCTTTGACCAAGGTTATTTTTGTCCCACAGGGTTTTTGTTACCTGGCAAGGTTTTTAGTGAGGCAACGATCAAAGCGTCATCACCGAGTTTGAGCAGCACAAGGGGGAGTGTTGAAGGATGTCGACTACTCCACATTCACGCGCGTTGTGCTCTTTTTCTCTTTCGACCAAGGTTGTTTTTTCCCACAGGGTTTTAATTACTTGGCAAGGTTTTTGACGAGACAACTTAGAAGCGCATAGCAGAGGCAACACTATTGACACTACAAGAAATCATGTCATAAGCGAGGAAAATATCTGCGACGATTAACAATTCCTCGCAGAAAGTTGGATTTCGCGAGGAATAGATAGTCGTCGCTTGTTTAAGAATGTGTGAGGAAACATTCCTCGCAAATTCTCATTTTGAGTGAGGAGTTTTGTTGTTCCTTGGTTATGATGTAGTAAGAATTGGCGCCAAAATTTTACGCCAAAAATTCCTCACAATTAATTTTAAGTTCATCACAAAATTTTTGGCGCTTTTTGTTTTTTATGCCAAACTCTTTGGCGGCTTAAAATGGCGCCAATTAAAAAATATTTTACAAGGAAAGATAGGCATTCCTCGCTGAAAACCCTAAAATTATATAACTTAAAAAAAAAAAAAAAAAAGGAACCCAAATTGCACGATAGAACTCTCTACACCAGTTCTCTCTTACATACTACACTCTTCGATCACCACCCACCATCTTGATCGCTCCACCGCCAACCCCTTCTCTTATCACTAGCGACCACCTTCGATTGCCCGCGACCACCATCGATTATCTGCGACAACTGACCCAGGCCACTACACTGTACCTCCTCAATCGTCATCATCCAATTTCAATCGTTTTCATCTTTTCAAATATAACCCAACGTAGGTATATGGTTCAATCTTTCTCTTCCATATATCTCAACTTAATTCTCAGTTGCTTTAACTATATTATGGTTTAGCTATTTCTCGTAGTTTGATTTTGTTTTATGATTTGAATGTGGGTTTTGAGTGTTTTAGTTGGTTTTTCAGGTTGTTGATTAAAATAATTCCTCATTCAGGTTTAATTTTCAATACTATTTGGGGGTTTTAGGTTTTTATTTGTCTTGAATTGACCAGATTGAAATAGGTCCAATTTATGAATCCAAAGATGGATAGTGCCACGTGTTGATTGAATTGATGAAATATATATCATACATATGAATTATGAGTTTGGGGGGGGCAAGTGGTTAGCATTTATTAATTTTCTCTCAGCCTTAGTGTTTGGGTTGCTTTTGGGTATAAATTGTTTTTGTTTGCCGTTGTTGTATATTGAATTGGTGTTTGTTCAATTTGTTTGTTCTGTTGTTTAATGATTTCTCCTTTTTGTGCATTTGGAGATCCATTTTGATCATCAACTACTTTACTCTGCTGAAATTTTTCAATTTTTTCTTGACTTTACTTTTCTGCAATTTCTGTAATTTCTTCCATTGTTTGCTATCTATAACTCATTGAACTTTCATGTGATCTTTTCCCACCAGTGAAATATGCACCTAATAAATATAGCATAAGTTAATTATCAAGAATAGAAATATGAAAGAAGGCTTTCAAATTGAGTGATAATGAGGTTATTAATTGATTAGCTAGATAGGTAATGAGAACTAGCTAGAGAGAAGTTTCCCACATGTCATTATACTCTAGTAAAATATGAGACTGCATGGATAATGCATTTGCTTCAAAGTGTATATAATATAATACTCTAGCAAACTTCTGATTGAGGATGCCATTTCCGGAATGGTTTAAATGGAGGGTCACAACATTGTACGACGCGGGATTGATTAGTAAGGAGATGTATGTATTAGCACAAGGTCCAGATCGACGTACTCTTCAATATTCTGGTTGTACTGTGAATGGAGTTCGATGGGCGATCAAACAGATGGAGAGATCTCACACCACACAAGATAGTGGGGTTGTGACTCTTGGTTCACACGGTGATGAACCCTTCAACTTTTATGGAAGCTTGACCAGTGTTGTTCAACTAAAGTTTCAAGGTGGCTACAATGTGTTTCTATTTCAATGTCATTGGTATAACACATTAGACAGAAAGAGAAAGGTGGACTATCATCTCATGTCTGTTAATGTGAATACTCGATGGTATACCAATGATCCTTATGTGTATGCAACACAAGCAGATAAAGTTTTTTATCTTGATGACACAAAGTTGGGTCATCCTTGGAAAGTTGTGCAGAAAATTCAGTATAGACATGTTTGGGATGTCCTTGAGAGAGAAGAGGATGATAATGAAGCACCATTAGAAGAAGAGGAAAATGATGAAGAGTCTGATGAAGAGGTTGATGAGATTAATCTCGAAGTTCAGGTGGATGATGAAGAGACTAGTGACTCGTTATGTAGAGAAGATGTAGGACCTGAAACTATTACTTTGAGCAGGGCTGGTATTGAAAGAACAGTAGTCGATGATAATGATTTCATTGATGATAATTTTATTGATGATGATGCTCTTATGGAAGATGGCATATCATCAGGTGAAGGTGAAGTTAATATAAGTAGTGAGAATGATAGTGATTATTAGTATCACCGCTATTGGTAAGTTGCAGAAAATTGAATTATAGTTTATTTGAATTCTAACTAGTTGATTAAATGTTTACACTTATTCCTTACTGTTAAATGTTATGCTTTTTAGATGATATATGTGATAAATGCTATGATACCTAATTGTAATATTTTTTTTGTTTGTAATTTTTATATGCAGATGGAATCACAATTGCCACAAACAAGAGGGAAAAAAATACGAAAGCTTAAGTTCAAACTCCCTCCACCTCCAGAAGTTATAGCAGCTCCTCACCTAACATCTAAAGCTCAACTCACACCAAATCTGCAACCAACAGCGGCACCTCAAAACACATCATCTTCTCAACAAGTAGCAAGACCTCAGTCCACACCAGCTTCTCAACCTATGACAAGAACTCAGCCTACACCGGCTTCTCAACTAACACCAACTCCTCAACCTATTAGACTAGCACATCACCGTGTTCTAGCTCCACAACCATCTCCACCTTCTCATGCATTTGTGACTACACCCCCTCAAAAGCGAGCAACTCAATGCCCCACAAGTTTGAATTCAGGTTGAACTTCCATATTCATATTAGAACTTTCATATCTAATATTGTTTCTGGATTATAAAAGTATATATAGACTATAAAAAAAGTTGATAATTCAATACATTTACTACTGGAAGATGAATGTGATGCATACCATAATCTATTTGGTTAATGTAAATGACTGACCAATTTGATCATAGTTAATGGTGCAGCAATAACTCCTGAGCCATCTGATGCTTCTCAATCTCAAGCTTCTCCACCATATCAAGAGATAGCACCTCAGCAATCAGCAACTCAGAATGGAGGTACATTACCCTTCTTTTTTTAAACATAAAGTTTTCTTCTAGACTTAAGAATTTTGCAATGGTATAACTATTTCATATGAATTTCAAAAATAGTGTAATTTATTTTGTTTGAAACATTATTATGTCTAGTTTATGTTTCTGGAAGCTCTAGCTATCTTTCAACAAAGAAATAGGGTGAAACAAATAAAAACATAACGATAGTGCAACAGGTTTTACAGAAATTGCTGCAGCAGGACTTTGACTTCAAAAATTCATAACTTAATATAGAAAAATCATTTTTAGGTGATTCCAAATCTGAAATTATATTTAAGATGTATACTGCAACTTTCAAGAAGACACTACAGTCAAATATCAGACCAGTAAAACAAATAAAAACATATTGACGTACAGTGCAGCAAGTTTTACAGAAATTGCTGCAGCATAACTGTGACTTTAAAAATTCATAACTTAATATAGAAAAATCATTTTTAGGTGATTGCAAATCTGAAATTACCTTTAAGATGAATACTACAAATTTCATGAAGAACTGACTTCTAATATCAGACTAATAAAACAAATAAAAACATACTCAGGTACAATGCACTAGGTTTTACAATAAATTGCTGCAGCATAACCCTGATTTCAAAAATTCATTACTTAATCTAGAAAAATAATTTTTAGGTGATTCCAATGCTGAAGTAGTCTTTAGGATGTATGCTACAACTCTCATGAATATACCAACTTCAAATTCAAGATGAGTTTGTATGAAACTATGCATATTTTAAAATTGTAACATGCATTTTATTTGTAGGGGATTCTGATTCTACACTTTTGTGCACAAAACGGAAGCGTGGAAAGTCAATTGGAAAAGGAACCCTTGATTTGATGTCAGCAAATGGAGGGAAGAAATTGATTGTGGTTTGGGATCCAGATCATTGGGTTCCTAGTGATAAGACAGTTAGTAAAAAGTTCACTTCTGAAATTGGAATTACTATTCGAGGTTATGCTCCAGTATGTTATGGAGGGTGGTCTAAGATAAAGCCTGATACTAAGAGGAAATTGCGGGAGAAGTTGGAGGTAAGCTTCAAACTGTCAAACTGTAGAAAGTTTGTTTGTTTATTGGTTTCAGTTTTGAATGATTATAATGCATTGTTAACGCTTCATTTATTTGATATTAGACCCTTTTTGAGGTTGATCTCCATCATCCAAAAGTTCTTGCATATGTGGATGGAATAATGGCTACAGCATACACTCAGTTTAAATGGAGATTGCATAATCACTACAAGGAGAGTAGAACATATGAACGGGCACGAGCCAAGTTGCCTGACCCAGACCTTTGGAATAGTAGACCTCTAGAGCATTGGCATTGGTTGTGCGATAATCTTTATAGCAATGAGGGATATATGGTGTGTACTGTTATACTTCATTACATATTCATAGATTGTGCTGCGATTATTGAAAAAAATGAATTCTGATGAAAATTTGATGCTTATATTGTTTCATTAATAAAGGAGGTCTGTGCTACTAATGCTCAAAACCGAGATCAACAGGAAAGTACCCATCGGGGTGGTGCAATGCCATTTATTCAGCATGCTTTGCAAGCAGCAAAGGTAATTAAATAATAGTCGCTCGTGTGACATTCCATTACGATAAACTCTTATATATTGAACTGTATGTTTTTTCAAGTGCAGGAATGTGGTAAGCCTGTATCATTTATAGACAATTATGAAAACATGTATCAGGATGCAGAGCATAAGTGGGTTAGTGAGGCTAAACGAGTGAGACATGTAAGTTATCAATCAATATCCTAGTTCAAATATAAGTCTTATAAAATAGAAATAGAAGATTTAGAATTCAAGTCTGTGATTTGTATCCGTATGTATACACAGTTCCACACTGATTGAATTATATGTACAATATCTTATATCTAGATTTTTATTTTAGAAAGTGATGTATGTCAGGTATAGTGCATTATATCTAGTCTGACTTTGTTAATATCTAGGGTGGGTGGGTGGCTGTGTGTACATGTGTGTCTAATCATATCATTCTTTTTGTTGCAGGAGAAAATGAAGCAGAAGAGGGAAGATGTCAAGGCAAAGCTCATTGAAGAGGCACCAGAAGGTACTCCTATTGAATCAATAGAAGTGGCATTGAATGATGAGATTGCAATTATTGTTGAGGAGTGTGGGAGAAAAGGTGGCAAGGTTCAAGGTTTAGGTGCTTTCCCTCGCTTGGATATCTCGTCTTCTTCTTCTTCTTCAATGCTAATAAATTCTGAGTGGAATGAGATGAAAGGTAATCTACAAAAGCTTACATCCACTGTAAGTTGCTTGGAATCTGAGAATGCAAAGTTGAAATCTATGTTGCGAGCAATATTTAGCAAATTGAATGGGAGTGATGACATTAATTGTGATGTTGATGATAGCTCTGCTCAAGAAACTGATGGTATTGAAGGAACTGATGACTTCTCTAATGACTAGCTTGGTATGGCTTGGGTTTCATGAAATATTTTGGTATATATGGAGGGTTAGAATGCCTTGGGTTTCATGAAATATTTTGGAATTATCTTTCTCATATGTAGTTAAGGAACTACTTAGTCCTAAACAATGGGTCCTAGGTTTTATTTGGAATCCTTTTGGAATTGTAATTACTGAACAGTAATATGTTGGTGACTAGCAAGCCTAAAGTTAATATAATTTTGTAGGTTTTATAAGTCATTTGAATTTTCCCTTTGTCTCTATAATGAACAAGCATAATTTTAACTATGACGAATACACATTCCTTGCAATGTCTAATCTATGAGGAAAATGTGTTCCTCACATTTATTAATTTACTGGGAATATTTGTCCCTCACAATTATAAATCTGTGAGGAATCGTCATTCCTTACAATTACTAATCTGTGAGGAATCGTCATTCCTTACAATTATTAATCTGTGAGGAATCATCATTCCTTGCGATTTTTAATTTACGAGGAAGACATATTCCTCGCAATTAATAATTTGTGAGGAAATCGAAAATCCTCGTATATAGTAATCCGTGAGGGGGTATAAGCGAGGAAAATTTCTGACGCCTGAGTTTCCTCGCTCATTAGTTTAAGCGAGGAATTTGGACATTTTGTGAGGAATTCCATTCGTCACATTTCTTGTTTTTCCTTGTAGTGTGACATGGAATCCAAGGGGGAGTGTTGTAAATGATAATGACTATTCATGCAATAGGTATTGCTTAATGTATGCGATTGACATACTCGTAATGTATGCGATTGACATACTTGTAATGTGCGATTGACAGACTCGTAATGTATGCGATTGATTAGTATAGCTATTATGTATTGTCTTTTGTATACATGATGTAACCCTATATAAACCTCATGGTGAGATGAATACAATACAATTTTTCCAATTCTCTACAACAATGCATAAGATATATAGAAGTGAAGTGAAGTGAGGGTGAATTTTTAGGTTCAACTCGCTTGGTATGAGAAAAAGGTAGCAACATCAATAGCTAATTTATTCATGAGAACGAAAGCAAAGCACGAAATGCCATGAGAATTGAGGGTAATTACAACAAAATTAGGAATGTCAGTCCATAATAAAAGGACCAAGAAAGCAATATCTTCATTTCTTCATCTCCCACCCCCATCAATCTGTTTATACAGCTTAGAGTTGGTACTCACAGCTACCGTCGTCACTCCTAGCTGTTGGGTCAAAGTTTGAGGCTGTTCGATCAGTACATCCTTCAGGAACTGGTACATGAACTTGCTGGGCTGCCTGGCCTGCATCACATAAGTTCATTGAAAACATTGATCAAAATCACTACTCTACTTAAGATAACATCTATATACGTACTGATTAATCATTCATTGCAAACTTTGATCCAAATCACTACTCTACTTAAGATAATATATATGCGTACTGATAATGATTAATCAAGGAGAAGAGCGTTGATTAAAATCACCCATTGAAGGCTGTAAGGATAGAGCGTGCTAACCATAGAAATCTCCTCTTTTAATAGAATCCTGGTTAGCATCTCCAAGTGCTGCTTGACTCAAGTAAGTGTCAGCAAGTTGAACTCTCTTGACATTGTCCTGCTCTTGAACAAGCATGTTACCATACTCAAGAAGCTTCTCCAGTGTCATCCTAGGCTGCTCAAAAGTTGGGAGACCTTCTTTTGAGTTCACAAGCTTTTTCCCAATGCCGTCTACTCCAACACCGGATATCCACTTCCTCACTTCATCATCGTAGACACGAGCTCGAAGGGCACCAAAGAAATCTGCAAGAATGGCATATGACAAGTTATGACGATCCTAATTTACACACATCTTCATTTTCATGTGAATGTTAATCGATATATATGATATGGCAAACACTCTCCACAAATCAACGCATTTCTAATTTCTTGCTTCATACTTGTCTCAATATTTAATCTATGCTTACCAATAGATTGACCAGGGAATGTGTCTACAATCTTAACAACAGCCTCCTCAGGAATATTGTCAGTCTTGAAGATTCCGATGCAAACACCAATCCGGTCTTCCCTTGTGGGAGCCCAGTAAAACTTCTCCATACGACCATCACGGATAAGAGGCGCATAGAGTGTAGAGAAGTCATTACCAGTGACTATAACCGGTACTCTAGCATTGTCCTCCTTGTTGTACATACCGGGAAGCTGCACATTTGTTGGGTTATCAGCAATGTTCATGAGGGTTGCGTTGACCATCTGGTTGTTCACAGTGTACTGTGTGGTTCCACCCATCCTACCAGCACCTGCATCGAGATCATTGATGAAGAGGGCACACATTTTTCCCTTTCGGATGATGTCTGAAGCCTCCCGATACCTTTGTCTGATCAACTTTGCTGGCTCTCCTGCATTCCCACTTTCTAATTCTCCAGCACTCATCATGATGGGGCTGAAATTTAATCACCATGTAATTAATACAAACAAAAGAAACATATCTTATGAAGAAATAATAGCAGCAAATTCAAACGAAACTCACGTAATTCCCATCTTGGCAAACACAAGCTCACACTGGAATGATTTTCCCTGACCTTTTCCTCCCCATATACCAAGAATGAGGGGAACCTAATCAAGATACAAATATAAATAAATCATCCGAGCTATCAAAAATTGATAATCACAAACAGTATTTTGTGGAAAAACTTACGTCAATGATAATAATAATAGAGGCAACAACAGATTTCGCATATGAAATGACAATATCTTACTTAGAAACAAATAACAGTTCAAAATAGGCTAAGGTATAAATAAATGAGACACTGTCACATCAGTTGGGATCCAAAGTCTACTCGGGATTTATTTTCATGTATGTAGGATTGTCTCTTACCTTAATGTTAGGCAGGCTCATGAAGTTCTTGGTGATATGAACCACAAGCTTGTCCATGAAAGCTGGAGCTATGTAAAACCCATCCATGTTGTTATCCAAGTTGTACCTGAAACACACACACAATTCAGCAGTCCTCTTATCGATCATGACCAAAGTCTCAGTTCTCTTGTAACAACACGATTATGTTATCCACATATCAACGAATAAATTAGCACGCAAATTAATTCTACATGTTTTCTAGCTTACGTGCGAAGTCCGGTGCTGACGTAATCGTATGAGCTCATGATGGCATTGTGAGTCCCAGTCCCAGTGGGAGCTTGGAACACAGAATCAACCATTCCCTTTCCTCTTGTAATGTCTTGTTGGTCATCAGAAATGTCATAAGCAAGGCCTTTCCACTTGTCTGATTTCGACTGCTTTCCCTCATCGATTTCTGCTGTGATTCTCAAGCTACCTGCAGATACAGATTTGTGGTAGGGAAGTCTTGTGTTGTTGACCTTCTTCAAACTGCTGCCCAAGAAAGCTGAGCTTGGGATTGATGAGCTTCCAGCACCAGAGCTGTTCAAGCTCAACTGCATTAAATATAGACCAACAAACAAGGCAATAATTCAAATAGAAAACATCACAAACTTTTCACTTGGTTTCTCTTTTGATCGAGCAAAAACCACTTGAAAAAAAAAAAAAAATATATATATATATATATATATAACTTATTCGATCAAAACTCTTGTACTTTAAGAATCACATAAAAATAATAATAGAAAAACACTTTTGGGTATTCTGCTATAGATTAAAAGAAAACAAAATGGAAACAGTTGAGAGATAATTTGGCGGGAAAGTACGGGTGTTCTGTTAACAGCTCCAACAGTTGAGACTGTGGAAGCCATGGATCAGAGTGGTGCTGATTTCCTGAGAGCGTGTGAGTAATGCAATAAAGCTGAAGATGGTGGAGTGTTAGTGGGATGGATATTAAGATGAGTAAGAGCCTTTAAGGGTGCGTGGAGTGATTGAAAAATCTGTGGTGTGGTTATTAAGTCCCTGAAAGCCACACAAATGAGATTGGCTGAGTGACACATGGCTTTCTCTGAACAGTGTAGGATATGCACCCCACTTGACAAAATTGGAAAAACACTATTGAGGATCATTTCAAGGCTTTAGAACAGAATAGATTTTTTTTTTTTTTTTTTGTATTCTCAAAAAAAAAAAAAAACAGAATAGATTTTTGTAATTATCTATTTAGTCTCCAAACTGATTTTTATCGTGTGGAAAAATATCTAGAGACTATTAGATTCTGGTCCAGAATGTGTTAGACTTGGTCTGGATAGGGTTTGTTTCACAGTTTTCACTTGGGTGTCCTGTATTGAATCTAATGAAGAGTGTTGTTCTCTTGATTACATAGTAGCTTATGAATTTATGGTCATATCCGAGTCTTGAAAGTAGATCTATAAATGGACCGGATTTGGAGCGGATCGACCTAAATCAGAATCTGTTTATTAATAATAAAAAAATTTAACCCGATACGCTCCGTTAACCCAGCGGATTGATGATAGCTCAATTCAAATCCGTATCCGCCAGATTAACGGATACTCGATCCGCTAATCCGATCCGTTTATAATTACGAATACTTTATAATTTTAAATAATAATATTAAATTTTTATAATAATACATCATAAAACATTAATAAAATATTAAAACAACATAAAGAGTATCGCCAAAATATGAACTATATTATTAAAATATTCCCTAGAACAATAAACTAAGGTAACTAAAATACTAAATGTCCAAAGTAGTCTTAATATTTTATATTTAAAAAAATATATATATAAATAAAAAATAATATTTTATTATTATGAAAACAAACCGGATAATTAATGGATTGGATCAACCTAAATCCGTGTTTGATCCATTACACCCGTTTATTAACAGATCCGGATCATTAACGGATTAACGGATCAAATTTTTCAATCTAAACGCGTTCAATAACCACAGATCCGGAGCGGATCTAGATCAAAATCCACTCCATTTACAGGTAGGTCTACTTGTTGGAATAAACTAAAGACTTCATGGATTTCCATTGTTTTTTTTTCCTTCTAGTTGTTATTCTCTGGTGCTGGCTTTCGATTCATTTGTCCTAAACCCTAGACCATGAATTAGGAAGTCCCTCTTTGGTCACCACCAAGTGACCAAACGTTGCAAGATTACTGTCATTCACTAAAACACCAAATGAATTACAAGTTTCAGTTCATAAGTTGAAGAAAACACCTGAAAAGTTTCATGTCCATATCACGATTAGTTGAGCACAGTTTTACTGATAACCGATTCAAGTTCAAGTGTTTAGTGTGCAGCTAATTTTGCTTCGAGTAAACTAATTACTCTAGAATGAAATGTCACTGAAGTGTCGCGAAATTGAATCATATAGTGATTTACATAGTTGTGGAACAAATTTTACATGATTCTGTGAATATAGTATTAGTAACAAACACGGTTACAGATTTGTGAATACATGTCAAGTGGGAAAACTTACAATGACAGGCTCTGGACATGGGTTAGCAGCTATTTCAAGATTTTGGATTCTATTTCTTCCAAACTCAAACCTTTGGTTTCTGGGACAATTAGTACAACGAACAGAAGAGATATCAAGGCGATAGCCCCAAAAAGGAGGAAAAGGTTGTCTGCTCCTAGTGCCTCCTGCAGAATTATCAAATCTTAGTGCACCACTTCTGTACCAGTCCTCTAAAAGCTCAATCATGCTAATAGATGACAGTATATACCTTCAATGGTGAGAATGCAAATGTCACAAGAGCATTTGAACCGAAGTTAGTAAGAACTGCAAGACTAATCCCTTTTCCTCTTGTCTGAAGCGGGAATATTTCCGATACCATAAGCCAACTTATAGGACCAAAAGATATCTGAAAAGGCATTTGAGCATAAATATTCAATAATGTCAAAACCTCTGTCTTAATATCAAAGCCAAAAAATATGACAGTTCAGATAGCAAACTCCATCCATTCTTTTCGGGTAAGTTGGAAAGAGAGCTGTGGTGCAGGCGGGGGAGGAGTTTATGTCAAGTTTTAAGATTCTGGTTTACAGGTGTGACTTTTCCGTACAACAAAAACAAAGTTGTGGTGCTATTAGACTATTCCATTTAAATAAAACATTATAAGAAGATTGACTAACAAATGCCAAGAGCCAAAGAAAAAAAATACCTGGTAGCAACCAACATAGAGAAGAAGAGAAGCTACAGCAACAAGTGGGAACCCTCCAAGAAATTTGTAGTAAGCAGAGAGGAGAAACAAGGAAAGAGCCTGAGGTAAAGAGAAGAAAGAAGAAATAAACCTTGCATCATCATCATTACCAGCTAACACGTCACGGAGTAGTCGAATGAACAAAAAAATGATGAACTAAAATATTGAATAGTTAGGAAGCATACAAGTCCACTGACTCCTCCTATAAGCAAAGGTCTTCTTCCTAGATCATCAACTTTCAGGACAGCTATCCCTGTCATCACGAACTGCAGAAACAGAGAATAGTCAGACCCGAAAGTGGAGCTTCCTACAGCATTCCCTCGTAAATCAAAATTATCTATGAAATGAATATCATATGCACCTTGAACAACCCAATTATAACCGATACTTTGGTAGCATCAGCGGCAGCGGAGAATCCTGCGCTCTTGATTAACAAGATGACAAAGAGTATCACATAGTTAAGGCAAACTGACATGAAAGAAAACGAACTTTACACACCCAGAAAAAGTTACAATGATTTGATGATTTGATACCTGAAGAATTGGACCTGCATAATATAGGACACTTGGTTGCCCTGTTATCTGTCAAATCAAGTAGCAGATTGGCTTACTAATTCTTTATATTCTCTCCGATACATATTTTTGTAAATAAATAAAAATAAAAAACAAGAAAGCGATAAATTCATTTCATTGCAGAGATGAGGAAAAATTACTTGTTGAAAAAGGACCAAACCCCCAGCAATTATGAAGGCCTTCAAACTAGGGCCTTGAAAGACCTCCATCAAACTCCCCTCTGATTCCTGATCTGCATAGGCTGACTTCAAAGTAACAAATGTCTCTTCTATTTGCTTTTCAGACACTTTGTCACCAGGAGGACGGCCTCTCAACTTGCTCAAGGCAAGAACGGCTCTTTCTTTGTATTCTTTCACAGACCCTTTACCTTGAGCTGCCCTGAGAAGCAACCAGCGAGGAGAGGGTGGGAGAATCCACATGCCTATTCCCATAAGTAAAGCAATGGGAGCACTTATTCCATACATGTAACGCCACCCCCCAATTGCATCAATCTGAAAGCTTCCTACTAAATAACCCAACTGCATACAGAATGTCTCACTTTAGTCTAGAAAGTGAATAAAATTAAACATCAACATGAAAAAAAAGGTTATTTAAACAATACCAGGATCCCCAAAACTATGAAGAGCTCCTTCAATGACACTAGAGTTCCACGAATTTGAGATGGACATGTTTCAGCAATATAGAGTGGAGCCCCATGCATGGCCTGTCAAAACAAATCGTTAAAGGTTTTCTCCTTTTGCTTTGTTAGAAGCCACATAAAACTGAAAAGAAGCTTACCATTCCAATACCAATGCCATATAAAAGACGCCCTACTAGGAGAACACCAAGTCCCGGAGCACATCCGGTGATCAGACCCCCAAGGAGATAAAGTGCAGCTGCTGTGATGAGTTCTCTCCTCCTTCCTTTATAGTCCATTTAATAGTTTTGAATTAGAAAAGATATATCAAGAAGCTCGAAAACCTCAGAGTAAAGTAAATGGGCAAAGCAAAGCACATACCAAGGAAATCAGCAATTGGGTAGACAAGGAGAGAACCAAAAAGAGCTCCATAGAGGGAACCACTAACCTGCATCAAAACAATGTACTTTATGATTACTGATGTCCTTTTGGTTTGTTGGCAGACAAGAGCAGAAGAATTTCAAATAACATATGCAAGTTAACTAAGATCCAATAACTCATACCACAAGACCGAGCTGAACAGCTGTCAGATTAAACCAAGTTGTGCCACTAAGCTCAGCGGACTGTGACATATCAACATAGAAACACCTTGGTCACACTTAATCATCAAAACCACAAAAGCAAACCACTAAAAATGAAGGTATACCGTTAATGAGATGGTAGCACCAGAAGTGGCACCAATGTCGTACCCAAATAACAGACCACCCAATGCCGGAAACACAAAACTAGAATTCCAAGAAGTTGGTTATTAACACAATTACAAGTACCAGAAAATAGAGAACTATTCAAACACAAATTTCAGCAGATTGCAGTCTCTACTTTCATCTAAAAGCTGCTTCTTTCTTTAATTTTATATTAAACTACATTGCATAGTTTGCTACTCTTCGAAAAGCACTCAACTTGCTTCAGTACCAAAACTAAAGCATGACACTTCAGCCCCATTAAGGTCCAATTCAGATCCTCCATTACATTGGTTTCCAACATGTTACCCTCATCACAAGTACCAAAAAGTAGAGAGCTTTTCAAGCATAAACATAAGCACAATGCAGTATGTTAGTTCATCTAAAAAGCTGCTTCTTTCTTTAGTTTAAACAAACATTCACTCACAAGGCATAGTTTGCTATCCTTCAAACATTACTCAATTTGCTTCAGTACCAAAACTAAAGCATGAAACTTTACCCCCAGTACGATCCAATTCATGTCCTCCATTACATTGGCTCACAAACTGTTACCCCCATTCTAGAATTGAGGTTTAAAGAACACCCAATTACTCAAAACATGAGAAGAACTCATATAAACAACTAAACTGGGTAGAAACGTACGGAATAATCACAGAAACCCAAGAATAATCCTCTTGTGGAGTTGCCTCAGGAATAAGAGACTGAGCCTCATCCCCTGAAGAATAGCCATTCTGAGATCCAACCTACACAAACCAAATGCAAAATGAATTCCATTACTCAAAACCCAGATAGAAAAAAAAAAAAAAAAGCAGAATCTGAAATGGGTTCTGGTCAGTTTTGTGTGCCTTGACACTGAATCCGAGTTTTGATGATGGCTTTGTGAAAGTGCCAAACTTGGCCCTGAAACAAGCAGAAGAACGAAGGGGAGGAGGGGTAGAGTGGGCATTAGAGAGAAGTGGGATTACAGGTTTCTGCTTCTTGGGTTGATGAAGTGGTGGTGAGTATAGTGTGTGGTTGAACAGTGGCCGAGTTGAGAAAGCCATTTTTGGGAACTGATCTGCCACAAGGTTGTTAATTGGTCGTTGATATTTCCCGCTTCACTGTCTCTCTCTCTCTCTCCCTCTCTCTCTGTGAGTGAGAGTGAGTGAGATATTTTGTTTGAGTTTTGACGTTTGATGATTTTTAGCACTCGGCTTCTTCTTCAATCTCTGATCCATCTGTTCATCTGAACAATGCGTGTGCGTTTGTAAGAGCAACTTCAACAGCTTCTCCATATTTTGATTTTTCTATAATTTAAGAAAAAAAATGAGGCTCTTTTGCTCTAACAGATTCTATATAACTATCTCTATTTTAGGTAAAGTGAGGAAAGAGAAAACTAAATTCCCTATATTTACAGCAATCTCTAAAATTTTAAGGAAAAATATGGAGATTTTAGAGATTGCTGTAAAATAGGGAATCTGTTGGAGTTGGAGAATAAAAAGAGGCTAAAACTTTGACTTTTGTTTCCCCATGATACCGAAATTATAGCGAAGCTGTTGGAGTTACTCTAATTTGTTCAGAATGGGAGTTGTTCCAAGCATCCAACTATCCAATAAAGTACAGAATGGTTCATATCTCATCCGGGCATAGTGAATACGAGGGTCACACGTAGTGATAAACTGATAATAAACTCAATGAAGCTAAAAAAAAAATTAATAATTACATGTGAAAATGGACATAACTATTTTAGGGAATCAGAAATTGAGATAAAATCGCTGTGTGTTCTCATTGATAATAGGGGTCTCTTTATTACAATGCATAGAGTCTGAATCATACAAGAAAAGATAATCATACATTGAATAAGAATCTCTAGATTCTTCTAATTAAACTTTATGGTCAAGTAACCTAGAGTTTGGGCCAGACACAAAATAGAGATACAGTTGAACACTCCCCCTTGTGTCGTCCAAATGTGGTGCTCCTCTCATTGCCTCATTAAAAACCTTGCCGAGTAACAAAAACTTTGTGGGACAAAAATAACCTCGGTCGAAGGGGAAAAAGAGCACAACACACCCTTCACGCTTCGAGACGAACATGTAGACATCTCCCCCTGATGTCTGTGCCTCCCCTTGATGACTACGATTATGGGAGTTCAGATAATTTCCGCAAGTCAATTCTTGCCACATGTTTCTCGAACGTGGATTTAGGCAATGACTTAGTAAACAAGTCTGCCACATTAGCTTCAGATCGAACTTGGTTTACTTTGATCTTGAGGAGCTTTTGTTGTTGCTGATTGTAGAAGAATTTGGGCGATATATGCTTGGTGCATGTTGTCGCCTTTGATGTAACCTTGCTTCATTTGTTCAATGCAAGCAACATTATCCTCATAAATGCTCGTTGGCTCATCCGTGGTAGACTTCAGACCACAATTGCTTCGAATATGGGTAACTATGGATCGAAGCCATATACATTCACGAACTGCTTCGTGAAGAGCAATAATCTCTACATGATTCGAAGAGGTAGCGACTAAGGTCTTCTTTGTAGACCTCCAAGATATAGCGGTCTTACCCATGGTGAAAACATAACATGTTTGGGAACGACCTTTGTGCGGGTCAGAGAGGTACCCAGCATGAGCAAAACCTTCCAAAACACTTATATCGTTTTGGGATGGGGATAGGGGACGTGAAACACTATGTATGGCGTCCCTGGTATTTGATGGGTCCAAATCCATCGTCTCTCTGTAGGGATAGAACAAGCCCATAACGATCGTACCACTTAGGTATCGAAAGATATCTTTAACACCAGTCCAATGGCGTCATGTTGGCGCAGAGCTATATCTAGCTAGCAAGTTCACAGCGAATGAGATGTTCGGTCTCCTGTATCGTGCTAAGTACAATAATGCGCCTATTTCACTTAGGTAGGGCACTTCTACCTCTAGCACTTCTTCGTCGTCATCTTTTGGACGGAATGGATCCTTCTTTGGATCAAGACTACGAACGACCATTGGGGTGTTTGAAGGCTTAATCTTGTAAGTGTTGAAACGCCTAAGCATCTTTTAGGTATAAGCTGATTGATGAATCAAGATACCATCTCTACGGTGCTCAAGTTCCAAACCGAGGCAAAACCGTGTTTTCCCAAGATCTTTCATCTCAAACTCGGATTTCAAGTGTTCAGCGGTTTCCCTTAACTCTTTAAGGGTGCCAATTATATTCATGTCATCGACATAAACCGCTACTATTGCAAATCCGGAACTTGTCCTTTTATGAACACACATATGCATAGTTCATTGTTGACATATCCCTTACCAATCAAGTAGTCACTTAGACGGTTATACCACATCCGTCCGGATTGTTTCAATCCATATAGTGAGTGTTTCAACCTTATAGCAAACGTGCTCCGTGGTTTAGAGCCACTTGATTTGGGTAACTGAAGTCCATCTAGAACCTTCATGTATATCTCCGTATCTAGATCCCTATATAGATACGCAGTAACCACATCCATAAGCTACATGTTCAGTTTTTCAGAAACTACCAAACTGACAAGGTAGTGGAACGTTATAATGTCCATTACCGGATAATATGTCTCCTCATAGCCGATTCCAGGGTGTTGTGAGAAGCCTTGCGCCACAAGACGAGCTTTGTATCTTACAATCTCGTTTTTCTCATTACGCTTTCTAACGAATACCCATTTTTGACCAACTGGTTTGGTGTTGGGCGGTATTGGTACAACTTTGCCAAATACCTTTCTTTTCGCTAGAGAATCAAGTTTTGCCTGGATCGCATCTTTCCATTTTGGCCAATCGGCTCTACGTTGGCATTCATCAACGGAGCGTGGTTCGATGTCATCGGTCTCAATAATCTCACCCGCCACTGAATACGCAAATACATCATCAATGATGATGGAGCTTATTTCCCACGTCTCATGTACACTAGTGTAATTTATAGAGATCTCTACGTTCTCAGGGATAGGTTCTGATATTGAGGCGTCCCCCAATGATGTCTCTTGGACATAACCATAATCACGAACATTCTCATGGGACGGATTTTGAGTATCGATGATCAAAGGATTTGTTTGTGCCCCATTCTCTCTCTTTCTAGGGCGAGTATCCTTCGAACCAACTGGTCTACTGTGCTTTCTTGCGGGACCTGCCGCCATAAACGCCACATCATTGCCATTCTGGGCAATGGCGCCATCTCCTGGTGTCACAGGAGTGGCGTTATGTTCAGTATTCGGGACATCAATCCTTGCAGGCACGTTTGCAGCAGGTATGTGTGATCTCGTCACTTTGGCAACATCAAAAAACGCATCAGGCGGAGTGTCTGCTACGTTCTGGAGCTCGATTATTCTCCGCACTTCAAGTTTGGACTGTGCGGTACGGGGATCGAGATGAGACATAGTGGGGACAGACCACGACAATTCCTGTCGTTCCTGTTGAACATCTGTGTTCTTATCTCCCCCTAACGATGGGAAGACTGTCTCATCAAAGTGACAATCCGCAAATCTAGCGGTAAAGAGATCGCCTGTCAAGGGTTCAAGATAGCGGACGATAGTTGGAGATTCATATCCAACATAAATGCTCATTCGTCGTTGTGGACCCATCTTAGTACGCTGTGGCGGCGTAATAGGCACATAAATGGCACACCCAAAAATGCGTAAGTGCGAGATATCATGCTCGTACCCAGTCACTAGCTGTAACGCAGAGTAAGATTGGGTTGCAGTGGGTCGTAGACTAATTAGCGTCGTTGCGTGCAATATTGCATATCCCCAAGCAGAAACAGGGAGACTGGTGAGCATAACCAATGTCCGTGCTATCATCTGTAGTCGTTTGATAGCGGCTTCCACGAAACCATTTTGGGTATAAACATGGGGAATTGGATGCTCTACATCAATCCCCAGTGATATGCAATAGTCATCAAATGCTTTCGATGTAAACTCCCCAGCATTATCAAGTCGAATTGACTTAATAGGATGGTCAGGGTAGTGAGCCCGTAGACTGATAATCTGGGCGAGGAGTTTAGCATAAGCAGCATTTCGAGTGGACAACAGCGCGACATGTGACCAGCGTGTCGTCACATCAACCAATACCATAAAGTATTTAAAAGGTCCGCATGATGGTTGAATTGGTCCACAGATATCCCCTTGGATTCTCTGTAAGAACAGAATGAGTATTTTGGGATCCTTTGCGTAGGACAGTCTCGGTCCTAATTTCCCGAAGGAACAGTCTTTACAAAATGAGCGAGGGGCCTTAGAAGTAACCAATGAGGATTTTGGTTGGGCCTGAGCGTCTGTAGTACTATTAGAAGCAAAATATGTGACTACATCACCCATCATGGCGTTGGAACCATGGAAAGTGGCATCCACGGAGTCTTGGCCATGGGGAGAAGCATCCATGGCATCATGACCATGGGGAGGGACATCCATGGCGTCATGGCCATGGGCAACGCCATTTATGGCGTTGTCACAAGGGACTTGGGTGGCCTTATGGCGTCCCATGACAGCCGCAGGCAGCGCCAGATGCTGCAATGGCTGCTGTCTTACTAAGTCCGGGAATCAATTTTCGATTCTTGTTTCTTCTCACTCTGAAGAATGGATGTCCATGTGAAGTCTTTAGTATACGGAGTATCATATCACGACCAGGATGTCCTAGTCGGTCATGCCAAAGCCAGTATGTGTCAGAATCCAAGAGATCTTCTCTTATGACATTATTGGATTCAATTGGTCGAATTGTAGTGACATAAAGTCCATTAGACTGAAACATAAGCTTCTCTAAGATGCGCTTCCGTCCGCAATCATTAGAGGTAATGCAAAGGAACTCTTTTCCATTCTCAGTATACATTTCCGCATGGAATCCGTTGGCTCTTATATCTTTAAAGCTCAATAAGGTTCGATTTGCCTTAGGAGCGTAGAGAGCTTTTGCGACTTTAATCAAGGTGCCATTTGGCAATAGGAATTGGGCCATTCCATGTCCTTGAACTAAACCTGATGGCCTAGCCATAGTAGTCACAGATGAATATGTAGGCAACATCTCTAAGAATAATTGCCTATGGCGTAGAATGGTATGCGTAGTCGCACTATCCGTAAGACATTGTAGTTCTCCAGAATCCATTCCTAAAAGAAAAGCTCGTAATTAAAAGGGAGTCATAAAGAAAAGAACTCAACTTTTATTAATAAGCCAAACGGAATTACATCATTGTTTCTTTCACCAAAGAAAATCTAATCCAATAAACTAGCTAATGCAAAACAATGGTAGTCGTCTAACTTCGTTCGGTAATTCCAATGCAAATGTGACCAGGTGAGTAGAGAGATGTCAGTGGAGCGAGGCTCACTTAAGTACCACTAATCTCAAAATCTTCCTAGACATCACACTTATATTGAGTACGCCTACTTTGAAGGAAGACTAATACCATTGGCATCTACTACAAAAATAATATGGCAATTGCCTACATCTCTTGGAAATAAAAGGACTTAATCAAAATCGCCAGTTTCTTGGCCCTTGAAGTCGTTCACCCTAAGAGCAACGTCATCCTCTTGATCTTCTTGCTCCATGTAGTGCGCCTCCCTTGCTTCACGATACGCCTTGTATGCGTCTGCAACATTATGGGAAACTCTACATGCTTTGGCCCAATGTCCAGTTGCTCCACATCAAAGACAAACATCATTATGGTCAGGCTCCCTTAATAGAGGCGCCTTTGGGGCGCGATTTGGACGACCATTGCTCTTGGTGGCGTCACCACCATGGCCAGAGGCTCCGCCTCTCTCTCTCTTCACACGTTGACCTCCACGGTTCCGTGCACGCCTCTCTTGGCGGTTTCCTTCCTCTTTAGGGCGAGAATATGGACCAGAATGTCCAGAATTGTCCCTACTCTCAGGGTTTCGCTCCTTGTGTCCTCCCTTGGGGGGCGCGACTATAGTTAGACTCCGGAATAGACTTGGTTCCTACGGGTTTAGCATTATAGTTCTTCACAAGGATATTGTCGTGCTTCTCAGCCACGTTCATGGCACCAACGAGCTCATGAAACCTTGTGATACGTCCTGCATTCACATCAATCCGATAATTCTTTGAAATCATCAGGGAAAAGACGGGGAAGGTAGAGAGAGTCTTCTCGATCAACATCGTATTAGTTATGGTTTTGCCACAGAACTCCATCAAAAACTTGATATGAAGGGCTTTCGAGTTATAATCAAGCACATACTTGAAATCATAAAAGCGGAGGCTATGCCATCTCACTTCTAAATTAGGAAGCAGGGAGTCACGAACGTTGCCAAATCCCTGCTCAAGTTCCACCCATAGTTTTCTTGGGCCTTCCTCATTGAGGTCTTCACTTTGGAGCGCGTCATTCATGTGCCTTGTCATGAGAATTACGACTTTAGCTTGATTTGCTTCAAAAGCAGTAGCTTGCTCAATGGAGAGCACGTTCAAACTAGGCTCTTGGATGGTTTCCAGAAGTCCATCAGCCTTAAGATGTTGGCGCACATCTCGGACCCATATATGGTATCCTGCTCCAGTTGTCTCCAGTGGAACAAAGTTCAACTTGTTCAGGTTACTCATCCTGAAAAACAACACAAGATTAGGGTTAGTTTCGGAGCAAAAAGGCTACCACGAAAAACTATAAAATTTCTTAGCGTAGTCACTTCCAAGAAATTAGGGATTTTCTAAGCGTAGTCGCTTCCAAGAAAATCCAATTCCAAGAGGGGTTTTGGATTAGATCGAAACAACGATGTATGTGGTCGATCGTTTTCTTCTCAACAGACTCTAAGTTTGGAGGACTCTACAAGCTCCAAGCTTGGAGTGAGCACGAACCCCCACAGTTCGGCTTTTGGTCTCCCCTATGAAGAAGAAAGGGGGGTAGAAGAAGGGAGGTTGCAAGTCCCCGAGAAAAGAAGAAAAGAATGAAAAACTTCAAAAACGGGAACTTATAGAAAAATTTACCTTGAAAAGTAGCCGGAAATCTTGACTGGAAAAGTTGATGAAGATGGCCGGAAAAAGGTCGTCGGAGGTCGCCGGAAAAGTGGCCGGAAATTGGTGGCAGTCGGTGGTGGCCGGAGCTAGGCAAGCCGATGCAAGGCAGTTGCGAGGGTTGTGCGGAACTGCTGCAGGGGCTGTGCGGAGCTGCTGCTAAGGTGTGCGGAGGCTATGCAGGGGCTGTCGGCAAGTGCTCTGCAGGTGCTCGGCAGGGGTCGACAGGCTCTCGGCAGGGGCTGCGCAGGGACTCGGCAGGTGTCGGCTGAGGCAAGCACACATCTCGGCAAGTGTTGGCAGGGGCCTGTGCGGGGTTCTCGGCAGGACTCGGCAGGGGTTGTCTGTAGATCTCGGCAGATGCAGGCACAAGGGTGCGCAGGACTCGGCAGGAGCTCGGCAGCATTTGTAGGGGGTTGGCTCAGGGCAGGCACAATAGGCAAGGGCCGGTTCAGTTTTTCCGATGGCCGGTTCAGGTGGATTCTGGCCGGTTCCGGTGGTTCCACCGTCGGTTCTGGGCTCCTTGGGAGTAGGGCTTCGATATGTGAGGCGGTGGTTGCAGGATTTTGAGGGTTACGAAATTAGGGTTTTCAGGGTTAGTGCTTCGTGCTGATAACGTGTTTTAGGGAATCAGAAATTGAGAGAAAATCGTTGTGTGTTCTCATTGATAATAGGGGCCTCTTTATTACAATGCATAGAGTCTGAATCATACAAGGAAAGATAATCATACATTGAATAGGAATCTCTAGATTCTTCTAATTAAACCCTATTACCACTAGGTCAAGTAACCTAGAGTTTGGGCCAGACACAAAATAGAGATACACTTGAACAATAACTTATTCGTTAGCAAAAGAGTTGGGTAAAATATACACCAAAAAAAAAATCAATTTTATCGAGTAAAGGTATTAAAAATTTTAAATCGTGAAATATGTGTCAAATAAAATGATTTTGAATCGCGAGATATGTGACAAATAAAATGTCAAATAACATAAGTAATTTAGAAAAAAAATTTATATATATATATAAAATAAGGGGATGGATGATATATATAACAAGGCAACATCTGAAACAAACTGATAGCTGGAACATAGCAAATTAATGACCGTTTATTCAAAGGGTTTTTGTCCATTTACCCAATTTCTAGATATTTTTTTCCCATTTACCCCATTATGTTTTTTTAATTCTCTCTTACCCAAAACACTCTAAGGAGGTTTTCCCTAATATCCCATTAAGATTTTTTTTTTTGTTTTTATTTTTTTAATACCATTTTACCCTCACCTTTGTTACTTAGAGAGAGAGAGAGAAAAAAAAATTGATAGGAGCATAAATGCGACAAATATAGCGTGAAATCCTTTACACTTTTCTTAATTATTTCCTTTAAAAAGTCAGTTTTAACTCTATTTTCTTTTTAGGTAGTTTGTGAAGCAGTTCAAGAGAAATACGAGCTTAAAGGGAGCAACGAAGCCATGGAACATGAAGTACTGATGCAGAGGACTAATTTTGATCAACCTTTTATCCAGAAATTACAAGGGAAGTCCACGGAAATCGTTGTGCAAAACAGTTGCTGCAAAGCAGAAAACTGCAGTTTCAGAATCAGCTTTCTGGGAACGGTTTTGAGGAGAAATTCTTGCATCATTCCAGCTGTAACTTTGCACAAAGGGCCAGCGATACTTCAAGACATGATGTTATACTTTAACAAGTGCCAAAGAACTGGTCAGAACCATCAACGAGGCAGCAGAAAATCAAAGTCAAAGTAGGCTTCCAGATAAGGCAAAAACTGTCAGCTTTTAACGAAGCTTTTTGGGAGTTATTTTCCGGCCATTTTCTTGGAGTTTTTCCAGAAGGTTGTTGATCATTCTAGAAGATATGATGTCATACAACATGTGAGAGTCAATAACCATCCAGAATTGTGTCAAGACGAAGTCGTTCCTTGCCCAAGAAGTAAGCTTCAGAGAGAGAAATTGAATCCTAGTCGAAACAGGACAGTTTGGCAGGAATCTTATTTGGACGGATTTTGGGTGCATTTTTGGAAGGTTATTGCTGCTGCAAATATGAAGGAAAGTCCTAGAACAATTCCACAGGATTTTGGGAAGATTACTAAGGCTTGAAAATCATTTAATTGTGCACTAATTAGAGTAATCCTCAAGCAACTAGGGGAGGTTTTCAAAGCAGAATTGGAAAAGGAAACTTGGGGGTGCTCCACATATATATATAGAGCAGCAGAACACGTTGCAAACTACCACCCTACAGCGCCATCTTCTGCCCTAAACCCTAGCACACAAAGTCTTGAAATTTCCAAGTCCTCCAAGAGCAAAAACCGTGCACACCATCATCCACCTTCATCAAGCTTTGCCGTGTTCTTCATCTTGAAGGAGTTCTTGCGTCCAAGGCTGCCTAAAAGTGTATTCGTGGCTCTCATCTTCTCTCCTTTACGGTTTTTACTTTCTTGTAATTCAAACTCATATGTTTGTAATTGTGAATTTTAAGACAATGTGTGGCTAATCTACTTTTGGTAGGGGTGAGGTTTGAAGCCCCTACGATATGTTTTTGACAATATTTTGATTCCTAGTTTTGTGATTGCTTTGTTGTGAAATTGTTTATTTGGTTTTGGTTTACAGATAACTCTTGCATATTTATGTTTTATGAATGCGCACATAAAATATTATGATCATGTGAGTGGGGCTAGAAATAGGTATTTTAATCTCCTAAACGGTTAATAATGCTTGTTTCAATGGTAGTAAAACCTATAGGACAATAGGTGAAACCAAATAAAAAGGATTGCATGCTAGGTAGGCGTTCCACACTAGTTTTGCATACTTGTTTCAATCCAACTTCCACACGTGATTAATGCTTAGAATAAATTGTTGATAGGATAGCGTTCTATACCTTGATTGTTTATTCTAAAGGCTTAGTAATGGTGCGTTCATCTTGCTTAAGTATTCTAGGGAAGTAGTAAGAACTTATGCATGCGTTCATGGTTTGTTCTTGATTGAAACATTTTTCACGACTTAGTAATTGAAGGAGGATGATAAATTTGTCTCAAGCATATTTTGGTGGTGGATTTCCGAGTTCCTAACAGCTTCATCCATATATTTTCAAACCCCAAAAATCTCGAATTGCTTTCTTTGTTTTCTGTTTATTTTTCGTTAAAAACCAAAAAACCCCAAATCAGTTTCGTTTTTAGGATTGCAGTGCCCTCTTCTATCCCCTCTCTGACCCTCCATCTTTCTTTCTTCTTTTCTAGTGTTTGAAGTTTTCTTTAGTTTAGTTCAGATTTTTGTTATTCTTTTTTTTATGTGTTAGTTTAGTTTAGTTTAGTTTTCTTTTGTGTGAATTATAAAGTTACCCTCAATCCCCGGCTTGAACGATCCCTGGTTACTCTATATTGCTAACGACTACATCTTGCAGGGTTAAATTGCGAGCTTGTTTTTAGCGTATCAATTTTTGGTGCCATTGTCGGCGATTGAAAAATACTTATTTTTCACATTGTTTGGTTTTATTTTTTTTTTTTTATTTTTTTTGTATATATTACTAACTTCAATTTTTGTTTTGTTTTTCAATGTGGCATCAATCTTACGGGGGTGTGTTCCATATGCTCCATGGTTGGTCATTCAATGGAGACATGTCCAAGCATCCAATATCAATTTTTGGATCAAGGATACTATGATGAAAATACCATGCTTAGAGGATTTCAAGACAACCAAGGGCATTAGAATAATTACTATTCACCTCCATACAATCCGGTATGGAATAACTCTTCTTATTTTGGGTGGAACAATGATCCAAACATGCAACAAGGATGTTTCAATGAGTTCGAAGCTTCTCCATATTCATACCATGACTATTGGCCACAAGCCCCACATCCTCAAAACTCAGGTATGTCTAATAATTATGATGAGATTATTAAGGAACTAAATGCTGCTACTCAAGTTGTGATTCAGGGACAGCAAGCTTTGAATGCTTCTATTCAGCAAGCTCGTGAGGGTGATGATGCTTGGGCAGAAACTCGAAGGCGTTGGGAGGCCTTTATATCTCAGGAGCACCCTTCTAAACCAATGGCAACTTTAGGAAAGCTCCCGATAACTACGGCTTTGTGTCAACCTCATGAGGCAGTCCATGAATCAGCAGTTGATGAGGATGAAGTAATGGATTTTGAGAAGTCATATAAAGCAACTCAATGTTGGGACTTGTGAGGATTATGAAGTACACTACATGACCGAGCTTGAAAAGTGGGAAATGGAAGACCCCTTTGATGATGAGGAACCCTACAACGAAGGAAGTAAGGATGAGCTTCATGCAAACATGTCCCAAGTGCCTGAAATAATCATGGTATCACATGAAGATCCAAAAGGTTATGAGACCACGAGGGAGGATTGCTTAAAAGAGGAGTCCATCAAAGCTCCTACATTTGGGCCTTTATTTCTAGCACATGGAAGACCATCTGATCCTTCAACGCCTCATTCAAGCTCTACACATGTTCTCCCCATCCAAGCAACAGTTGAGTTTGTTGATCATGTAGAGATGGTGATAAGTGAATATCTCAAATCAGATAAGGAGATCATTCTAGCTGTGATTGTTGAACTTAAGAAAAGAATGAGACAATGGAAGAAGAGAAAGAAAAAGAGCAGCATCAAATCCTATCTTTCCGTTGCTCCTAAGTTACCCAAGTTGCTATCAAGGGATCATGAAACATCTTTGAAGAGGCTTAAGCATCTGATCGAGCCGCGGCCTAAACCTCCTGATTACTCTAGATGAAGAGTTGCTATGTCAGGCTGAAGACAATAAACCAAGCGCTTCTTGGGAGGCAACCCAAAAGTTTCTTTCTTTATTTTCTTCTTTTTATATTCTCTTCCCTTTTATGTTTTTAGTTTGTGTGCAGGTCATAAGGTTGTAGAGAAGTGTGAAAAGTGTCACTTCTGTAAAAACAGAGTGCCGACCATACAGTCAGTCTACTTTGGATGACTGTCGTTTTTAGCTCAGATGGAACCACAAGACGTACCATGTATGAATCGAAATATATTTGAGTCTAGTTTTTGTAGATTTTTACAGAACTGGATTCGGAGTCTATATGCATTCCCAGTTCCACTTTGAGTACAGCAAGGTCATCCCAGGAAAACAGAATCTGTGTAGTTCGGACAGATAAAAGACAAAACAGGGAATACTTCCGGGGGTCTAATAAGGACAAGCCTTATATGCACTTAAAGCTTGAGATGTCTACTTCAAAAGTGATCTAGAGCATCATCTCCATTGGAGCACTGTAACCCGTCGGAATTGAGGTTTGAATGGGTAAAGGTCCTTTTCTCCGCCTTTCTGTACAAATTTCTGTTTTTCCTCTAACTTTGCAGCGCTGCCATTTTCAATCTTTATGGAGTTAGGAGACGTGCCACATATGCACGGACAGCTTATAACACCCACTTTCAGCTCCCAGAAGCCGCTCATCCAGCAGGCAGTCCCTCCAGAAGTTATGAGGGCTAGAAGTTGGCCTCATGACGCAACATTGTGAAGTTAGAAAGTGTACTTTTCGTTCATTCTCTCCTTTTCAACCCATCATCACTTCTTTTGGAGTCCATATAGCATGGAGCTTATGTCTGGAAGTCAAGACCTTATGGTCTTGAGGTTGGGGTCTTTGTGTCATCTCCAAAGGTCGCGAGCATTGAGAGGTCTACAAGGGGGAGATTTTCTATCAACCTTCTCACCTTTCTTCTTTTTGATTTCCCTTCTTTACGCTTCTATTATGCATTGTTTGATTTAATTTGCCAGACATTGAGGGCAATGTGTAATTCAAGTGTGGGGTAAGGGAATTTGAGTCTTATGTGAAAAAAAAAAAAAAATTGTTAGTTATTTTTTGTTTTTAGCGTTTTTAGTTCTTGTTTTCAGTTTTTGTTTTGTTTTGTTTTTCGAGTCTTAGGTTGCTTTCAACTGTCTAGGATGAACTTAATCTCTGAAATTATAGATAAAAGAGGATCAAAATATTGAGATGATGTTAAAAGAATTCTTTGGTTAAATACAATGTATATAAAGCATATGATTGTGTAGTAGATATGGTTTTCGTTGACCTTGATACAGAATTATGAGCATGTTGATGATGAGTTTTGATTCATAATAACCCTTGTGAGAATTTGACTCTATTTGCCATTCTTTGTGAGTGTTCATTGAAAATTATACTCTTATTTTTCTTGGCAATGCTTAGTGATCTCATTATCTTTCTCTTTGATTGACTGTTTGCCACAAATTAAGTTTAACGGACTCTAGAGATTACTAGAACTTGCTCTTGCACTGGTCGAAACTTTTATCAATACATGTCCCTGATTTTGGAAAGGATAAAGGCACCTAGGAACTACCACCATAGCCAAAACAGCCTGTGTCCTCATTTGTGTACACAAGATGTACAAACCCCTAGTTTAACCCCTTTGAGCCTACATTTAAACCTTTTTCTTTCATCACTCTCAAAATCCTAACCCTTGAACCTTAGTATAGTTATATCCCTACCCTTGTTCTAAAGATTTAGTGGAGTTTTAACTTTGAGACATACAAGATCAAGGTGGCGTCAAGGATGATGAAGATGAGGAGAAAGAATAAGTGTGGGGGAAAGACTTGTCCATGAAAGAAAGAAAAAAATATGTATGCCGGAAAAAAAAAAAAACAGAAAAAAAGAGAATGAAAAAAAAAGTGTACGGCAATGAAAACAAAAAAATGAAAGTATTTATGGATTTTAGTCCCTCCATTGTGGATAAGGAGTTTTGTTTTGAAGTGAAGGCCTAAGTACGATGAATTTGGTCTTTGTCCTATTTCACAAGTGTTCGAAGGAGTGTTAGAATGAAGCAAGGGTCCAACACAATGACATCCGGCCCTCAATAAAGACACACAAGAAGCTCAATGTTGCAAGATGCATTGGTAGCTAAAACAAGACGTCTCAATACTTCAATGAAGGCTCCGCTAGGTTTTTAGAACACTTTGTGATTTTTCCTTACCCTTTCGATTCTTTAAACCCCTAAACCTTGGCCCCATTACAACCTTGAATTAAGACCTCTTTGATCCTTAAGATGGGCAGCCTTTGATCTGTGGAGATTGGCTACAAGAGTTGAGCATATGGTTCGGTCTGTTCGGCAAGTAGTTGGTATCCTTCATGAGATCGAAAAAGAAAAAGAAAAAAAATATAAATTTCGACATTGCTTTTTCTTTGTTTATATATGTGAGCTTTTTGTTTGTCGAAAATATTATCATCTCTCACATATATTTGAGTGAAAAAGCTTTTAAGCATTAACCTTGATCTGAGAGAAGAAAGAGTGGTGAATCCTGTGAGGTTGAATCATACTTGTTGGATACATGCTGAACTCCACTCATCACCATTGTAACTCCCGTG
Source organism: Rosa rugosa (assembly GCF_958449725.1). NCBI lineage: Eukaryota > Viridiplantae > Streptophyta > Magnoliopsida > Rosales > Rosaceae > Rosa > Rosa rugosa. The sequence continues at coordinate 13,699,083 of NC_084821.1, read as the reverse complement.
TCTTACATGTTTATATGTGGAATATATGTTTTAATTAACTCTCGAATTACTCATGATTGACTCTTGGTTGCGTGCTAATCTTGATGCTATGAAAGTAAGAGATTTCTAAGACAACAATGTTGAAGCCATAGTTTGTTTTGAGTCCTTGTTTTATTTTCTTGGTTTTGATTTTGCTAAAGGACTAGCAAAAGCTAAGTGTGGGGGAATTTGATAGGAGCATAAATGCGACAAATATAGCATGAAATCCTTTACACTTTTCTTAGTTATTTCCTTTAAAAAGTCAGTTTTAACTCTATTTTCTTTTTAGGTAGTTCGTGAAGCAGTTCAAGAGAAATAAGAGCTTAAAGGGAGCAAAGAAGCCATGGAACATGAAGTACTGATGCAGAGGACTAATTTTGATCAACCTTTTATCCAGAAATTACAAGGGAAGTCCACGGAAATCGTTGTGCAAAACAGTTGCTGCAAAGCAGAAAACTGCAGTTTCAGAATCAGCTTTCTGGGAACGGTTTTGAGGAGAAATTCTTGCATCATTCCAGCTGTAACTTTGCACAAAGGGCCAGTGATCCTTCAATCCATGATGTTATACTTTAACAAGAGCCAAAGAACTGGTCAGAACCATCAACGAGGCAGCAGAAAATCAAAGTCAAAGCAGGCTTCCCAATAAGGCAGAAATTGTCAGCTTTTCACGAAGCTTTTTGGGAGATCTTTTCCGGCGACTTTCTTGGATTTTTTCCAGAATATTGTTGATCATTCTAGAAGATATGATTTCATAAAACACGTGGGAGTCAAGAACCATCCAGAAACTTGTCAAGAAAAAGTCGTTCCTTGTCCAAGAAGGAAGCTTCAGAGACAGAAATTGAATCCTAGTCAAAACAGGGTATTTTGGCCGAGACTCATCTTTGGACGGATTTCTTGGACATTTTTGGGAGGTTATTGATGCTGTAAATACTAAGGAAAGTCCTAGAATGATTCCTCAAGATTATGACAAGATTACCAAGCCTGGAAAATCATTTAATTGAGCACCAATTAAAGGAATCCTCAAGCAACTAGGGAAGGTTTTCAATGCATTGTTGAAGAAGGAAACTAGGGCTGCACTTCTAGCTCCTATATATATTGAGCTTCTGCACACGCTGCAGAGGACAACCACGCCTTTCACATTCTCTTCTATCTCTCTTTCTTATTCATCTGCCATCATCTTTTTCTTCTTTTTCTCTATTTGTTTTATTTTGGTTTTCAAAATAATGTGTAACTAACATTCTTGTTGTTAGGGGCGAGGTTTGAAGCCCCAATTATGTAGAACATATGTTTGTTTAAATCTAGTTTCTTGATCTTTGGTGTGAATTGGTTGTTTATTTCTGCTTGATTGAAAACTTTTATGTGTTTATGTTCTTTGGGTCGACACTTAGGATATATGCATGTAATTGGAGCTAGGTTTAGAAAATAATTCACCTAATCGTCTTGTTTTCTAATCCACAAGTATGCAAGGCTTTGGACAAAAGCTGATGTTTTAAACATGTCACGCCCCGAATTTTGAATTAAACAATTCAAATCCGAAACATGAATAATAACAATTACAAAATAACGTTCTGAATTTTTTTCTCAGAACAAACACACCACTCGCCACTCGAATATAAAATCTCGAAATCCTCGAGTTCATTAATACATCTCACTCTTACAACATAAAATTGTAAAGCTCTAAATGAGCATAACAAACCTCACAATAGAAGGAAATAAAGTAAATGCTGCAACTCTTAACCAGCTTGACCTCCGTCACGATTATCCTGACCTGCAGGATTATCCGCTACACCGTTTGAATAGTGTACCGGGATTGCAACAACACAAAACCCGGTAAGCTTTCTGAAAGCCCGTATGAGTAAACAAGAATGAACAATTGATTTATTAAATCACAATTCCTTTAACTCAAGTAAACAACCAACAATCTCAACACTCACCACTCGACCCATCTTATATAACAAATATGTATTCATGATCACGAGTAATTCAACTCGCTGCTTTCATGTCATACGTCAATTTTCAAAAAGTGTATTCATGATCACGAGTAATTCAACTCGTTGCTTTCATGTCATACTGTATTCATGATCACGAGTAATTCAACTTGCTGCTTTCATGTCATATTATGGCAGACAGACTAGAGCTCTAACTGAATCGTAATGTGTCACCTTGACCAAGGTTCACGCTTACGAAAACCTTGCCTCAGTCACCACTTGTGACAAGATCCGTAGATCAAAACATTTAAAAGTTGTCCTATCTGACTCAAATGTTACACTCCAACTCACTTATGTTTTCTCACAATAAAACAACAATAACATGACATAATGTAATTACTCAAGATCATAAATCATCATTATCATCAATGAACTCATTTACTGTCACACCAACCAATATAAATAAGGAAATTAATAACATTTGGTTCGTAACATGAACCATGTGAGATTTACTCACCTCTTATCCAATTGCGTCTTCTAAAAAGGCAAAATCACAATAATCCAATCGCTCTTCAAATCCAACCGTAAAGTACCGTCTTTATTTAGCAAACTAAACACGAAATAACCTCAAATGACGATCCAACGGTCGGATTCTAAAATAAAGACGATCCAACGGTTGGATCGAATTTAAACGATGATCCAACGGTCAGATCCTCACGGATCTCCCTGGAAACATCCTAACAAAATTATATGAAAATCCGACGGACGGATTCTCACAAATCACCTCCCGAATCACTGTTTTACAATTATATGAAAATCCAACGGTCGGATCTTCGCCCGTGACCACACAAAGTCATCGGGACAGTCATACTATCATCATATCAAAACTACAAGTCCATCGGACGGTCCAATCTTCACAGATCATGAATCGAACGATCGAAATCGATTGAAACGTAAAAATTCATGACTTAATCATACGATATCCAAAAATTGCGTATAATATATCGACAAGATCTTATTGAAATGTAGAATCTAAAAATGTATAGAAACCATATTTTTGACCCCCGGAGGTGGCCGGAAAGTGCCGCCGGAGTTAGTGGCAGAGCCGCCGCTGACCACCGCCAATGGTGTCGGGGCCGGGCTGCACTTCTTTACCTTAACATGCTGATCGATTCTCATAACTAGCTCAAGATCAGAAAATAACGGGAAGAGGTCGAAAAATTACCAGAATAGTCACGGTGGCTGGAAAATTCCCAAAATACGGCGAGCTTGAGTTCGACGTAAAAACTTCCACTACTCGCTTCGATCCCTTCTGGATATTTGTTCAGCAACTCAAGGCGATCTCCCCAGTTCAATAATCACTCAAAACGAAGCTCTACAGCTCGAGATATCCGGATCGAAAGTTCTGTTCGATCTAGATCGGGGTTGACTTGCAGCCGCTGCTACGGGCCGCGCCTCCGTGTAAGGCTGCTTCTGGGAGCTTCAGTAAGTTGAGGCGAGCAAGAGGATGAAGTTTGGCAAGGATCGGTGGCCGGAAACACGAGTTATCAAGCTTAGAAATAAAACGGGCTTAAAACTAACCGGGCTTCCGCCGCCGTTTCCAACCATTATGCGGCGCAAGGCTGCCACCTGCAGCTGAGCAAGATCGAGGTGAAGCTGTGGAACGTGGTCTGGGGTCGATCAATCGCCTGTGGAGCGAGAACAAGCTTGGAGAATAATTGCTCTGTTTCTTGGATGGTTTCGGACGAGAGAGAGAGAGAGAGAGAGAGAGAGAGAGAGAGAGAGAGAGAGAGAGAGAGAGAGAGAGAGAGAGAGAGAGAGAGAGAGAGAATTTGTCTGCTAGCTTGTTTGTATGGTTCTTCCAATTATGCATAATCATGTAAGATAATAAAGCACCGGTCTTCTAATTATGTGATTGACCACTACCCTTAAATCATGGAACACACCCAACTTTGATCAAAAGTGTCTGCCACCAAAATTTGCTTTGATTAAAAAAAACTAGGTTATTACAATCTACCCCCCTTAAAGGAATTTCGTCCCGAAATTCAAGCACTCAACTCCCCAAAGTGCTGAGGATACTTCACTCTTATGTCAGACTCTAACTCCCATGATGCATCACCCTCGTCATGATGACTCCACAGCACCTTCACAAGATCAACCTCCTTCCTACAAAGCTTCTTCGTAGACCTATCCAAGATACGAACAGGTTCAACCACAAAGGTTACATCCGTGTTTACCTCGATCGTACCATGATCAATCACATGGGACTCATCTCGGACATACTTCCTGAGCATAGACACATGAAAAACATTGTGTACACCAGACATGCTAATAGGTAAAGCAAGACGATATGCCAAGTTCCCAACCCTTTCCAGAATCTCAAAGGGTCCAACATACCTTGGTGCGAGTTTTCCCTTCTTGCCAAATCTCACTACACCTTTCATAGGTGAGACTTTCAAGAACACATGGTCACCCACATCAAACTCAACTGGTCTTCTCTTCAAGTCTGCATAACTCTTCTGTCTACTATGTGCTGTTCGGATCCTATCCCGAATAATAGTGATCTTCCCAGTAGTCTCCTGAACAAGTGCAAGACCCAAGAGTCCCTTCTCTCCTACTTCTGCCCAACAGATAGGAGTCCTACATGGCCTACCATAAAGAGCCTCATATGGGGCCATGTCGATGCTGGCGTGATAACTGTTATTATAGGCAAACTCTACCAATGGCAGATGATCCGCCCAACTTCCCTTAAAGTCCAGAATACAAGCTCTAAGCATATCCTCCATTACCTGATTCACTCTCTCAGTCTGCCCATCTGTCTGTGGATGAAATGCGGTGCTCATAGCTAAAGATGTGCCAAATGCCTTATGGAATCTACGCCAAAATTCTGAAGTGAAACGAGCATCTCGATCAGAAACAATCGTGACCGGCACACCATGAAGCTTCACTATCTCATTCAGGTACAACTTGCACAATGTATCACCTGAGTAAGTTTTAGCCACAGGAAGAAAGTGTGCAGACTTCGTCAATCAGTCCACAATCACCCAAATCGAGTCATAACCTTGCTTAGACCTAGGCAATCCAGTCACAAAGGCCATGGAGATATCTTCCCATTTCCAAACAGGAATCGATAAGGGTTTCAGCATCCCCGCGGGCCTCTGATGCTCAGCCTTCACTTGCTGACATGTAAGACACTTCGACACATGTTCTGCCACATCTCTCTTCATTCCATACCACCAAAACTGTCTTCGTAGATCCATATACATTTTGGTACCCCCTGGATGTACAGTGTATCTAGATCTATGTGCTTCCCCCATGATCTCCTCCTTGAGGTTATCAACACTTGGGACATACAATCTTCCACGAAATCTCAACCCTCCATCTGTCCCAATAGCCCACTCAGAAGGGCCCTCCACATTCGGATCAACATTCATCTCAACAATCTTCGCCTGAGCAAACTCATCAAGTGTCTGACCCTGAATGATCCTAGAATTCAAGGTGGACTGTAAGGTGATACTTCCGAGAAACATTTCATGTCCAACTCCTGCGGGCATAAGATCAAACTCAGATGCAGCTTCCAACATGAGCCACTCCTGCACCATGAGTAATGCCATGATTACTCGGGGCTTCCTACTCAAAGCATCTGCCATTACGTTGGCCTTTCCAGGATGATACTCCAAAGTGAAATCATAGTCTTTGATGAGCTCCATCCATCTCCTCTGCCTCATGTTCAACTCCTTTTGGGAGAATAGATATTTCAGACTCTTATGATCAGAAAAGAGTTCGAACTTCTCACCATACAGATAGTGTCTCCAAATCTTCAATGCAAACACCATTGCAGCTAGCTCTAGATCATGAGTGGGGTAATTCAGCTCATGAACCTTCAGTTGTCTAGAGCCATAAGCAACAACACCACCATTCTACATCAACACACACCCCAAACCCTGATGAGATGCATCACTGTAGATAACTAAACCACCACTGCTAGTAGGAATAGTCAACACTGGTGCTGTAGTCAACCTGGTCTTCAGCTCGTTGAAAGCCTTCTCACACTCATCCGTCCATAAAAATTGAGTGTCCTTCCTTGTCAATTTGGTCAAAGCTGAAGCAATACCAGAAAACCCCTCAATGAAACGCCTGTAATACCCAGCCAATCCAAGGAAGCTACGGATTTCTGTAACAGTGGTAGGGCGACTCCAACTCATCACCGCTTCAACCTTCGAAGGATCCACCGAAACTCCATCCTTCGAAACTACATGACCAAGGAACTTGACTTCCTTCTACCAAAAGTCGCACTTCTCAAACTTGGCAAATAATTTCTTCTCTCTCAGCGTCTGTAGTACAATCCACAAATGCTCCTCATGCTCATCAGACGACCTTGAATAAATCAAGATGTCGTCCACGAACACTACAACAAATTGATCCAAGTAAGGACTGAATATGCGGTTCATCAAGTCCATGAATGCTGCTGGTGCATTAGTTAGACCAAAAGGCATGACAAGGAACTCAAAATGTCCATACCTGGTCCTGAACGCCGTCTTTGGAATATCCTCATCCTTCACCCTTAACTGGTGATATCCAGATCTCAAATCAATCTTTGAGAACACAGTAGCCTCTCTAAGCTGATCGAACAAGTCATCAATCCTAGGTAAAGGGTACCTGTTCTTGATGGTCACCTTGTTCAGTTGCCGATAATCCACACATAATCGAAGTGAATTATCCTTCTTCTTCACAAACAACACTGGTGCACCCCAAGGAGATACACTAGCCTGTATGAACCCTTGAGCCAGTAATCCATCAATCTGAACCTTCAACTCCTGAAGTTCAGCTGGAGCCATCCAATAGGGTGCTTTCGATACAGGGGCAGTACTTGGTATCACATCAATGGAGAAGTCCATTACCCTTTTTGGAGGCAACCCTGGTATCTCCTTAAACACATCAGCATACTCTGAAACTACAGGAATCCCTGTAATCTCAGAAATAGTACTCCCTGACTCAATATGAGCCAAAATCTCTGCCCTCACGACGATGTCGGACCTCAGACAAAGGTAATGAAACACTGGTTGTCCAGGAATAAGGAAGGACACAATCATCCTAAAGCAATCAATCAATGCATGGTTCGGGCTCAACCAATCCATACCCAAAATCACATCATATGTGTGATCCGGAAGCACAATCAAAGATGCAGTAAACTCTCTATCACAAATCCCAATAGGGCAATAATCACAAAACACACCAAGCTCAAGAGAGATGCCAAGAGGCGATGTAACACACAAAGATCTAGTAAGTGGTGTAGCAGTCAAACCCAAAACATCTACCACAGAACTAGATATGAAGGAGTGGGAGGCTCCTGTATCAAACAATACTCTAGCTAGATAATTATAAACAGATAGAGTACCTTCCACCCCGGTGCCTCTCTGGCCAATGGCGAAGACTCTCGCAGGTGCAGGTGGGAGTTGCCTCTGCTGGTTTCCCTGCACCCTATTCTGAGGTTGGGTACACTCTCTAGCTAAGTGCCCTTCCAACCCACATTTGTAGCATGCCCTACTCTTCGGTTTAGTGCATCCTTTGGAGATATGGCCTGCCTCTCCACAGTTATAACATACCACTGGCGTGGCTGGTGCTGCCCTGGCTGGAGCCTAGTGATGATAGACTGCCCTAGCCGGAGCCTGGTGATGATAGGGTGCCTTAGTTGGAGCTTGTTGGTGAAAGCGGGTTCGTTGCCTCTTCCAGGGCCCACCCTGATGCCTCGTCAAACCATTGCTCCCTGTTATAGCCTTCCCTCTGTCCCGAAAGTCTCTCACAGCTGTCTGGTCATTCAGAGGAGGTGGGTTCGCCTCTTCTAGTACCATTTCCTTTGCCGCCATTTGTGCCACAGTCGCCAACTCAAACGATGCTACTGTAACCCGAAGGTTCTCATTCAGCCCTCGCAGAAAGTGCATAGCCAACCTTTCGGCATCCCATGGTCGTACGAAGCGATACATCCGAGAGAACTCTGCCTCGTAATCCCGAACGGTCATATTCCCATGAGTCAACCCTAGAAACTCTTTCTCCAAGTGTTCCACAACAGACCTAGGAAAGTACTTTTCCTTGAAGCGGCTCTCGAATTCCTCCCAAGACATGGCAGTCACGTCCTCACTCCTCTCAACAAAGTCCCACCGTAAAGTACCTAATCAAGTACCATCTTTATTTAGCAAACTAAACACGAAATAACCTCAAATGACAATCCAACGGTCGGATTCTAAAATAAAGACGATCCAACGGTTGGATCGAATTTAAACGATGATCCAATGATCAGATCCTCACGGATCTCCCTTGGAAACATCCTAACAAAATTATATGAAAATCCGACGGACGGATTCTCACGAATCACCTCTCGAATCACTGTTTTACAATTATATGAAAATCCAACGGTCGGATCTTTGCCCGTGACCACACAAAGTCATCGGGACAGTCATACTATCATCATATCAAAACTACTAGTCCATCGGACGGTCCAATCTTCACAGATCATGAATCGAACGATCGAAATCGATTGAAACGTAAATATTCATAACTTAATCATATGATATCCAAAAATTGCGTATAATATATCTACAAGATCTTATTGAAATGTAGAATCTAAAAATGTACAGAAACCATATTTTTGACCCCCGGAGGTGGCCGGAAAGTGCCGCCGGAGTTAGTGGCAGAGCCACCGCCGACCACCGCCAATGGTGTCGGGGCTGGGCTGCACTTCTTTATCTTAACATTCTGATCGATTCTCATAACTAGCTCAAGATCAGAAAATAACGGGAAGAGGTTGAAAAATTACTAGAATAGTCACGGTGGCCGAAAAATTCCCAGAATCCGGCGAGCTTGAGTTCGACGTAAAAACTTCCACTACTCGCTTCGATTCCTTCTGGATATTTGTTCAGCAACTCAAGGCGATCTCCCCAGTTCAATAATCACTCAAAACGAAGCTCTACAGCTCGAGATATCCGGATAGAAAGTTCCGTTCGATCTAGATCGGGGTTGACTTGCAGCCGCTGCTACGGGCCGCGCCTCTGTGTAAGGCTGCTTCTGGGAGCTTCAGTAAGTTGAGGCGAGCACGAGGATGAAGTTTGGCAAGGATCGGTGACCGGAAACACGAGTTATCAAGCTTGGAACTAAAACGGGCTTAAAACTAACCGGGCTTCCACCGCCGTTTCCGACCGTTATGCGGCGCAAGGCTGCCACCTGCAGCTGAGCAAGATCGAGGTGAAGCTATGGAACGTGGTCTGGGGTCGATCGATGGCCTGTGGAGCGAGAACAAGCTTGGAGAATAATTGCTCTGTTTCTTGGATGGTTTCAGACGAGAGAGAGAGAGAGAGAGAGAGAGAGAGAGAGAGAGAGAGAGAGAGAGAGAGAGAGAGAGAGAGAGAGAGAGAGAGAGAGAGAGAGAGAGAATTTGTCTGCTAGCTTGTTTGTATGGTTCTTCCAATTATGCATAATCATGTAAGATAATAAAGCACCGGTCTTCTAATTATGTGATTGACCACTACCCTTAAATCACGGAACACACCCAACTTTGATCAAAAGTGTCTGCCACCAAAATTTGCTTTGATTAAAAAAAACTAGGTTATTACAAAACAACTAGAAGAGCATGCTAGGTAGGCGTTCCACACTAGACTACAACTCTATAATCAATCATTTCCATGAGATCTTAATGCTTCAAATATGTTGACACTATATGTGTTGTTGATAGGATAGCGTTCTATACCTTGATTGCATATTTGATAGGCTTAGCTATTGTGCGTTCACGTAGACTAAGTAATTAGGGAAACATTAATAAGGGACATGATCTGCTCCGACTTGTTTCTTGGTTGGTTTCTGTTTCACACCTTAGTAATTGAAACTAGGTTAACTTAACATTGTTCGAAAGTAATTGGTGGTGGATTTCCGAGTCTCTAACGTCTTCTCCATATTGTTTTTCAAACTCTAAAATTGTTTTTGCTTTCTTATTTTCCTTTTATTTTCGTTGAAACTTAAAAACCCCAAATTTGTTTAACTTAGGATTGCAACGCACCCTTCTATCCCCATCTTGTCCTGCCATCTTTTCTTTTTCCTCTTTGACGCTTTTCTTTTTCTTAGTTTTGTTATTTGTTTTGTGCTTTAGTTAGTTTAGTTTTGTTTTCTTTTGTGTGAATTATAAAGTTACCCTCAATCCCCGGCTAGAACGATCCCTACTTATTCTATACTGACGACTATATTTTGCAGGGTTAAGTTGAGAGTCTATTTTGGGCGTATCAAAAATGGAAGAGAGAGAAACCATAGGAGACTTCGCCGGAGCCCTATCACCGGCCGCCGCCCACCGGACTTTTCTGAAAACCTCACCGGAAAGGTTTATTGCCCCCAATAGACATCTATTGCCCCCCAATAGAGGGGCAATAGACCTCTATTGCTCCCCAATAGACGTCTATTGCCCCCAATAGGACTTCAGTCGCCAGAATGGGAACTAATCTCCCTAAATTTAGACAAATAAAATATTGATTACAGAAAAAATAACAAGGAGATTACATCAATTCAAAACGTCTATTGCCTATTGCCCCCCAATAGAGACCTTTATTACCCCAATAGACCTTCGTTTTTCTTTTTTTTCCCTTCTTTTTTCTTTCATTCTGCCCCCATTTAAAAGTAGTTAAATCACATTTGAAAAAAAAGAAGAAGGTTAAATCAGTTCCAAAGGCCTTCACAAAATGTGAGCTAAGTAAATTCTTACATCACATACGCCATGTGCATGGCTCATGCATGCATACCAATTTAATCACTGATACGTACTAGCTCATGAATGCTTGGTCTCTTCATTTGGTCTCTGAGTCAAAACCAGCATCTGCTTTAATACAAACAGACCACTACTTGTCATTTCGTTCCGGCCAGAAAAACTAGTTCTATTCCTCTCTTTTATCTTTTTCATTCTGGGTCCTCCTTTTCCTTTGGACTGAGCAATAATCTCGAATCCCTCCCCCACCTCTGCCACCAACAACGACGTCGACACAGAGTCAGGCAATGAGGACACGATGATGGGGGCTGAGATGCCGGTGACTTGCGGGTAGTAGGTTCTGACTCCGATCCCGGGCCAAAGGTTGGAGCTTCATCTCGTTGATTCCCAGATCCGTCCTCCGGTAAGGCGGACGCACAGGCCTGAGTTCGACTCCGGCGAGGCGGATCTCAATTTCAATCTTAGACTAGGCCAGCTCGTTGCTGATAAACTGGTAAGATAGAAAAGAAAAAGAATCGTCGGAGAGAGAGAGAGAGGGAGAGAGAGAGAGGAAAGGGTAAAATTGTCACTTGCCTTTAAATTGTGTAGGTGGGAGCAAAAATTTGTTACGGGATAAGTGGGATAATTTTGTCTCATTTTGGTGCTTTGGATCAAAACCCTTATTCAAATTGTCGTAGTCCCCTTTAAGTAACTTTTGCATTTTCTGACCATTCACCTCTATAACCAACCCCTTAATTTTAGAGCCAAAAAATAATTAGTCATAATAATTAGCACCATTTCTATGTATACCCGTTTGGTTAACTTGCATATATACCCTTTCAAAACCTCTACAAGCAAGATCGAAAACTGAACAAAATTTTGAAGAGCCATTTCCATTGAAATCATACTAAGTATATTTAACAATGGAGGTTCACAATGCATGCAACATCAAAGCGAAAGAAGAAGGAAAAGCCCAGAAGAAGTCAAGCCCAGAAAAAGTCAAATCCCGACCCACTGCCATGTCAGCACGGACCCACTACCACATCAGCACTGGACCCCACTGCCACGTCAGCTCACTGGTCAACACCGGTCAGCAATCAACGACCGCCGGCGACTTTTTCCGACCACTTTTTCCGGCGACCTATTTCGAGGTATTTTTTTCTAAAAGTTTTTGTTTTTTTTAGAGTTTTTTTAATTCAATTTCTCTTCTTTTATTTGGGACTTGCAACCTCCCTTCTTCTACCCCCCTTTCTTCATCATAGGGGAGACCAAATTAAGCCAAACTGTGGGGGTTCGTGCTCACTCCAAGCTTGGAGCTTGTAGAGTCCTCCAAACTTAGAGTTTGTTGAGATAAAACGATCGACCATAAACTTCATTGTTTTGATCTAATCCAACCCCTCTTGGAATCAAATTTCTTGGAAGCGACTACGCTCGGAAATTCCTAATTTCTTGGAAGCGACTACGCTCAGAAATTTTATAATTTTCGTGGTAGCCTTTTTTCGCTCCTAAACTAACCCTATTTTCTTGTTGTTTTTCAGAATGAGTAACCTGAACAAGTTGAGCTTCGCTCCACTAGAGCCAACAGGCACAGGATACCACAAGTGGGTCTGTGATGTGCGCCAGCATCTTAAGGTTGATGGGATCTTGAGTACTATCCAAGAGCCAAGTCAGAACGTGCTTACTCCTCAACAAGCTGCCGCTTTTGAAGCAAATAGAGCTACGAGATAGGTCAATGAAGCTAAAGCCATAATTCTCATGACAAGGCACATGAATGACGCGCTCCAGAATGAATACCTCAATGAGGAAGACCCCAAAAAACTATGGGTAGAACTCGAGCAGCGTTTTGGCAACATTCGTGACTCCCTGCTTCCTGATTTAGAAGTGAGATGACATAGCCTCCGCTTATGTGATTTCAAGTCTGTACTTGACTACAATTCAGAAGCACTTCGTATCAAGTCTTTGATGGAATTCTGTGGGCAGAAAATCATTGATACGATGTTGATCGAGAAAACTCTTTCTACCTTCCCCATCTCTGCATTGATGATAACCAAGAACTATCGAATTAATGTCAATGTTGGACGCATCACAAGATTTCATGAGCTTATTGGAGCCATGAACGTGGCTGAAAAGCAAGACAACATACTTGTGAAGAACTATAACTCTAGATCTGTGGGAGAAAAGCCAATTCCAGAGTCTAATTATAGTCACGCCCCTAAGGGAGGGCGCCAGGAGCGAAACCCTAAGGAAAGGAATTATTCTGGACGTTTTGGTCCATATTCTCGCCCTAAAGAGGAAGGAAATCGCCAAGATAGGCGTGCACGGAACCGTAGAGGTCAACGTGTGAAGAGAGAGAGAGAGGCAGAGCCTCCGGCTATGGTGGTGGCGCCACCAAGGAGCATAGTCGTCCCCAACGCGCTCTAGGCACGCCTCGATCAAGGGAACCTGACCATGATGATGCTTGTCTACGGTGTGGAGCGTGCGGACATTGGGCTAAAGCTTGTAATGCACCCCAGAACGTTGCTAACGCGTACAAGACGTATCATGAAGCAAGGGAAGCAAATTACATGGAGCAAGAAGATCAAGATGACGATCTCACTCTAAGGGTTAAAGAGTTCAAAGGCCAAGATCCAGAGACTGGCGATTTTGATTAAGTCTTTTTATTTTCCAAGAGATGTAATAGGCAATTGCCATATATTTTTGTAGTAGATGCCAATGGTTTAGTCTTTCTTCAAAGTAGGCTCATCTAAAGTAAGTGTGATGTCTAGGAAGGTTCTAAGATTAGTGGAACTTAAGCGAGCCTTGCTCCACCGACATCTCTTTACTCACCTGGTCACATTTATTTTGGAATTACCGAAAGAAGTTAGACGACTACCATTGTTTTGCATTAGCTAGCTTTTTGGATTAGATTTTCTTTGGTCAAAGAGACAATGATGTAACTCCGTTGGCTTATGAATAAAATTTCGAGTTCTTTTCATTATGACTCCATTTTGATTTAGTGCATATTACTTTGTGAATACGATGGTTGGGCCATCGGTATTAATTGAAGGACATGAAATAGCCCAAGTTCCACTTGCCAAATGGCACCTTGATTACTGTCACAGAAACTCTCTAAGCTCTTAGGGCAAATCAAACTCTATGAATAGCCAACGGATTCCATGCGAAAATGCATATAGAGAACGTAAATGAGTTCCTTTGCAATACCTCTAACGATTGCGAACAAAGGCGCATCTTAGAGAAATTTATGTGTTTCTCTAGTGGACTCTATGCCATTATTCGAGCTATTAAATCCAATAACATCATGAGAGAAGATCTCTTGGATTTAGACACATATTGGCTTTGTCACGATAGGATAGGTCATCCTAGTCATGATATGATGATCCGTCTACTAAAGACTTCACATGGACATCCTTTCTTTCGAGCGAAACTAGGCATGAATCAAAAGTTGATTCCTGGACTAAGTGTGACCGCCACCGCTGCCTCTGGTGCAGCCACCCACCACCACCAGCCTAGGGCTGGCATAGTCCTTATCCATGATGCCATGGATAGCGTACATCATGGTGATGACGCCCCAAGTGATGTTGCAATCACCAACTTTGCTTCCAATAGCGTTTCAGACGCTCAGGCCTAACCAAAATCCTCATTGGTTGCTTCTAAGGCCTCTCGCTCGTTTTACAAAGCCTGTTCCTTAGGAAAATTAGGACTGAGACCGTCCTATGCAAAGGATATGACAATACTCATTCTGTTCTTACATAGAATCCGTAGGGATTCTGTGGACTGATTCAACCAACTTGCGGACGTTTAAATATTTCTTGATGTTGGTTGACACGCAAACACGTTGGTCACGTGTTGTGCCATTGTCCACTTGTAATGCTGCTTATGCTACACTTCTAGCACATATCATATGACAACAGGCTCACTCCCCGGATCATCCTATTCCGTCAAATTGGACTTGACAATGCTAGAGAGTTCACATCGAAGACTTTCGATGGTTATTGCATTGGGACTGATGTTGGACATCATATTCCCATGTACACACCCAAATGGTCTCGCGGAAATGACTATGATGGTAGTCAGGACATTGGTAATGAGCACCAATCTTCTTATATCCGCTTGGGGTGATGCAATATCACATGCAGCGATGCTAATTCGTCTACCACTCATTGCCACTCAATCCCCCTCTGCGTTATAGCTAGTGACTGGGTACAAGTATCGTACTTACGCACATTTGAGTGATCCATTTATGTGCCAATTGTGCCGCCACAATGCTCTATGATGGGTTCTTATAAACCAATGGGCAACTACGTTGGATTTGAGACTCCAACAATCATCCGCCACTTAATGTCCTTGCTAGGCGATCTCCTTACCACTAGATTTGCTGATTGTCACTTTGATGAGACAGTCTTCCCGTCGTTAGGGGGAGATAAGAACACGGATGTTCAACAAGAACGACAGGAATTGTCGTGGTCTGTCCCCACTATGTCTCATCTCGATCACTATTAAAGTGACGAGATCACACATCTGCTGCAAATATGCTTGCAAGGAAGGACATCCCTACGAGAGGACGTAGCGCCACCCTACACGGAGGTAGGCATGGCACCAACGCCAAAGAAAGTGGCACTCTAGCGTTACAGACCATGGCCCCAGCTAGTATGCGTGGGAGGCCTGTGAGTTTGAATGATACTTTGGCACATTCCAATTCTTTGATCATCAAGACTCAAAATCCGTCTCATGAGAATCTTCTGGGTTATGGTTATCATTGGGGGACGCCTCAACGTCAGAACCTATTCCTGAGAATATAAAGCTCTTTGAAAATTACACTAGTGTACATGAGACGTGGGATAGAAACTCCATCATAGTTGATGATGTAATCGTGTTTTTTGTTGCACATGAGTTTGTTGAGTCTGATGATATCGAACCACGGTCCGTTGATGAATTAATGCCAACGTAGAGAAATTTGGCCTAAATGGAAAGATGCGATCCAGGTTAAGTTGGATTCTCTAACGAAGAGGAAGGTTTTTTGAGCCAGTGATGCCAACACCTCCTAACATAAAACCTGTTGACTAATGGGTCTTCGTTAGAAAGCTTGATGAGAAAAAGAGATAGTAATCTCACCTTATGGCGCAAGGCTTCTCACAAAACGCCCTAGAATCGACTACAATGAGTCATATTCTCTCGTAATGGATGTCATTGCACTCCACTACCCTGTCAGTTTGGTAGTTTCCGAATAACTGAACATGCAGCTTCCGAATGTGGTCACTACGTATCTCTATAGGGATCTAGATACGGAATATATATGAAGGTTCATGATGAACTTCATTTACCCAAGTCAAGTGGCTCTAGACCACGGAGCGCGTTTACAATAAGGTTGAAACGCTCACTAAGATGACTACTTGATTGGGAAGGGATATGCTAAGTGCGTTTACAATAAGCGCGTTTACAATAAGCGCGTTTCCATAACAAGTTTCAGATTCTATCGCGGTTCATATTGGACATGATCTTCATTGGAAACTCTTAAAGAGTTAAGGGAAACCGCTGAACACTTGAAGTCCGAGTTTGAGATGAAGGATTTTGGGAGAACACGATTATGTCTCAGTTTGAAACTTGAGCATCATGTTGATAGATGCTTAGGCATTTTGACAAGGTCAAACCTTCAAGCACCCTCATGATCGTCCGTAGTCTTGATCCTGAAAATGATCCTCTTTGTCTGAAGGATGATGACGAAGATGTGCTAGGGGCAGAAGTGCCTTACTTGAGTACAATAGGCGCATTATTGTACTTAGCTCAATGCACAAGACCGGACATCTCATTTGTCATGAACTTATTAGCTAGATATAGCTTTGCGCCAACGCGACGCCATTGGATTAGTGTAAAAGATATCTTTCGATACTTGAGATGTATGATTGATATGGGCTTGTTCTATCCCTACAGAGAGACGATGGATTCAGACCCATCACACACCTGGAACGCCGCCAACACTGGCTTGCGTCCGCTATCCCCATCCCAAAACGACATGTGTTTTGGAAGGTTTTGCTGATACTGGGTATCTCTCTAACCCACACAAAGGTCATTCCCAAAATGGTTAAGTGTTCACCATGGGTAAAGACCGTGATATCTTGGAGGTCTACAGAACAGACCCTAGTCGCTATACCTTCGAACAATGCAGAGATCATTGCTCTTCACGAAGTGATTCGTAAATGAATATGGATTGGATCCATAATTACGCATGTTCGAACAATTGTGGTTTGAAGTCTACCACAGATGAGCCTACGAGCATTTAGGATAATGCTGCTTATTTTGAACAAATGAAGCAAGACTATATCAAAAGCGACAACACCAAGGATAATCAGCAACAACAGACCCTCCTCAAGATCAAAGTGAACTAGGTTTAATCTGAGGACAGTGTGACAGGCTTGCTCACTAAGTCATTGCCTAAATTCTACTTTCGAGAAACGTGTTGGTAGCATCGTTTGCGGAAGTTATCCGAACTCCCATGACCGTAGTCATCAGGGGGAGATGCAAACATCAGGGGGAGATGTCTACACGTATGGTCTCGAAACGTGAAGGGTGTGTTGTGCTCTTTTTCCCCTTCGACCGAGGTTATTTTTGTCCCACTGGGTTTTTGTTACTCGGCAAGGTTTTTTTAACGAGGCAACGAGAGAAGCACCGCGTTTGGGTGACACAAGGGGGAGTGTTTAAGTAAATCTGAATTGTGTCTAGCCCAAACTCTAGGTTACTTGACCTAGTGGTAATAGGGTTTTAATTAGAGATATTCTCGGAGAATATCTTAGAGATATCCATTCATTGTATGATTATCTTTCCTTATACGTACGATTCAGATTCTATGCATTGTAATCCTCTATATAAAGAGGCCCCTATTATCAATGAGAACACACAGCAATTCTCTCTCAAATATCGTTTCCCTAAAACAAGTCATAATAATTAGCACCATTTCTATGCATACCCTTTTGGTTAACTTGCATATATACCCTTTCCAAACCCTTTTGGTTAACTTGCATATATACCCTTTCCAAACCTCCACAAGCAAGCCAAGTGAGGGATCGAAAACTGAACAAAATTTTGAAGAGCCATTTCCATTGAAATCATACCAAGTTTATTTAACAATGGAGGTTCACAATGCATGCAACATCAAAGAGAAAGAAGGGAGGCTCTCAAGTAGGCTACAAGAGCGAGCGCCGGCATCTCTTCATCTTGATCAAATTACAAGCACTAGCCCAGCAAACCCTTTTTCGGATACTCCCAGTGCAATCCCATTACTTTCTCTAGTAGTCATTCGATCCCCGGAGTCAATGGCAGAGAAAATGGAGAAAGGTTGTGACCAAGGCATGAGTAGAAGAAGGAATACTGCACCAGAATCACCCTTTCAGAGTGGAGCTGGATGGCAGCATCCGGCTGTGTCTGCTTTCGCGGATCCCTCGTCGTTGCTTACTGTCTTTCAATCTCAATGCATGATCACAAACCACGCAGAGTGAGGTTTAAGCGTCGGACTTCCGTTTTGAGTTTATGAATAGGCCGGTTTCATTTTTGATGTAGAGAAAGGCCTACTTCATTGTATAGTACAGAATACGTACACATCAAGCATCAATGCTTCTCTAAGGTTTCTGACTTTCTGATACATATACTAGCTTCGGTCTGTAATGATCTGTGTTGATCGATTTTTGTTTGTGCTTGTTTTTTGATGCTACGACCTTAAATTGGCAAATGTATGAAGGCCTGTCTTCAATATATATCGTGTATCGGTGAACTTTTTTGAATCTAAAGACCACTCCAGATAACTACAATATAAGGTAATTCAAGTATTGAAGCATAAAAGGGAGAGCTAATCACTCTAATTTTAGTTTCATTACACATACCAGACTTCATAGTACCTAATCTGCTTCACCTCAACTGTTATCTAAACATTTATAAGATGAAAAGTATGTCTTGGTCCAAAACTTCAAATGTGCACGTCCATGGACTATCTAATAAATCTGAACATTTCAGAAATCAGTAAATATATATAGAAATTTATTAAACTAACCACGACATTTCAGAATATATGGTTTCAGTAGGTTTGGAAACTCCATAAACCACAGCTACATCACCGATACAAACTATCATTATCTAGAATGCCTAGTTACTAAACAATGCAATTCTTAAATTAAACCAATAAATCCAAGTATACAAAGTCAATGGAATCACATTCCATTGCAGAATATTTAAACTTCAGAAACGCGCCTCAGTAGCCCTCCCATTGTAAAGGCCGAAAAAAAATTCATCCTTTATGTACAAAGGCCAACATCATCGGTCCCAATCTTAAAAAGATATCTAGAATGTTTCTCTTCCCCTCATAGCTTTCATAATTAAGTTCATAAAGAAAAATTACAAAACACCAATGGGCCAATGGTAACTGTGGACTTGCTCTGCTAATGCAACAGCCGCTGATTGCCAGAATAGACATTTCTCCAACTAATCAGAAGTCGAATTCTCCGGTCGCCTGCAATGAGTATTTAAAAGTGAACTCATGAGCGTTAGAAAAGGAGCAAAAAGCATGCAAGAACATCAATTCTTTAAAGCGAACACTTCACCTTATTAAAAAGGACATCCTTGTTGTTTATGTGCATAATGCCATCCTTCAGTGTGCACTTCCACCTGCTCTTGGTGCGTGGCAACCAAGTGTTGGAAGCAGAAGGCAACCAAGCACGCAATGGGGACTTAGGGGCAGGAGGCCACCGTGTCACCTATCAAACCAAAAACATGAGAAGAATAAACATATTGCAGCAGTACACCAGATGTGATCTGATTTGAGAAAACAAACCAGATACATGTAAAGAAATTTAAGTATTTTCCATTATACATCAGAAGAGGAAAATATTAACGGATCTAATTTTTCAATCTAAACTCGTTAAATAACCACGGATCTGGATCAAAATCCGCTCCATTTACAGGTCTACTTAGAAGTCTTTACTTCACGGATTTCCGTTTTTTTTTTCTTCTAGTTGTTATTCTCTGGTGCTGGCTTGCGATTCATTTGTGAGTGACCATGAATTTCCTAGTCCCTCTTTGGTCACCACCAAGTGACCAAACGTTGCAAGATTATACTGTCATTCACTAAAACACCAAATGAATTACAAGTTTCAGTTCATAAGTTGAAGAAAACACCTGAAAAGTTTCATGTCCATATCACGATTAGTTGAGCACAGCTTTACTGATAACCCGATTCAAGTTCAAGTGTTTAGTGTGCAGCTAATTTTGCTTCGAGTAAACTAATTACTCTTTAGAATGAAATGTCACTGAAGTGTCGTGAAATTGTATCATATAGTGATTTACATAGTTGTGGAACAAATTTTACATGATTCTGTGAATATAATATTAGTAACAAACACGGTTACAGATTTGTGAATACATGTCAAGTGGGAAAACTTACAATGATAGGCTCTGGACATGGGTTAGCAGCTATTTCAAGATTTTGGATTCTATTTCTTCCAAACTCAAACCTTTGGTTTCTGGGACAATTAGTACAACGAACAGAAGAGATATCAAGGCGATAGCCCCAAAAAGGAGGAAAAGGTTGTCTGCTCCAAGTGCCTCCTGCAGAATTATCAAATCTTAGTGCACCACTTCTGTACCAGTCCTCTGAAAGCTCAATCATGAAGTGTGAAACTAATTATGCTAATAGATGACAGTATATACCTTCAATGGTGAGAATGCAAATGTCACAAGAGCATTTGAACCGAAGTTAGTAAGAACTGCAAGACTAATCCCTTTTCCTCTTGTCTGAAGCGGGAATATTTCCGACATCATAAGCCAACTTATAGGACCAAAAGATATCTGAAAAGGCATTTGAGCACAAATATTCAATAGTGTCAAAATCTCTGTCTTAATATCAAAGGCAAAAAATATAACAGTTAAGATAGCAAACTACATCCATTCTTTTCGGGGAAGTTGGAAAGAGAGCTGTGGTGCAGGCGGGGGGGGGGGGGGGCGGGCAGTTTATGTCAAGTTTTAAGATTCTGGTTTACAGGTGTGACTTTTCCGTACGACAAAAACAAAGTTGTGGTGCTAGTAGACTATTCCATTTAAATAAAACATTATAAGAAGATTGACTAACAAATACGAAGAGCCAAAGAAAAAAAATACCTGGTAGCAACCAACATAGAGAAGAAGAGAAGCTACAGCAACAAGTGGGAACCCTCCAAGAAATTTGTAGTAAGCAGAGAGGAGAAACAAGGAAAGAGCCTGAGGTAAAGAGAAGAAAGAAGAAATAAACCTTGCATCATCATCATTACCAGCTAACACGTCACGGAGTAGTCAAATGAACAAAAAAATGATGAACTAAAATATTGAATAGCTAGGAAGCATACAAGTCCACTGACTCCTCCTATCAGCAAAGGTCTTCTTCCTAGATCATCAACTTTCAGGACAGCTATCCCTGTCATCACGAACTGCAGAAACAGTCAGAAACCGACAATAGTCAGACCCGAAAGTGGAGCTTCCTACAGCATTCCCTCGTAAATCAAAATTATCTATGAAATGAATATCATATGCACCTTGAACAACCCAATTATAACCGATACTTTGGCAGCATCAGCGGCACCGGAGAATCCTGCGCTCTTGATTAACAAGATGACAAAGAGTATCACATAGTTAAGGCAAACTGACATGAAAGAAAGCAAACTTTACACACCCAGAAAAAGTTACAATGATTTGATGATTTGATACCTGAAGAATTGGACCTGCATAATATAGGACACTTGGTTGCCCTGTTATCTGTCAAATCAGGTAGCAGATTTGCTTACTAATTCTTTATATTCTCTCCGATACATATTTTTGTAAATAAATAAAAATAAAAAACAAGAAACTGATAAATTCATTTCATTGCAGAGATGAGGAAAAATTACTTGTTGAAAAAGGACCAAACCCCCAGCAATTATGAAGGCCTTCAAACTAGGGCCTTGAAAGACCTCCTTCAAACTCCCCTCTGATTCCTGATCTGCATAGGCTGACTTCAAAGGAACAAATGTCTCTTCTATTTTCTTTTCAGACACTTTGTCACCAGGAGGCCGGCCTCTCAGCTTGCTCAAGGCAAGAACGGCTCTTTCTTTGTATTCTTTCACAGACCCTTTACCTTGAGCTGCCCTGAGAAGCAACCAGCGAGGAGAGGGTGGGAGAATCCACATGCCTATTCCCATAAATAAAGCCATGGGAGCACTTATTCCATACATGTAACGCCACCCCCCAACTGCATCAATCTGAAAGCTTCCTACTAAATAACCCAACTGCATACAGAACATCTCACTTTAGTCTAGAAAGTGAATAAAATTAAACATCAAAATGAAAAAAAATGGTTATTTGAACAATACCAGGATCCCCAAAACTATGAAGAGCTCGTTCAATGACACTAGAGTTCCACGAATTTGAGATGGACATGTTTCAGCAATATAGAGTGGAGCCCCATGCATGGCCTGTCAAAACAAATCGTTAAAGGTTTTCTCCATTTGCTTTGTTAGTAGCCACATAAAACTGAAAAGAAGCTTACCATTCCAATACCAATGCCATATAAAAGACGCCCTACTAAGAGAACACCAAGTCCCGGAGCACATCCGGTGATCAGTCCCCCAAGGAGATAAAGTGCAGCTGCTGTGATGAGTTCTCTCCTCCTTCCTTTATAGTCCATTTAATAGTTTTGAAATAGAAAAGATATATCATGAAGCTCGAAAACCTCAGAGTAAAGTAAATGGGCAAAGCAAAGCACATACCAAGGAAATCAGCAATTGGGTAGACAAGGAGAGAACCAAAAAGAGCTCCATAGAGGGAACCACTAACCTGCATCAAAACAATGTACTTTATGATTACTGATGTCCTTTTGGTTTGTTGGCAGACAAGAGCAGAAGAATTTCAAATAACATAAGCAAGTTAACTAAGATCCAATAACCCATACCACAAGACCAAGCTGAACAGCTGTCAGATTAAACCAAGTTGTGCCACTAAGCTCAGCGGACTGTGACATATCAACATAGAAACACCTTGGTCACACTTAATCATCAAAACCACAAAAGCAAACCACTAAAAATGAAGGTATACCGTTAATGAGATGGTAGCACCAGAAGTGGCACCAATGTCGTACCCAAATAACAGACCACCCAATGCCGGAAACACAAAACTAGAATTCCAAGAAGTTGGTTATTAACACAATTACAAGTACCAGAAAATAGAGAACTATTCAAGCACAAATTTCAGCAGATTGCAGTCTGTACATTCATCTAAAAGCTGCTTCGTTCTTTAATTTTATATTAAACTACATGGCATAGTTTGCTACTCTTCGAAAAGCACTCAACTTGCTTCAGTACCAAAACTAAAGCATGACACTTCACCCCCATTAAGGTCCAATTCAGATCCTCCATTACATTGGTTTCCAACATGTTACCCTTATCACAAGTACCAAAAAGTAGAGAGCTTTTCAAGCATAAACATAAGCACAATGCAGTATGTTAGTTCATCTAAAAAGCTGCTTCTTTCTTTAGTTTAAACAAACATTCACTCACAAGGCATAGTTTGCTATCCTTCAAACATTACTCTATTTGCTTCAGTACCAAAACTAAAGCATGAAACTTTACCCCCAGTACGATCCAATTCATGTCCTCCATTACATTGGCTCACAAACTGTTACCCCCATTCTAGAATTGAGGTTTAAAGAACACCCAATTACTCAAAACATGAGAAAAACTCATATAAACAACTAAACTGGGTAGAAACGTACGGAATAATCACAGAAACCCAAGAATAATCCTCTTGTAGAGTTGCCTCAGGAATAAGAGACTGAGCCTCATCCCCTGAAGAATAGTCATTCTGAGCCCCAACCTACACAAACCAAATGCAAAATGAATTCCATTACTCAAAACCCAGATAGAAAAAAAAGCAGAATCTGAAATGGGTTCTGGTCAGTTTTGTGTGCCTTGACACTGAATCCGAGTTTTGATGATGGGTTTGTGAAAGTGCCAAACTTGGCCCTGAAACAAGCAGAAGAACGAAGGGGAGGAGGGGTAGAGTGGGCATTAGAGAGAAGTGGGATTACAGGTTTCTGCTTCTTGGGTTGATGAAGTGGTGGTGAGTATAGTGTGTGGTTGATCAGTGGCCGAGTTGAGAAAGCCATTTTTGGGAACTGATCTGCCACAAGGTTGTTAATTAGTCGTTGATATTTCCCGCTTCACTGTCTCTCTCTCTCTCTCTGTGACTCTGTGAGTGAGTGAGATATTTTGTTTGACTTTAGACGTTGATGATTGATTTTTAGCACTTGGCTTCTTCTTCAATCTCTGATCCATCTGTTCCTCTGAACAATGCGTGTGCGTTTGTAATTTGTTTAGAATGGGAGTTGTTCCAAGCATCCAACTATCCAATAAAGTAAAGAATTATTCATATCTCATCCGGGCATGGTGAATACGAGGGTCACACGTAGTGATAAACGGATAATAAACTCAATGAGGCTAAAAAAAAGAAAAATTAATAATTACATGTGAAAATGGACATAACTTATTAGTTTTTTTTTTTTTTTTTTGAATCAAGGAAATGACTTTATTGAGAGGCACTAGCCAGAATGGTTACAATCATACTGCAGCACATCTGCAATGCAGTTTGGAGGTCTGGTATACCAGAAACAACTTTCCCTAGCCTCAAATGCAATACAAGCAAGCCTATGTGCCACTCCATTACAGGTTCTTGGAGTATGACTAATTGTTACCCTTCGAAATGACTGCAAGATAGCTTTGATATCATCAATTAAGCCACCTAGCACAGTTACATTATGAGTAGCATTGGAAATATCATAGGTAGCCTCCAAGCAATCCGTCTCAAGCACCACATTATCAACCTGCATAGACCGAATCTTTAATGGCCATCAGCTCAGTGTGTTTGGCAGTGTTAACATTATTCACTGGAGTTGCAAATGCAGCTCGAAATCTGCCCAGGTCGTCTCGGAGAACACCTCCAAGTCCACCAGTTACTTGGTTTGGAAGATAACTACCATCCACATTCAACTTCGATCTTCCATCTTGATCCGGTTGCCAGCTCTGTCTGGATTTGTTCCCTACAGGTTTAGACACTTGTTGTGCGTGTCTGAACTCATCGAGCCAAGCTGTTGCACTAAAAAAGATATCCTGCATGTGCCGATTGATAGGTACCATTCCAGACCATATATATTGTTCCGATTTCTCCACAGGGCCCATAGAACCATTAAAAGGTGATCAAACAGCTCCTGCTTAAATTGTGAAGCATGATCTATCATCCAATCTTTGAATTGCAACTGAGGTAGCAAGCTACCTCCCAAATTGAAAGGGGGGCATTGCAAGAATAGATGAAGCAGTAGGACAGTGACAGAGAATATGAGTAATGTCTTCAAATCTGTGAGGACAAAGTGGACAAGTAGTCTCTCCTTGAAAACCCTTAGTTGTCAACCTGATTCGAGTGGGCAATAAATCATTACATGCCCTCCATAGACAAATTTTTACTTTACCTGGAACCTGTGCCTTCCACAACTTCTTCCACAAACCCTGAAAGGGATCTCCATTAGAAGTGGATGCAAGGGCATTGCCAAGCACCGAGGCTCTGGCAATCCAGTATGCAGTCTTTACCGAGTAGAATCCTCTTTTCTCTAGGCTCCAAAATAGTATATCCTCCATTCGTCGGCCACTAAGCGGTATACACAAAATACTTTGTGCAACAGCTGGCACAAAAATTTGATTAATAAGATCTACTTTCCACGTTCTGCTGTCATTGTCAAGGAGTTCATTAACAAACTCAAGTTCACAACCTGGTGGTCTTTGGACCTGAAATTGCTGGCATCCCGGAATCCATTTATCGTTCCAAATGTGCACTTGTGCTCCATCGCCCACACGGCATTGCACTCCAGCTTTAAGCACCGGCCTTCCTTGCAGTATACTTCTCCAAGAGAAGCTAGGTGCTTCACCAAGCTCGGCCTCCCAAAAGGAACAGTAGGGGTGATATCTAGCCTTGTACACTTGAGCAATAAGTGACTGTGGATTGGAGACGAGTCTCCACCCCTGCTTAGCTAGCATTGCAAGGTTATATGCATAGATGTTTTTGAAGCCCATTCCTCCTTCATGTTTAGTGAGACAAAGCTTTTCCCAACTCCTCCAATGTATCTTTTGAAAGCTGAAAAGCTATGCTTGAAGATGAAGCAAAATAGAGAGAAAAGAGAGAAAACTCTCTAACTATATTGTGCAGAATTGAGTTGTTGAGATCGTTACAGGGTTTATATAGTAGCTGAAGGATAAGAGGGATAGAGGGCACGTGTCAGCTCATAACACATCCTGAGCTAATTACTAACAGAAACTTAATTAGTAGAAACACACGTGACTAATCCTAATT